>NC_091846.1:78775090-79075166 GCF_037783145.1 Equus przewalskii
AAAGGCATTAAAGTGATTTTAGAACAGTTGGAACAAGGTTTCAGCCTTTGCAACGGTTGCAGCCCTGCTTCTCTTGGGTTTCTACTCTCGGTCTCATCTGGCACAATTTCCTATCGACCCCTGGAGGAGTTACAGGTGAAACACTCTAAGTTGAAGTCCACCCTTAAAATCTGGCGAGCTGTAATGTGTTTAGTACAGGACGCCCTGCTATAAAAAATGCAGCAAAGCAACATTCGGCATGAGGCATTTCAGCTACCCAGAGAGGATAGTTTTCCTTCTCTTTCTTTTTCTTAGTGAGAAAATGAGAATCAAGAAGCAATTGGTACCAGCACATATGTCACAAAAGACCAAATAGCAGAAACCAACTAAGTTTACCTACATTTAGGAAAAGGATGGAGTTAGAGCTCCTGAATCCAGAAGACAGAGACCTATGCGTTCTTTGTGCAGCTTTAAGAGCAGAGACTGCAGAATCAGCCATAATAGTTCCTTCCTGGATCGTATCATCCTGGCAGTCAAGATAGCTTTTCTTTGGTTAACCAAAATCCCATTTAAGCCATTCTGGAATGGGAGGACTGCCTGGAACTTTGGACACTACCAAGTGCAATCCGTTTATTTGGTGAGTGTGTAAGTGGAGTCCTGGGGAGGTGACATTCCTGCTGGGGATTCCCTGAGAGATCGTGGTAGAACAGGGGTCCCTCTTATTTGGTATTTGTGTGAACAGACAAAACCAACTCCTAGAAGCCGCTTACATCACTACCTCAGTCTTACCCTGATTAGCAGCCCTAAATCCTTGAAAATAGCATCTATTCCTTCTCTCTGATTTTTAATCAGTAACAATTTGAATATGATATATAAATATATAATATATATAATACAATGTAATATATAATATATAAAGATATAATGTATATCTTTAATAAGCCCCTGGTAGGTTACAGAAACTGTGCAAAAGTCTTTAAGACAGTATCTTATATAACCCTCAGAAAAATTCAGCCAGGTAAATATTATTATTTACATTCCAAAAGGAGAGGAAAATGAGCCTCACCAATGCTCACAGAGTTAGGTAGTAACAGAAATAAACTCTACACTCTGGTCTTTCAAAGTCTAAATCCAGGCTGCTAGGGGTCGTAATATGTCGATCTTTCCTTCTCTAAACATTGGCTGAACTTAGATACCCTGCCAAGGATTTCAGCCAGCGAGGTCCCAGTGGAATAACCTCTCTCTGTGTCTTGCACCGTGCTTGCCTTTGAAGTCTTGCTGTGTGAACCCATATCCTTGCCTCTGCTCCCAGGCCTGATGCCCTCTACTGCTCTTAGTTAATGCTTCCAAATCTGAGCAGGTTGCTGTGCTCCGTGAGACCAAGGGCCTCACCCAAACACGTGTTTACAACCTGCACAGCAGTCATTTTGCATATAGTAATTAGCCACAAACGGCAAGCAGCTCTCATAAGTGACAATAATGAGTATACTGTTACAAAGCCAAACCATGTTCCCCCATTTTTCTTTTCTTTATTTTATTAATATCTATAAACAGCATCAATGTGACAATCTTCCCTAACTCTCCTACAATTTAATCCTCTCTGTCTTCGTACCCTCCTTGCTCTCCCCCGACCTCCCTTTCTTCCCTCTGCCTTCATCTCTCCCCATCATGTGCAGACACTTGCACACACACGCACACCCATACACACACACACTGAAAGACGAATGTCCCTGATGTCCTGGCACAGAAGGAAGGAAAAGGACACAGCCAGCAGAGGGGGTCTGGGTCCTGATCTGGGGCTGGAGGCCGTCCGTGCTCCAGGTCCTTCCCTCCCAGACTCTGGATGTGGCTCTGCTAAACTGGAAGTGACTGTGATCAGGTGGGGGAGGGAAGGCGGCAGCAGGAGAGCCCAGGGCTCTGCGAGCATAAACACAGCGGCAGAATCAACCAACCTTGTGGATGTGACGCACATTGCTGATTTCCCCTTTGAGAAAATGACCATTTTCCGACTGTATTTATTCATTCAACCACAATTTATTGAGTATTGAGTGTCTACAGTATTCTGTATTCTTGAGGGAAAAAGTCTTAAGTGGTTCTTCAAGGAACTAAAAGAGGGCTAAATCATTTACTTAGTCTCAAAATATCAGTCACTGTGGCTTCAACTTGACGAGAAATGGAAACTGAGTGAGAGGATCTGACTCGTTTGGGAGGCAGGGAGCAAGACAGTCCCATTTGTGTGTCCATCGAGGGTTCGCGTTGAGCCGAGACTAACAGAATGACGCTGATTAGGGATTTTATTTTTCTTCACTGGCCAGGCCAGAAATCCTCAGCCCACGGCTGGTGTCCTAGGCCAGCGGCATGCTGTGGGACCCAGTTTCCTTTCTGTTTCTGTTCAGCCCGATCTTGTTGCCTCATAGCCTCTAAATGGCTGATCTGTTGTCAGCATCATCTCTGCACTGCAGGCAAGAAGAGAAAGACACGTCCACGTGCACATGCACATGCACAAGAGAATGTACTGACCCTTGGAGAGCCCCCCTTGGAGAGCTTTCCTGGAAGTCCCACCCAGCAGCCTCTCTACAGCCCACTGGCCAGAGCCTTGTCATATGGCAGTCTTAGGGAGACTGTGGGGTGAAGGGCTTTGTGTGGGAACACTGCCACCACAAGCAAGTCAGTTCTTTTTTTTTACTTGCCAAAGCCCCAGTGCGTGGTTGGATATCCTAGTTGTAAGTCCTTCCGGTTCTTTTATGTGAGCTGCTGCCACAGCTTGGCAGCTGACAGATGAGTGGTGTAGTTCCGTGAACAGGAAGCAAAACTGAGAACGCTGAACTTTAACCACTAGTCCGTCCGGGCTGGCTGAGGTCAGCTCTGCTAATAAGGAAGAAGGAGAGTGTGCATTCCGTAGCACTGGGCGAGGCGGTCTTTGGATGCTCACCCAACAGGGAGAAAGAGGACAGAAGACAGTGGGCTGATCAGGCTGCCACTGGCACTGTAGGAATGACAATGACATTACAGACATTGTAACAGCCTGCTGCAGGTGGGGTGGCCTGTAAGAGCTGGGGTGCGGGGTGTGGGCTGTTTGCTGAGTGTCTTTTATGTTTTAGAAGCTGCATTTTATATACACTAATTACATCCATTCAATCACTGTAACTGAGAGACAGTATGGTGGTTAAGGGTGTGGATGCTGGAGTCAGAAAGACTTGGATTAAAATCCTGGCTCTGAGGTTCTCACTGTTGGAGCAGGAGGCTACAGCTGAGCCACGGGAGGAGGGGAGAATGATCCATGTGGTGATGGATTAGAGCTGGAGACATCCATGTGGACTCTTGTTTGACGGGTTACACACAGAAATACTTATAGATGGGGTACAGACAGCGGTTCATATATGCACATATATTTCTTTTTTCTGTCAGCTAAGAGGGCCTAGGAGCAAGACATGCCAGCAACAGCAAGCACGCCAGCACCCAGATCTTGGTTTCTAAGACCACTCTCCAACAAAAGGAACCAGGTCGCCTAAGAGAAAGGGCTGATTCTAGGACTGGGAACTTGTATGGGAAACACACAAGATGAGCCTGGAGCATTGTGTAATACCAGCAAGTAAGAGCTTCTAAAAACATTCACACAATGATAAGGATAAGTCAGAGTGACACAGGAGTCAACTGAAAGAGCTCCAATGGCCAAAGCTGGAAGAATCTGAGCAACATAATAAATAAAGTAGTGTTGGATTGAAACTCAAAGTATAAAATAAATATTCATGAGTCCATATGGATATAAATAAGTATATAGTAACAAGCAATAATAAGTATAAATAGTATACAGTAACCGTACAGTAGGGGAACCTGACAAACACGGCCTGAGCATGTGGTCAGGTCAACATCCACAGTGCTGACTCCTGGTGACAGTGTGCACCCCGATATGAGGTGATGAGAAGTGCACTTTACTTCTGGGGTCTCCTTCCCCAAAACCCACCACCCCAGTCTAATCGTGAGAAAAACAGACATATCCCAATCGGGGAGCCTCCTACAAATTCCTGACCAGTACTCATTGAAACTGTCAGGAGATCAAAAGCAAGGAAAGTCTGAGAAGCTGTCACAGCCAAGCGGACCCTAAGGAGGCCTGACCACCAAATGTCATGTGGTGTCCTTGGCGGGATCCTCTCACAGAATAAGGACACTGGTAAAAACTAGAGACATCTGAATAAAGTGTGGACTTTTAATAATACTGTATACATACTTGTTTATTAATTGTAACAAATATCTCATACTAATATAAGATGTTAAAAGTAGGAGAAACTGGGTCCAGGGTATATGGGAATTCTGTGCTATTATCACAATTTTTCCGTAAATCTAAAACTGTTCTAGAATGTAAAGTTTATTATAAACATTCCTGCTTCCTGGTGCTGTCCCTTACCTTGCGGTCTTGGGAAGTCGTTTTCTCGCCTGTGCTGGTGTTTGCTCATGTGTAAGATGGCATTGTCGTGTAGGCCTGAAGAGAGATTGAGGGGGGCAGTGCGTGTCCATGTTAGCGTGTCGCCAGGCAGGCGGCAAGGATCCCTTCAAGCCCGCGGCCATGGAATTACTATCCTATTCCACAGCCTGGATACCGGAGGGAGCTGAGACATTGTCCAGCCAGCGCCTCAGCTCAGGTGTGCCCAACTCAACCCTTGTGGGGACATATGATATGGGGAGCAGAGCGGGCACCAAAACAGGTGCAATGGCAAACAGACTCTTCGCCTCCCTCTGTGTTGTGGTGTGAAGGTGTTGGGGAGCCTGGTGTCCACAGACCAAGAAAAGGAAGGTAGAATTTGAGGGATTTCTCATTTCCCATTTTCTTGCTTGAGCCGCCACTCCATCATGAAAACAAAAAGTCAGTGTGGGCTCTCCGGGAAACCACCCCCTCTCTGAACCCACTTTTCTCTGTCGTTTTCTCTACATTTCTAGGTTATAGCTCACTGATGCGTCACCACTTGCCGTATGAATCACGTAGCCCCTTATCATAATCAGTTAACCCAGAAACGTGGCGTTCATATGGCCCTCAGGATTCACAGTCTTTCCTTTACAAAGAGGGAACTGAGGCCTGGAGAGGTCGAGTCCAGATTCATACAGATCAACTGTGACACCTGGGGTCCTGACTTATTTATCTTGACTTAAGCATATTATTCTGTCTTCTTGCGCTATTGTTTTCTTTTAAAAGAAACACATCACTTCTCTCCAAGTAGAGGGGAAGGAACGGAGAAACTGGGGAGCAATCTCAAGGTTTTGTGGAGTTGATGTTTGGAAGAGGCTGGGTGTGGAAGGGTGTCGGGAATGCAGAAAACCCTCCAACCAGGAGAAAGTTCCAGAATTGAGGCAGGTGATCAGTGTGAGTGGGTGGTTGTGAAGTTGCTGGGAAGACTAAAGGGGGCAGAAGCACACGAGGTGGTCCGTGGCCACACTCACTGAGAGGAGGTGTGGCCCCTGGGTTGGGTGGCAGCACCCTGGGCAGCACATTTGAAGGATGGGACCCGCTGGCTGCCTGCAAAGCTTCTGAAAGACCTTGCTGGGTGATAAAGCGACTGTTCTTTTCTGAAATGTGAAGATATCTACGATGACATGTCTACTCATTACTTCATTGCAGGACTTCTTCAAAACATGGAGCTTAAACAGTCAGAGGCACCTTAAATAAAATATCGTCAGATACGGGACAGAACCAGTGACTGAAGTCACTCCCACCGCAACCAGTGCTGTCTCCCAAGTGTCACTGTCATGCTGTTGCATCAGTGCTCTTACAGCTCCTGGGGGCTAGGTGGGGACAGCCTTAGACGGCCACAGTCCTGAAGACATCAGGATGTCATGTGGCAAACATCCTTGCTGCCAGGCTCATCCTCCAAATGACAGCCTATGACATTAGCACCTCCTGTCTCTGTTCTGTCCCCTGAATCTATGGCCCCCTCCTTTGAGAATGCAAAGTCACTACAGATGGGAGAGAGGGCCCCTGAATGATCAATGAGGCTGACTTCTGAATATTTTATGATTACTACTGGATGGATGGATGGATGGATGGAAAGATGGATAGATAGAAAGATGTACATATAAACTGCTTCCTACCTTAACCGTCTGAGAAAAATCCCGTGCGGTCCTGTTGCCGAGTCCTGTGTTGCTCTGCTGCGTGTCTGATCTCAGAATGTGAGTCCTGGCAGGGAGGATCACTTCTGCATCCCAGTGCGCACTCACAGCAGGAGGCCACAGGACCCCATCAGGAGCCAGGAGCAGTAGGGGTGAATACACACTCACAACACTCACACAGTGTTCACGCTTGCTCGCATTCACAACTCACACACATTCTCACACTCACACTTGCTCACACACACTCACACGCACATCTCAACATTGTAAGACACTGGAAGAATAATGGAGGCTGCACGAGTGACGTTCACTGAGAGAATCGAGTCATGAGAAACCACTCTTCTGGGGTGAGCTGAGGAAACTCTTTTCTCTGAATGCTCCCAGTCCCAGGGAACCTCGACGTGGGTGGAGATAGCCATGAGTTGCAGAATCGACACACAACGAGCAGCTTCTCAGGAGGCGCAGCTGTTAGGCAAGTAGGGTGTATGTCGGTTATCCGTATGTCGAGCCCGAGTGCCCTGCCAGAGGCGGGGTTTGGATACCCATGGATGGACATTTACTTGAAGGGCTAATCTCAAGGCCATCAGCGTTTCTGTTAGATGCCCAGCATCTCCCCATAGACTTGACCTAATAGACTCTGCAGCCCGTCGGAGTCCAAGGCCCATTTGCTGCGGGCTTTCATGTGCATTAGTGTCCATTATAGGGCAATAGGTGTCCATCAGTGTCAGCGTGTCCACAACAAATTAATTCAGCTCACTCCTTCCCAGTATCGAGAGTCACTGGACCATCCATCGCCACATGATCCGAAGGAACCTTTGACCACTGCAAGCAGCATTTACAGGAGGACATGAGGGAAAGTGACATTCAGTGTCTCATAGCCGTAGACTGACAGGCAATGTCGCTTACGAGAGAGAGAGAGATTTTTTACAGGGGAATTTTTAATAGGAGTGTTTTGTGTGTGTGTGGTGTGGAAGATTAGCCCTGAGCTGACATCCATTGCCAAACTTCCTCTCTTTTTTGCTTGAGGAAGATTGTCCCTGAGCTAGCATCTGTGGCCATCTTCCTCTGTTTTGTGTGTGGGACGTCACAGCATGGCTTGATGAGTGGTGTGTATGTCTGCACTCAGGATCTGAACCTGCGAACCCTGGGCTGCCGAAGTGGAGTGCATGAACTTAACTGCTATGCCACCAGGCTGGCCCCAATAGGTAGGATTTTTTTTATAGGAAGGCTTATATTTAGCATTATGTATAATTTAGGGTTCATATTAAGTACTATAGATTAAGAATTAATATATTAGGGGTTCTATATTAAGGATTATATGTAATTAGATGTAGAATATAATAGATAAGAGATTTTGTAAAAACTTACAATTATGTAGTAAGTTTTTAGATATTTCTTTAAAGTTTCATAACTGGTTGGAAGAAATCCTATATGTGAAGCGATTGGCTGCATTTAGAAGAACACACATCCGTCAACAAGATGGAGAGACACCGTCAGGATAAGGGGGCCGCAGGCCTCCCAAGACTGACCCAGAGGAAGAGCAGTGGAGTGCAAAGGGACTGCACCGGTCAACAGAGACCAAGAGCCAGCAGCCGCACAGGCTGCAGGCCCTCTTGACGTTCATGTTAGAGGGAGCAACCTCCTGAGAGCGGGAATTCGGGGTGAGTGGCCCATGTCCTGTGGCAGCTTTGGGACGAGCCCATGTGGAGTGAATGCAGCGGACAGAGGGAAGTTACAAGTGACTGAGTTTTAAATAAAAGGCAACACGCGGAGCTCGGGAGCCTCCGGCTTCTCTACCCCACGCCCTGCGTCCCTGTAGGCGCTGATGGCTGGGCGCTGGGTTCGATGGTGACGGCTTGGTGTCTGCACGTGGCCTCTGGGAGAACCAGCTCCTCAGGAACCTGTGAAGGGAGCTTAGAAAAAAGCAATGAGCAGCTCCAACAGCGGATCAGAGAACTGCAAAACTAAAACACACACTTTTAAATGAAATGTTTAAAAATGTATCAAGTACATTAATGGTTAAATTCGGTTTTCATCAAAATTGTATTACATTTGGAAATAATTTATGTTAGCTTCCTTACATCGAGAATCCCTGACTGTAACAATTGCAGAACAGCATAGCCAGTTGTAGCTCAAGTGACTTATTTGTTGCCAAACAACACAATAATGACACAAAAGAACACTTCGTCATGCTAGTTTGTGCCAGGCATGTTTCTACCTCCTAATGGGTGTTAATTCACTTACTCATCGTAATAGCCCATGGTATGAGCGCTATTGTTGTTTCCATTTTGTAAATGAGGCAGAGAGAAGTTAAGTAACTTCTTCCAGATCACACAGAACTGGCATTTTTAATGCAGCACTTACGCGCTGTTCCATCCCCCCTCCATGGAACGATTATAAAATCCTTCAAAGGGCCGGCCGGCCTGGCAGCGTAAGTGGTGGAGTTCCCTCCCTCTGCTTCAGCTGCTGGGGGTTCGTGGGTTCAAATCCTGGGTGCAGATCTACACACCGCTCATCAAGCCATGCTGTGGTGGCGTCCCACGTATGAAATGGAGGAAGATTGGCACAGATGTCAGCTCAGGGACAATCTTCCTCACCAAAAAAACCCAAAACAAAACAAAACAAAAAACTACCCTCACCTGCAAAAACGTCAAAGCGAAAAATTAGGTTCACTGTGGGATGTGCGGGCGTGCATCCATCTCTGAGATTATTTAGGTCAGGGCCTTTGAAAGTGAGTGTGCTTGGGGCCCATACTTCCAGTGGCTGTACTGGTGATCGGGGATGAAAAGTGCGTTGGCTAATTGTCCCCGAGGCTTCACTGCACAGAAGGAGTCCTGACCTGGGAGTGACCGGCACGTCCTACCAGTGACCGTGCACTGCCGGGGTTCAGGGTGACAGGCTTCACCACCTCGACTGTTCTTCTGAACCAGACCAAGCACCAGGGGAGGGGACAGACAGACGCGGGTGGCGCGGTGCGTGCTGCTCCCACAGTTCTTCAGGGAGCTGGAGCGGGGCTTTCTCAGAACATGCAGTCCTTGAAGGAACCAGGATTGTTCCTATTTATCATTTTATTAGCAACTCATTACAGCCATTTCTTTGGGATTAAAAAGAGAAGAAAGAAGGAACATAAGTAAAAGGAGTAAGTCAATGCTTTACCCAGAATGCCGTGGTAATTTATGGGGCCTGAATGAAATGGCAGAATTGCCATAATGTTAAATTTAACACATTTTATTTTAGCAATATGATCATCTGATCGTATCTCCAAGTGCAGCCAGCATTACAAAAGTGATTTTTATAATTGTAGATTCGTTCACTCTAAGATGGTTCAGAATGAATTTAGAGACCACATTACCAAATTTTCAGCTTAAAAATGGCTTCTTCCTGTCATGTATGTAACTCCGGTGATAGGAACAAAACCGGAATTTCTTATGCACATAGTGAGGCATAGAACCAAGTCCCCTTGTGCCTGAGACTTTGAGAGCATGAATTGTCACGTCGCCTTTTCCTATTAAATGTGTTGGCCAGTTTTTGTTTTCTCCCTCCTGTCTTGGGTACTGAGGCTCTCCCCCACGTCACTCTGTCCTTCTCCCTCTTGACATTTCCGCCAGAATCTGGAGAGGGTCGGGGGAAGGTGTCCATGACATGCCCTTGGAGAAGCAAGGGTCACTAGGGCCGTGCGGCCGCAGCTCCCTGGGCTGGGTCTTATGCTGATTTGCAGGCCTCGGTCTGCATTAGGTAGTAGTGAACACCTGTTTTCATGACTGGAGAGATTAAATAAAACTGTCAGTGCACGGTGTGCCAGTTGCTGTGTTTTACTCACTTGTAACTCAATTAGTAGCACTAGTTACGAACAGCACACAGACCCTTCTCTCTGAAGCGACAGTCCTCACACTGAGAAAGAAGAGCCATGTCGGGGAGGCTGTGTGACCCCTGTGTCTCCTGCTCCCTGGTCCCTCTGCTTTGAGAGCCTTGCAGTGTGACACAGCTGCGGGCTCCTGGGGCTGGCCCCCGGCTTTCAGGGCAGCTTCTTGAGAATATGTCACAAAATTCTGGAGATGAAGAACTGTCTCAAAAAACAAGCAGAGGTTGGCATTGCGCTCAATCCCGCTCCTTCCCCAGTGTGCCATGGGTGGCTTGCTGCCTAGGGGAGGAGCCGTGCAGTGGAGACAAGACCTCGTTCTCTTCCTGACTCTCGCCACCCACGTGTGACCTGGAGCCTGCCCCCATGCCTTCCTGGCCGCCACCTTTTCACCTGCCCAGTGGCATCAGGACCCCTGGCTACCCAGGGCTGTCAGGACTGTGGAGGGCAGGGCATTCGGGGACAGCCTGGTGATGGCAGGTGGCCTAAGGGGAAAAGCGAATGCTTTGTTTTGGGTTTTACTCCATGAAATTCTGTTTTTAGATGATCCTTTACGTCTAGGCCAGCCCTTCCCTGAGCTAGGGCTGAGGGGCCAGGGGACAGGCCCAGCTCTGGCGGACTGTGGACCTCGGCCTGAGACTTAGAACACCACGGCCCTCACACAGCTGGTATGACAAGTCCCCCAGTGGAGAAGGCACCCACACGGGCACAGCTCACGACTCGCCGTCAGATCATGACCGATTCAGGTTTATTACGGTCACTTCTTAAGGGACGGCTTCTCGGCTGCGCAGCACAGACAGAGCACCCAAATGCACAGCCTCAGCCCAGACCTGGCCACACAGGCTTGACACGGAGACACAGTTCATGCCCTCCTCTGAACTGACTGCTCCTTTTCAACGAAAAGCAGAATGTTCAAACTGACCAAGTAAAGATTTGTTTTCTAATCCAGATGTGTGCTTCCGGGTCCGCATTTACCATTTCTGTCTGTGTTTTTCCAAATCTGTGAAGCGGGGGCACAGTCAATGTGGACAGTGAGGAGTGTTGGCTAAAGAGCTGGGAAAGCAACACATTCTCACCTCCCATCTCAGAGCTCGGGTGGCAGCTGTGACCTCCAAGGAGTGACAGATGACATCATGCCGGACCATGACCAACTGAAAACCTTGCGCATTTTCTACCGTCCCTTACCTTTAGAGGAATGACGTCATTGCCAGTTCTTGAGGCTGTATTTTGAGTGAGCTTCTGATGACTTCAACATGTAGAAATGTTTTCATAATTTCACAAATCAAATTTAATGATATCTTTTAGCCAACCCCCCAAGCGCCAAAGTGGTCTGCGTAAGATGATAAATAACATGTAAGAAATAAAATATCAGCTAGAGAACACTTCCAATGTGTAGTTTAAAAATATTTGTTCTCCACCTTATTTTTATTTTTGGGTGGGGTGGGGAGTCGTTTTGCTTTGTTGCCAATTTATCTTTAGGATTTAGAGATCATGACACCACTTGTGGGATGTTAGTGTCACAGACGTGGTCGCCATATTGGTCATACTGATAAGAACTGTCGTCTGAGAGCCTCTACTGTAGACTGGGAACTCCTCACACTGGCGGTGTTTTATGAACGGTCGTTATGAACCCATCCACAGAGGACGGAGGTGAGACGCTTAGCGCTTGAGGAAGAACTGAGGTGCTTAGAGCTCACAGCTCATGAGAGGAGGGGCGACAGGGGGCTCGGGCTCCCCAGCCGGCAGCTTCCTGCCGTAGACCCCGAAGGGCGGAATGTCCCTCGACCTGCGGAGGCCTCAGCTCTCTCCACCCCAGATCGGGGCACTTCCCACCGCCTCTAGTGCTCGATCTACGTCGGCAGAAACAGTTTGCATAACAACATCCCCAGAGCCAAAAAGAGAACCGTAATCAAATATCTGGGGAAAGTTCACATGTTACAGTCATAAAGTAATAAAACTGTGACTTTTTCTTGTTAACATTGGTTTATTATTGTAAGATGCTGGATTACAACTGAATTCAAAAGAAAATGCCCATGCTGTCTTAAAAATATTAAAATGCATGGGCACAAAAACTATGGTGTGAAAGAAACCGTGTGTAATTCTGAAGGGAACCTGGGGTCCTGGACCAGGGTTCGTTCGCTTGTTTCTTTTTTATGAAATACAACTAAAGGAAAAAAGAGTTTCTTTCAAATTTATAAAAGAAATTGAATTCAAGCCTGATACCAAAGTCATTACTTGGTAATATTTAGTGTCAATATATTAGCAGACACAAGGACATGTATTGATTAAATGCCGCCCCCTTCCGCCCCCCCATGGCACGTGTGTAACATTTTTGCACACGCTGAAAAGTTGAGGTGGAAGCATCATTTACACTACTCTCTCTGGGGTCCAACAGTGACTGATGTAAATATTTTATTAGGCAAACCTGCAGGTTTCTGAAGATTATATGTCTTATCAAGTTGACCCTTATAATTATGCTGTCTTCTGCAACCATGGGATCTCTTTCAATTTTGCCATTCTTTAGTAAAGGCGTGCGACTGTAAGCAGAGACAATTGAGGATGAAAGCCGTGTAAACACAGTTCCGACGTGTGCGTGAAGATGCGTTTCCCCCTACGACTCTGGAGAGGACATGGCTTGGAGGAAAGGCTAAGCAGACGGGAGAATAAACCTTCTTCCTCTTTGATCCTCACTTTGTCGTCCGGCGCTCTGCTGGATTTGGACCCACCTCCCTCTTCCGTTTTTCAAGGGAACGAACTTTCCTAGTGAAATCGCATTTTCCCGGGAGGGGCCGGGCCTTGGCGCAGGAGAGGCTCAGAGGCGAGCTGGGCGCTTCTCTCTGTGCGCGCCCCTCCCCCTGGCCTGGGGCATGTGTTTCTTCTTACCATTACTTTGTGTTTCAGCTCCGCGGCCCCATGGGCACGGCCATCAAAGCGCCATATGCATGACCCTTTGGTGCAAAGGCCTGGCCCTCCCGCCTGGGGCGGCGCCGAGCGGGAGAGAGCCCCTTAGCCCCCGAGTGTGCACAGGGAGGGGCGGTCATGGGTCAGCCCGCGCCCTTGATGCGCGGGTGCCCCTCCCGGGCCGTCTCTCATCCCCTCCCGCGCCCACCGGGCTCAGCCCCGCACACAGCTCCTTTGAAGCTAATGGAGGCTGCTCCTTGGATGTGCCCGGCAGGGACCCTTCCTTCGTCACTGTGGTCACTTCTGTGTTGCTCGCCTTTTTCCCTTCCTGCTCTTCTCATCCTACTCACTCATGCTCAAAGATAATCGTCTCTCTCACATCCCACACGGACATGGCTCCAAACAGGTCCTTGGAGAAGCATTTATGAGCTGAACAAAATGGCCGGCAGTGAGCCGGGCCCCCCCCATCCGCGTGGGATGCTGAGCCGTCTGAGAGGTGAAAACAGGACGTTCCCATGGCATTGGGTGACAGCGGGAAGGGACACTCTCCTGTCCGGCTTACTGAGATTGCTTTCTGCAGCTACGTCTTGAGCACATGTCTGTGAACGTGTTGATGGCACTTCTCGTCCTTGGGTCCCTGCGTTCAGTCTCGGCATGAGACTCCCGGGCGTGAGGGAGGACTGGCAGTCAGTGCCAGGCACTCCCGGCCTGGCCAAGGACTCGCCCTCGGGGAGGTACAGTCAAGGGCTGCCGAGGTTCAAGGACAAGGCCACCAACAGAGGGGGGAGATTTCTGAGCCAGTGTGGTGACTCAGCTTGGCTTCATCACAGCCCCGTAAACTTGCAACCGATCACTTCAGAAAGGAGGCAGCAAATGAAATGAAGGAGCTGGAGACTCAGGAAGCGCTGTCTGTGCTCTAGAAAGAGCACCCGTCCAGGGGGTGGGAGGGCTCCTCTCCTGTGTGGGGTTACCTGCAGGACAGGAGGCAGGGCCCGTGGGCCGAGCAGCCGGCTGGACCAGTGCGCGTCCCAATGGGGAAGTGGCGGAAGATGCTGGTGGGCTGAGGCTGGCAGCCGCCGCCTTTGTGGCTCCTTTGGGCGCCACGGCAGCAGCCTGTGGTGTGGTCCCTTGGGTGGACCCCAGCCTCAGTGCCTTCATGGGGCCGCAAGTCCATCACTAGTATTAGTGTGGGCAGCAGTAGGTGAAGGAGCTGAAGAAGATAAGATGGTGGACGTTGCTTGGCAGGTGAGAGGAGAAGTCACCGTGATGCCCCGAACACCTGAGAGATCACGCTGTCTCTCTCTCTCTCTCTGTCTCTCTTTTATTGGTACCAGAGTTTAGCACTTTTAATTTGTTCCAAGTCACTGAAGTAAAAATCATGATAAAACATCCTGCTTTTCTTTACAGCTTCCCAAAGCAAAAACAAACAAAAACCAACTTGTGTAGAAAAAAATTAATTTTGTACAATATAAATTCAAAACCTACAGACGACGGTTAGCTTGGTGGCACATCTTTTTAAAAAGTGTCTGTGAAAAGTGTACAGAACCGGGCTGGGGCAGAAGTTGGGGCTGCCAGTGGAGCAGAGAACCAGAACCAGAGCCAGAAAACACCAGTCTGCGTCTGTGGATGGGATGCAGTTTACTACCCAGCCCTCTATGGCCTTCGGGACAGTGTAGGCTCTGGATTCCAGTCACCTGGGTTCAAATCCTTGCTCTGCTGCGCTCTGAGGTCTGGGACCAGTTATTTAAGCACTGGAGGGTCTGGTTTCCGCCAAGTGGGGACAATAGTGGAATCTATCTCCTAGAACAATTATGTGACTTACATGAGATAATTCGTATGGAGGACTGACCTGAGTCCCTTCAGTGTGGGTGGGAATCAACCACGTGCTGTTCACATCATCCTTCGCAGAGGAGAGATCGGTTACCGCGAAGCCTGGAGCTTTCCAATCCAGGTCCTTACACCAGGACAGATTTCAACTTTGGCGGTTTCGTCACCTCCTCAAGGCCCTGCCAACGGCGGTGGCCTCCCAGCCTCTCTCTTTTCTCATCTGACACCTGCCCTGTTCTGTGTCCTGCCCTCCAGGGGCCAGCCTTTGGGGAAGTAGTGACGCAAAGCGGAATGGATTCCTCTCTCCTACAATTTATACGTGGGAGACTGATTCTGAATTAATCACGCACTCCCTAACGGCCAATTGCCAGTGTCATCTCGGAAAAACTGTCTTATGTCACTCTGTTCTCTGGTTGTTTCTCAGTTGTACATTTCTGAGGTGTGCGGTGTGTCTGAACACACCCTCCTCCTCCTCGTCTTTGTAGTTAAGTTGCTTTTCTTTTAAAATACAAACGCTTTTATCCTGAAATATTTATAGATTCACAGGTGATTGCAAAGAAAAGTACGGGGAGGTTGTGTGTGGAGAGCCAGCCTCCGTCAGTGCTGATGTTGCGTAGCTGTGGTGTGGTGTCGACACCAGGACAGGGCTGTTCCACGTGGGCTTGCTGCTGTGTGTGCATGTGATTCTGTGCTGTGGCCTCACGGGTGTACCTTCGCTAACAGCCCCACACTCCAACCACATACCTGCCCCGTCACCACCAGGCTCCCTTGTCATGCAGAATGTGCCCTTAGAGATTGGACTTTTACACTCAGCATAGTTTTTCGAAGTTCGCCCAATTTTTGCGTGTATCGATAATTTGTTCTGCTTTATTGCTATATAGGAATCTGTGGTGTGGATGGACCTCAGTTAGTTTAACCGTTCATCCATGAAAGGATATCTGGGCCGTTTCCAGTTTTTGGCTATTACAGTTAAAGGTGCAATGAACATTCACGGACAGGTTTTTGTGTGGACGTAAGTTTCTTGGGAATAAATGACCAGGAGTGCTGTTGTTGGGTTACACGGTAAGTTCATTTTTGCTTTTAAAAGAAACTGTCAGACTTTCCAGAATGGACTCACCATTTCACATTCTAGAAACAGTATGTGGGGGGTCCAGTTTGACTTCATCCTCACCAGCATCTGATGTCATCACTGTTTCTATTTTCATCATTCTCGTAGGTTTGTGGTGATATCTCGGTGTGGTTTTAATTCGCATTTTCCTAATAGTTAATGGTTTTGAATGTCTTTTCGTGTGCTTACTTGCCATCTGTATGTTCTCTTTGGTGAAATATCTATTCAGTCTTTTTCCCATTTTCTTTTTAATTAATTAATTAATTAATTTATTTGTTTATTTTTTTGAGGAAGATTAGCCCTGAGCTAACATCTGCTGCCAATCCTCCTCTTTTTGCCCAGGAAGACTGGCCCTGAGCTAACGTCCATGCCCATCTTCCTCCACTTTATATGTGGGACGCCTGCCACAGCATGGCGTGCCAAGCGGTGCCATGTCTGCACCCGGGATCCAAACCGGTGAACCCTGGGCCACCGAAGCAGAACGTGCGCACTTAACCACTGCGCCAGTGGGCTGGCCCTGTTTATTTATTTTTAAAGATTGGCGCCCGAGCTGACATCTGTTGCCAATCATTTTTTTCCCTTCTTCTTCTTCTCCCCAAAGCCCCCCATTACATAGTTATGCATTCTAGTTGTAGGTCCTTCTGGTTGTGCTATGTGGGATGCCGCCTCAACATGGCCTGATGAGTGGTGCCATGTCTGGGCCCAGGATCCGAACCACCAAAACCCTGGGCCTCTGAAGCAGAGCGTGTGAACTTAACCATTTGGCCACGGGGCCGGCCCCTGCCCACTTTCTAATCAGATTGTTTATTTTTTTACTGTTGAGTTTCAAGAGTTCTTTATATATTCTAGATACAAGTCCTTTGCCTGATATGTGATTTGCATATATTTCTCTCAAGCTAATTGTTTTCTCATCCTCTTAACATTCTCTTAATTAACATTTTTAATTTTGATGAGTTCCAGTTTATCAATTTCTCCTTGCTTTTGGTGTCAAGTCTAAGAATGCTTTGACTAGTTCTAGATTCTAGAGATTTTTCTCTTGTTTTTTTTCCCCTAAGGATTTTATAGTTTTACATTTTGCATTGAGCTTGTGATCCATTTTGAGTTAATTTTTGTATAAGGTGTGAGGATAGGTTCATTTTTTTTTTCTTTTGCCTATGGATGTCCCATTGTTCCAGTACCATTTGTTGAAAAGGCTATCTGTTTGATAAATAGTGTTCACACTTTTGTCAAAAATCTATCGGGGGCCATGTGTATGTGTCTATTTCTGGGTTCTCTCTTCTGTCCCACTGACCCGTGTCTGTCTGCTGCCATCACCACCTCATCCTGATTCCTGTAGATATGTGTCTTGAAATCCTGCAGGCTGATTCCTTCTCTCTTCTTCTCCTTCAAAATTGTTTTGGCTATTCTGAGCCATTTCCCTTTCTACATACATTTTAGAATAAACCTATTTATATTTATAAAGAACTTTGCTGGGATTTAGGTAGCAAGTGTATTAACCCTGTAGGTTTATTTGGGGAGAACTGCCGTCTTTACTATGTTGAGTCTTATAATCCATGCACATGGTATGTCTCCCCAGCTATTTAGGTCTTCTTTTATTCATTTCATAATTTTCAGCATACAGATCTGGCACATGTTTGTTTCTTTGGAGCAGTTGTAAATGGTATTGCATTTCTGATTTTGGTTTCCCCTTGTTTAATGTTGGTTTATAGAAATGCAGTTGATTTTTGTATGTTTATCTTATAACCGTCATCTTGCTGAACTCAATATATTAGTTCTAGGAGTTTTTGTAGATTCCTTAGGATTTTTACATGGACAATCGCATCATCTGTGAATCTAGGCCATTTCTTTCTTTCCAATGTGTGCGCCTCTTATTTCTCTTTCTTGCCTTGTTGCACTGGCCAGAACGCCTAGCCTTACACTTAATAGGAGTGGTGAGAACAGACATCCTTGCCTTTTCCCCAAACTTAGGGAGAAAGCGTTCAGTCTTTCAGAGCTACGTGTGATGTTAGCTGTGGGTTTTTTGTAACTGTTCTTTATTAGGCGTAGGAAGTTCCTCTTTATTCCTAGTTTGCACAGAATTTTATTGTAAGTGGATATTGGATTTCATCAAGTGCTTTTTCTGCATCAATTAATATAAGCATGTGATTTTTCTCCTTTAGTCTGTTGCTCTGGTTGATTACCTTGATTCATTTTTGAATATAAAGTCAGCTTTGCGTACTTGCAATAAAGCCCACTTGGTCATGTGTACTATTCTCTTTGTACTTTGGGGGCTTTGGTTTGCTAATATATTCTGAGTATTTCACATTCAAGTTCATGAGCAATATTAGTCTCTAGTTTTCTTTTATCTCTGGCTAGTTTGGGTATCTGAATAATCCTGGCTTCATACAATGGGTTGGGAAGTACTCTCTTCTATTTTCTGGAGAAGACTGTGTAAAATTGGTGTTAATTTTTTAAGAGTTTGTAAGATTCTCCAGTGAAACCCTCTAGGCATGGAAATTTCTTTTTCTAGAGCTTTTAAATTACAAATTCAATTTTTTTAAGGTTGTAAGACTACATATTTTTCTCCTTTTTGAAAAGCAGGAGGCAGGTACCAGGAGAGGTTGTTGGATAAAAAGCACAGGTCTTGTGGGGAGGGAAATAGTAAGACGTGGAGGTAATGTGGGTCAGTGTCACCATGATCCTGAGATTTCTTACTTATAAAATGGTCCATTTGTTGGCTACAGCACGTGATACAAAAGTTCATCTTTCTTTTTATACATTATGTTCCTAGGACATTTCTGGCATGATCTTGATAAACTTTACCATTTCCTATTTCTCTTTCTCTTTTCAAAATTTTAGACCTTTACAATATAGAAATACTTCTGGTCTTAACCTGGTTTTCACTCTCTCTCTTTCTCTATTATATTTAGAAGTGTGTTCCCAAAGTCAATTTCTTTTCTTGAGTTTGTTACAAAAGAAGCAAGCATCTGCCCCGATAACTAATGGAAACGGAAAAATCTCCTCCCAGCATGGTCCCTACTTGTGCAAAGGAAAGTTTTAAAACCATCCCGTGTTCTACTGGCAAGTAAATCGTGGGATCTTCCAGGATCTACATCAGTGTCAGTCAAGACAGCGCCAGTTGTAGGGTGTCGATGCTTCGAGAACGTAGAGTCTTCTTTATAGTACTATTTACAACACGTCTCTGGAAAATATAAGAATATGTGGATGCTCTCTGTATCTGATGTGCTGGCTACTGCGAGTGTGGCTTTTCACAGTTCCTTTCCCTGTGGGACCTAGACGGATACTTGCTACCAAGTAAAGTTTATAAAGGGTTTCAAATGCATTATTTCAAAAATATGGGTTTTTTTAATTAAGCTGGGGAGGAGATGTGAATTATGTCATCAAGTCCCTTGGAACAATAATTTGCCTTTAGGAAATATATCTTGCAAATGTTCCAAATGTATTTTTTTTTAAAGGAAAACACACTCAAAAGAACACTTGTTTGATCGCCCATGATGGTGAAATAGGGGGAGGATTTCTTCTTCGAGTATGTGATCTACACACAGAAGATTGTAGAATGAAGGACCACCATTGGCTTGGTTTTTTGTTTGTCGGAACAGCAAAGTAACCCACTTCCTGCCTGGTCACTCACCCAGCAGAGCCAAAGCTGGTGCTGCTGCTCTTGTCATCTGGAATCGTCCCACAAGAGAACCTCCTGTTATTTAGAAGTGCATTATTGTCGGTAAACAAACATTTTCCTGTTCACGATGTTGAGGGAGAGGATGCTGAATTAATTGCTTGCATCCCGAGGCAGATCGTGTCCCCTGAAAGCAGGTTCTGTATAAATAACAAATTCAGATTCTGTCGACGATATGTCTTTGGACTGCTGCTTATTTTACCTTTAAGATGTGTGAAACACTGCTGATCCTTTCATTTCTTAGGAGGTGAACAATTGCATCATTAAGAGACATTTAAATGATGCTTGATTTTTAAAGCAAGAACAGGAGACAAATGGATGTGTTCAGCCCAGACTTCAGATCAGGTTTCTGTTTTCTAAACTTAATGTGTGATATCAGCCTATTAAAGGCATTCTTTTACTTGATGCATTCTCCTCCCCATCAGACGTCATCTCCATGGGTGTTTTGTATTGTTTGCATCTTAGCGAGTCTCATATTAAACTATGGTGCAGAAGGGAAAATTAGACTTATGGCTTTGTACTTTTCAGTTTCTAATTTAAAGGTCTATTAAAAACTAACTCACGATACGGTACATACAAGGCCATTATCTGTTTAAATTAGCTTATCAAAGTGAAATATCTCCTTTGGCTGTTTTTCTGGAGAGGAGAAAGCAGATGGCCGACCCTTCCACTCGGTGAAAACACAACTGGGATTTACCATAACTGCAAAACCCATTCAACACAATAGTCATCGTTAGCCAGTTAGTGATAATAATTTCTATCTAATTTTTTGATACTCAATCTTCTCTTAGGACAGCTGGAGGGCGGTGACCTCATGAGCGTTCAGGCCAGCAGGAGGAATTGTTGAGGGCCGGGTCCTGAGCCCCAGCAGGATGCTGTGCCTGCAGCGGCTCCCATGGGAGGAGCAGCAGCACTGATGCTCGAGCTGCCCGTGGTGCATCTTGTACCTCGCGTGGCAGCTCCGACTTGGTCCTAAAGTTGGGGGAAAGGAGGCTGCTAGCTTTGCAGGTGTCACGGCTCTAAATACCTGTTCTGTCTGCCAGCTGATTCTAGATCATCTTTTCATGCGATTAAAGATTAAGTTCACACTTAGTTAAAGATGATAGACTTGCAGACACACCAACAGGGATTCAGACCTGGGGCGCTCCTATTTTAGACGTTTTACCTTGCGGGGTTTGTTTTCACTCTTTGAGTCCATTACTGCAGTTTCAAAGTGTGGACAATATTGTTTTGCTGAAGTGTTTTCATGCCTTCTCTGTCTGGGAAACCTTTTCTCACATAAATTAAATGCAGGCTAAGTTTTAAATGGCCCAAGACTTTTCCCTCTTGCCCTAAATTCCCTATGACTCTTCCAGTCATATAGTAGAGTCTTGTGATTTAAACACAGTGTAGAAAGGAAGCTATAAAAATGAAATGTGGACAGTAACGTCAAGTTGGCAGGGATTTGCGTGTCGCCTGCACACGGGAGGTGCTCATGAAGCAGCAGGGTCACGCTTGTCTGCTGCTCTGCACGTGGTGCTGACCACTGAATAGATTTCACTTTCCACGTCACGTGGTGAACATGGACAGCAGCCTCTGACGGACGTGTCTGGAACAGCTGGATCTGGGAGAGAATCCTGAATCGGATACTTACCCACTACGTTGCCTTGGGGTGGTCCTTCAATGTCTTTGTGACTCAGATGCTTTATTTGCAAAACAAGGATACAAATACCCACCTTGAGAGCTGTTGTAAGAATTCCGGGTGTTTCTGTAACAAGCTGGCCAGCATTTCAGAGCTCTAAGGGCACACCTGGTTTCTTAAGGAATTTGCTGGGAATGCCATCTTTACAGCACCTCCAGGAGGCACTATTATTGTTCTTACTGTTGCCTAGACACCCAGGAAGATGGACCCTCGCCACCCTTGCTGCCGTGTAAATGGCTCTCCACGAGCTAGTGGTCCTGCTAGACCCTGACAGCGTTTTCCCTCGGGAAGTTCTCTACTTCCTGTAAAGCCGGGTCTCCCCTCCCTCGTGTGGAGTCTGATGTATGCCGTAGTGATAACAATATACAGAAACCTTCGTCTCTGACGACAGGAGTGACAGTCGGTCCGGACCCTGTACTCATGTTCCAGATATTGATGCAAATCCTTCCTAATTAACTACAGCTCCATTACAAGTGATCAGCTATAGGGCAGGAAATGATTCGATTCCAAGTAAAATATGGTAACAATGAATTTCAAAATAACTCAAAGCCTCAATGCCTCTTACGAGCTAAAAATAATTTAAACATTTTTTAAAAATCAATGTCTTCAAGGAGAGCTGTCATTTTAAATATACATATCTCTCAGAAAGTTTATCTGACGTGATGGTTTAAGCTTTAGGAAGCATTAGTCAACGTGTGACAGGAGGCAAATGATACTTGCAAAAATGACTTCCACTTTTTTCCCGAAGATGTTAATATCTTCAGAAGCCACATGTTCCGTGTGAGGCATGGCATAAAAGGAGCCACACAGGAGACAGCCCAACTTCACTGTTTTCTGGCTGTGTAGCCCAGGATAGTAGAACCTGTGATCTCATCTTTTGAAGCTTAAGGCTCCATATCTGTAAAATGGGATAATGTTACCTACACCTCAGATTTCGAGGATTAAATGAAATAACGTATAAATATACATAAATCGCGTGGCCCACCTTGACACAGCTGGGTGTTTAAGAACCGCTCCCTTCTTTTCCTATGATTATGGGGAAACAGCAAAAGCATTTAGTAATTTATTAAATGTTCTGTCCATTAACATATTTCTGATCTGGGTTTTGAAATCCTGTCCACATACCCTCCAAGGTACCTTTCATCCTGCAGAATCCACAAGCATTTACAGACCTAGTGAATGAAGATAACCCACTGTGGATTCACGGGGGCCACTAATCCACTCCTAGAGCATGACCCCCTCTCGCGAAAAAGATCAACAAATATTTATCAGCTACATAACACCTCGACTCCATTCAATGGAGTCCTTTTATAGGGTTTCCTAAAGGACGGAGATAAGAAAGCCAGGAAGGCTGGCGCTGTTACACCTGTGTGTGTTTATTCAGGTCTTCAAAAGATAAATACTGTAATCAGGGAGTCAAATATTAGGCAATTATAAGACTTCAGAGACTAGATGATGAATTCAGTCCCTGTCTCTCTAGTTGGGTGATGGATTTAAATCAGAAACAATAATCTTGTCCCAAAAGGGAGCTACACTCCCTCCTGGACCGTGAAAGTGCGGGCTGAGCATCCTCTGCCTTCTATTTGTTTGTGTATTTTTCAAAATAAGTTATGCATCTTCTCAAGTAAACCTGGGTGTTAATCAAAAGATCCGTGCGGCTCATCAGCTCCAGCCTTGCGCTTGGCTAATTGCATTAAAATTCTTGCATGAGCACACAGCGGATAGCACAGCCGCGTGGAGCGCTCAGTCAGCGCTGTCCGTCTCCTGCCCCCTCTAATTCCCGTTGTGTACTTGCCTGAGCTTATGAACCGGTTTAACTCTGAGAGGTCTCCATGCCTTGGAGCACACACAGTCCTGTCACGGGGTCATCAGGGTTTCCAGAAAAAATTGGGTACCTGCAAATCCACTTTGTGGGATGTTTGGGCCCAGCTGTCACTTTGTCTTCAGTGAGGTCCCTAATTTTGGAGGGCCATGACTCCCCAGTATCTGAAATAGGTTTGGGAACCAACCATCCCTATGCCTGGAGACCCCAGAAGAGAGATGGGCAGGCACACCTGAGCAGCAGCCAGGAGCAATGTGAAGGCTGTTGCAAAGGGCTGCTGGCTTCTTAGGAGACTGGCCCGGAGGGTGCAGGCCACTTCCCTCGGCCACACACAAAAAAGTGGGGACCTACTGAGGACCAGGGCAGAGCCCATGGTCTTTCAGATTTGGCGTACCTTTATGTCCTCCATTTTCCAAGGATGGTGGCTTTTAAAGGGAAGGATGCTAAGCAGGGGACCAGGCCTTCAGAAAAGGAAGGTACTGACCCCCCAGCACTGAGACACCGCCAAGAACACAGTGGGCCCTCAGACAACCAGTGAGCTGGGTCATAGAAGAAAAACGGGTGGGGAGAGAGGGAAGTAACAGAGAGAAGAAGGAACAAAACAAAGGAGAAGAAAGCTCCCAGGAGACCAGGGCATGAAGAACAGAGGGCATGAGATGCAGTTACACTTAGAGAGGAGCGACAGGGAGCGAAGACAGTGAGAGAGTGTCCGAGTCAGAACATGCGACGTGGCTGAACAAGGTTTGATGTTGATCACAGTTTCGCTTTATTGAAAATTCCTTACCTATCAGGTACCACGCTGAGTAATTGACATCTGTTGTCCCATGACCTTCCCAAGAAGCCTGGAAGGTGGATATCACTGTCCAGACGTCACAGGTGAGGGAGCCTTGTTTCAACAAGTGAAGTTCCGGGCCACCACACAGCCCAGCCGCGAGGTGACAGAGGCGGAAGTCACAGCCCAATCAGTCAGCCCCACCTGTTTGCTACCACACTGCTCTGGTTTTGTCTACATCAGGGTTGGCGAACTTTTTCTATAAAGGGCAAGATAGTAAATATTTTAATCTTTGCAGGTCAGAAAATCTGTCACAGCTACTCAACCGGACCCCTGCAGGGTGAAAGCAGCCGCAGACAATATGTAAATGAATGGCCGTGGTGATGTACCAATAAAACTTTATCTACAAAACAGACAATGGGACAGATGTGGATGGAGAGCCCACGTTTGCTGATGCCTAGTTTACTTAAAAGTGGGCAGCTCCACTGAGGGGAGAAAATGTCAATTATGTGCCTATGGGGGATAAATAGAGGAGAGTGGAGGAGATGCCAAGAAGCATATTTAATAGGGTCAAAAGCATGTCACGCTACAGGCTACCAGCAGGTTAGGATAATGGTGTTTCTTGCAGCAGTTTACTTTTATAATCTTTTCTGCTTTGAAATATTTTTCATATACTTCAAAAATATAAATTAAGTCAATCAATGTCCTTGGTTTGAATATTTTCTTTCCTAAGCACCAGTCCCCAATATCTTCTGCTTCAGTGACCTCCCTTCCTGAGAATACGCTCAGGTGCCTTCCAAGCCGTCACACAACTCTTGGGGGCCGGGGGAGGCATCCAAGTAGCTGAGCTTATAAAGCATCTTATTTTTCACCTCAGTCCTTTCGTTAGCTCTTCTCTCTTTTGGAGGGGAATCAAAGAATTGTCCAATGTCTTTTTGTCCAATGTTTCCTACCAAGATATCAAACTCAAGCGTGAACGACTTCTCAGCCAGCAAAAGTCACCTTATGGAAATTGACTTAATAATTTGTATGTGTATTTTCTGTTTGTTGGAAGTGTTCTGCTACAAGTAGACCATTTTACTATAATTCATTTTTGTTGACAGTAAAATACCTCGAAAATACAGCACAGAGGTGTCATATTAGAACAAACTTGAACTTTCAGTTGCAGGGCGTTGATCTGCATTAGCAGTTCAAAGAAAAATACACAAAACGCGGCCTCTTGTCCAACAAGGAAACAATTCAAGGACACAGCTGTTGATGCAGCTTGAGTGAAACTTGCTGTTTTGTTTTGTGCCTGAGTAAGGGCACTACAAAAGCATTACCTTCATTTGCTTTGCCTTTTCCTCATTTGCATCGCTGCCAGCTTGTTTCACCTCTGTCCATTAGCAATACCGAGAAAAATTTCCTGTTGTCCTCAATTAAAGGGTCTCTTTGAGCCTCCTGCTTCCTAATTGTTTTGTCTCTGCCCATCAGAAGTACCAGGAAAAATTTTTGTTCATCATTAAAGCATTTCCCTTGAATCATAGGATGTTAGAGTCATCCGGGACCTCTGGGGCCATCTGGCTCGTTTTTAAGCCACGTTATGCCCACAAGAGCGCTTTGGTGAAGTCTGGGGGCGTCCTCAGAAGTGGATGTGCTTGGACTGAAATGCCTGGAGATTCTCATGGCTCTCAGAATGCAGATACAAAAGCAGAATGTTGTAATTACCAGAGAGACACCTGGGCGTTTATCCCAGAAATAAGATCTTCCCCAAAGATTAGCAACCTGTTTATTCTCATTTCTGCTTTCATTGTTTGCCCAAGTTGCATGAAATTGATGGTAGTCTTTTTGAGTGCTGGGAAATATTATTTTAAAATGCTTAACCAGGAAGCCAGACATCCTGGAAGACCTGTGTTCCTATTTTCATCAACTATGAAAATACTTTGGGTTGAGCGAGTCTTTGGGGAGTAGACAATCCACATCTGTATTTTTTTTTAAGCACATGGCACCAGTTTGAGGTCATTAGACCTAGCATCCTTGCATTGTAAGAACAAAGCTGTAGAGTATTAAGGCCCAGCTCAGTGTTAGAGCAGGGGTTGACCAACCACATCTAGGGCCAAATCTGGCCCACACCCATTTCTGTATGAGGTGATCTAAGGATGGTTTTTACATTGTTAAATGGATGGGGAGAAAATTAAAAGGAGAATGGTATTTCATGGCACATGAAAATTATATGAAATTCAAATTTCAATGTCCCTAAATAAAGTTTGATTGGAACACATGCCCCTTCATTTACATACGGCTGCTTTGGGGCTACAGCAGCAGAGCTGGGTAATTACAACAGAGACTGTCTGGCCTGCCAAGCCAAAAATATTTACTATCTGTCCCTTTAGAGAAAAAGTTGGTGACACCTGCCCTGAAGGTCATACCTGGCACCTTGCTCGCTTCTCTCAGGTACAGCATCTGCTCTGAGTGTTTACTAAGTTCTATTTATGTCCATGGCACTGTGGTTCTGAGATATTTCCAGTCTGCTCTGAACCCACAGTGTGGGGAACTTCAAAATGCAACAAAGACATAAACACTGATGGATAAATAAGAATACACAATAGTTGACTGTTTGACATTAAAGATCCAGGCACAGCAGGCAAACCAAACCAGTCCCAATATCAAATCTTTCTCCCTGAATATAATGCATTGCATCAAAGATTTAGGAACCCTGCTTGCTCCAGGCGCAGTGGCCACAGGGCCCAGGCAGCAGCCCTGGAAGAATTGGATGCTTTCCGCCTCCCTCCTCTGGCCCTTCTTTGTTGGGTCTCTGGGGAATCTGAGCCGCAGGGAGCGCCTGCCTTTGTGCTGGCAGATTTCCAGGCAGCGGGGCAAGTGGAGGCAGGGCCAGCATTAATCTGTAGTCAAATGCACATTTGTTTTTCTACTGTTCTGTCCAAAGCTTCTGGAATCTATCAGTTATATGGATTATGTAATAAGAGCCAATCAGCTCAGTGAAAACAAGCTTCCAAAAGGCAGAAAGTTTAACTTGTAAGAAGGGGCCCGTCCATGTCAGGTTTTAGCCTACGGTGCATCTCTCTCTCCCTCTTCCCTGCGAGTCGTCGCTTTCCACTTGGCTCAATTTCCAACAATTGAATCTGAAGGGTGAGTCCTCATCCTCCAAGAATTGCCGATGGAGCCTGTGATCCTCTTCTGGGCTCCTCGGTGCCCCAGCACTTCGGTTTATTGACAGGTAATTAGATCAGACTGTCACTACATCGATGTCAGTGTAAACATCACGGGGCTGATCCTCACGAGGTCTCCACTGGGATGCCAACCGGCTTTGTCAACACGCCAGTTGAGGGCTGTGTCTCCCGTCCTGCGCCTAATTCCAACAACTGCAGGAACTGTGACGGGGTAGAAATCTGGCATCTCAAGACTTTCCTACTGACATGTTGACTCTCCTGTTGCCTTCAACATTGAAGGGCACCAGTGACAGTAAAACTAAAAAGACAGGGACATGCAGACCCCATCCTCCTCTGCAAGTCCTCCCTCTCGTGTGTCACTTGCAGGAAGAAGTAAGTTCAGCAGAAGGACAGAAGGCACAAAGCCCTGAAATGCCCATTGGCTACAAGAGCTTCCGCTTTTCCTCCTCCTGAGTTTTAGTTAATGTGAATTAATTTGGGGAAAAGAAGGTTAGTTTCTTATTCTGAGACAGCCTGTTAGACAGATATTTGTTGATAACACTATAACTGACTAGCGGAAATATGCTAGGTAGGTAAACCATAAAAGTTGGTAGAGACTCACTCATAGGTCATCCCCCACCTCTCGACAATGGTGACGTTCACTGTGGCTGCTGTTTGCTGGCATTGGCTGAGCACAGGACACTGTGCTGAGTGTCTGCTCCCACTCCCTCATCTGTCCCTAATAACCCTTTGAAGTAAGTACTCGAGTCCTCCCCATTGTGCCAATGAAGAAGCTGAGTTCAGAGAGGTTTACTGTCTTGCTGAATGTCACACAGGTTGGAATGCAAGTGGAATTTAGGTCTGTCAGACTGTGTCTTCTATGCTCTTAACCATTTGTATTAATGGCAACAGAGAAATTTTCATCTGTTATAATTATTTGCATTAGCAATTCTAGCAATGATGGCCAGCTCAGGAGAGGACTGGTGGTAGACAATAAACCTAAACAATTCTAGCGAGGTCCAGCAGGTAGCCTAGACTCAAAGCAAGAAAACACAACTCCCAGGGCGCTGACCTCCAGATGTTTTGCTTCCTGTAGGATAAATGGCAGAGCCCTTTGGCTGTGGGGAGGAGCAGGGGAGCAGCTACCTTCCCTCTTCTGCTCGGTTCCCTCGTGTGTGCTGGAGGAGTGGGCTCCCCAGATGTGGGTCGGCGCTAAGGGAGAGTCGAGTCTTCCACTGTCCCCTTCCCCCATCAGATGCAGATGGCTCCACTTCTTGTTGCTGTTTTGATGGTTTGGTCGTTGAGCTATCTGAAATCTTCCTTGCTGTTGCCATAACGGAATAGGGGAGCACAGCAGACTGAGAGGGAATCCACTCAGGAAAATTTGTATTTTTAATGGAGCAGAAAACAGCATTTAATTTCTAAAAGAAACTACAAAGAGCTCTTAATAAGGTTCAGTGTGATTTTTCCTGCCTATGAGGTAGCTGGTCCTGATGAGATGATGCATGTAATTAAGGGCAACGTTTTACACTAGAAAAAAAAATGGGGGAAGAATTTATGAAGTGATAAGCAATTTATGGCGAAAATAAGGAAGAGAACCGATACGGGGTTGTTTTTATTTTTTGAAGGGGAGACATCTCGGGCAGAGCTTTCTCTGCTTCACGACCTTGACCAGCTGGGCCTGGCTATGTTCTGCCACAAGCAGAGGGAGCTGGACCCAGGTGTGGCCAGGGGCAGCAAGGACTTCTTGCCTCCTCCAACAAGCCTTGGAGCCGCGCTGAACTTCAGTATCGTTGGCTGCAAAGTGGTGAGGACTCTTGCCTTGTGACTCCCCCACCACGAGATGCTGCCTGTTGATGCATTTGATTTTAGTACTGAGAGGCCTTTGAAGGCGACAGAAATGCTTCAAAATGTCACATCAATCAATAAGGCATATGGCATTTGGGGGAAAGAACAAATAATACGTCTTATCTTCCTTGTGGTGAACGTATGTTCTATTTTATTTTATTTTTGGAAATTAAAAGAAAGTTGGAAAAAGGGTATATGTGCTTGCAGTTAAAAAATAAAAAAATTAAAGCAGTAAGTACAAAAATAGGCATATTGTGAAAAGTTGTTCTGTTCTTTACAGGCAGCCACGATAACCAGCTTCTCGAATATCTTTCCAGCAGCCTTCTACACGTCTGTAAGCACATGCTGTGTGTACAACCCTCAATCTATAATTGTGTATATATATTTCACTTAATTTATATATTCACTTCTATATGTCTGTGTGTATTCACTTCTATATGTCTGTGTGTATATTTTAAAGATAAGTCGTAAATACTGTTCTGCGCCTTATGTAAGATCTCTTGGAGATAATTTCTTATCAGCACACCAGGTTATCCTGCGTTATCTGATCTGACACACGGCTGAGATTCACCTGGCTTGCACAGTAGCCCGCATCTGTTTAACGTCTTGCAGTGCTTTTGAGCAATGTGTGAGTGACTACTGCCCTGAGTCCCGAGGTGCCCCCGCTGCCCCACCTGCTGCCTTGGCCCGAGGAGCTCCAGGGGTGCATCCTGAGGGCTGTCCTGGCATGACCCCCCCACCCCTGCTCCTGCAGCCTGTCTCTTTCCCGTGTCTCCCCTGGCCCATGGGAGAGGACACTCCAGGCCGCAGAGTTGCCACAAAATGAGCGGATGCTTGAGGCCCGTCTCACCCCCAAGCTCTCCTTGTGTGCCATCTGTGAGAAGGGCGGCCTCAGTAGAATACTCTAACTACCTTAAATATCTGTAGCATCAAATCACTTTGGGGCCACCTCACGGTTTTTGACGGCTGTGATAGATTTCATTGCGTGGCTGTACCCTGGGCGTGTTTAACCTGTACTTTCTCTACGGCATTTTACTACTACATAGTGTGGTCAATGAACCTCTTTGTACCGCGTACATTGTAGAAGGTGTTACTAGAAATGGGTCAAGGAAATGAGCATTTTAAATTGAGAGCGAGAATTAGTAACTCCCTCCAAACCGATTTGAACCGATTTGTTTCAATTGACGCTTGAAGACTGAGCCTACGTGGGCCCAGATTTGTAACAGTGTCACACAGCGAGAGTCCACGTGCTGCACAGCTGAGGCTCTGAATGCAGCTGGGTGGACAGGCCAAGGGTCGTTGCTCTGGCTGGAGTCACCAAGGTGGTTTTTGGTGCTGAACTGAGGCTCTGAAACAGAGTGTCTTGGATGTCACGGATCCCAAGCCCTGACTTCCCAGGGTTCAGGCTGCTGCCCCTGCCCCTGTCAGCCACAGAGCATCTTCTGAAGCCAGCTCATGCCGAGGACAACGATCCTCTGAGAATCAGGAGCTGGAAGCTGTGACTGTTCAGGGAAACGCCCGTTGCGCTTTCTCGTCACCCGCCCTCCACCACTGTGTTTCCGTTTCTCCCCTGAGGTGGCCTCGGGATCAGGACATTAATGAAGAGAAAACTCAACTGGACATTGGCCTTCTTATCCAAACCTTCATAGAAAGCAAAGAGAAAGAGGTAAAGAAGCTGCTTTAAAATCAGGAAAGAAGCCTAAAGATGAGAAGAATTGTCGTAACCGGTAAAAGTATTTATGGTATTTATGGCCCAATAGTTCTACTTAATAGTTATCTGTGGAATATAATTATATTGTTTCTGTGACATATAAAATATGCTTAAGTTCCTCAAAAAATTAAGCATAGATCTATCATATGACTCAGCAATTCCGCTGTTGGGTATAGACCCCATATAACTGAAATTAAGTACTCAAAGGCACATACAAAATACACGTACACACGTGTTCATAGCAGCAGTATTCACAATGGCCAAAACGTGGAAATAGCCTGAATGTCCATCAACAGATGATGGGTAAACAACATGTGGTCCATCCATCCAATGGAATATTACTCAGCCTTAAAAAGGAATGAGGCACTGACATGGGCTACTACATGGATAAAGCTTGAAAACATTGTGCTACATGAAAGAAGCCAGACACAAAAGGCTGCATGGTGTAGGAGCCCATTAATGCGAAAGGTCCAGAATAGGCAAACCCATAGAGAGAGCAAATAGATTGGTGATTGCCAGGGGTTGGGGGAAGGGGAAGGAGGAGAAACTGTTTAATGGGTGTGGGGTTTCCTTTTGGGGTTTTGGAATTAGATGGAAGTGGTGGTTGCACAACATTGTGAATATTCTAAATGACATTGAATTGTTCTCTTTGAAATGGTTCATGTTATGTGAATTTCACTTTAATAAATTTTTTTCAAATGCTTAAAAGGTACAGTACAAGGAAAAATAGCTGACTTTTTCTGTTTCCTGTTCCATTAGGAGATAGAAACTTGCCAATTACGTTTTTGGCTGTGGCTCTGATGGGCTTCCAGTGCCCGGGGACCGATGGCTGTGCTCAGACCTGAGTTACGTGTTGACCTTGACTCTAGGTCAAGGCCAGCTTTGTTCCGGCCCTGTGTAGGTTTTCTCCTTATCAAGATTTAGCTCAGATGCTACCTGGTGGATCTGGTGTGTAATTTTGGTTTCAGCAAGGGACAGTATTTATCCTTCCGGACAGATTAGTCAGTTGGGTTTATACATTGATAATTTATTTATGAGAAAAAAAACTACACGGTTTTCTCCAGCTTTAAAAGAAGCTGTAAGAGGAAGTCCGTCACTAGGTTTTTTGTGTCTCTGAAGTCTGAAATCCAGGCATGACTCTGGCCCAAGACAGCCTTGTCAGCTCCAACCCCTTCCCGCATGACGGGAAATGAGTTATTTCATTTATCGGAGTGAGCTGTTTCCACCTCAGAGAGGTCCTGGACGTGTCACAGGGCCGTGCGATGGTTCCTCAAGCCTTCCTGCTTCACGGAAGCTTCTTTTGGTCCCCCAGATGGCCCTCTCTCTGGCTGCACCCAGACTGGACTGTTTGTGGTCTACCACAGTGGTCCCCGCGGCTGCCTCCACCACCTGTAAATCCAGGTGGGAGACAACGACTGGTTTCCACGAGGATGGGCCGCCCCCTTCCAAGGGCAGACCTGGGCTCAAGGAGAATGGAAGGGCGTCCTTGTTCTCAAGGAGCCGCTGGCATTGGATGTGGCAGCGAGCGTGCACATGGTTCCACAGCTCTTCCTCTGGACTCAATAAAACCCACCCCACGGGGGTCACACCCCGTGCTCTGAGACACAGGCATGCGCGGTGGGCTGTGGGAAGCGGGGACAGTTTTCAGGAGAGGGACTCAAATATTAGACAGATTTTGAAGGATGGGTAGAATTTACTTTGTATTTTAATTTAATACCTGTTGTTGTTATTATTATTTTATATAACAAAACTGGGACATAGCTATTATCCCCAAATCAGAAAATACAAACCAGTGAAAAGAGAATGACTAAAGACGATCGTATCTGACTTACCAAGAGACGCACTGTTGGCACTTCCATGTGCGACTTCAGAACCCTCTCCCCATGCGCCTCCCTGCCTTATTTTAGTCTATTTGTACTGTCTATTTATGAGCTAATTAGTGTGTATCAGGCACTGTGTTAAGGGTGTATATTTATATATATAGATTTATTTATCGAGAAACAGCATCATAGCATTCATGAAGTTTTATAATCTGCCTTTTTCTCCTAATAACATATTGATTTTTTCCCCATGTAAACAAGTTTATTTCTACAGCATCATTTTAAATGACTGCAAACTATTCTATTATGAGGCTGTATAACAATTACTCCCACATGCCCTTGTGTCGGGTTCTTCCATTTTTGCCAGAATAATCAGACTGTGGCGGACACTCTGGTTCTGATTATTCTGCACATTCCCAGTTATTTACTTTGGATCAGTTCTCAGAATCATCGCATCAGTGGGCACGTACATCTTAAAGGTTTTTTCCAGCATGCCACTAAACGGCCTCCTCAATGGCACCAATTTATGCTCTTGCCAGTAGAACAGGGTTGTGTCTATTGCCCTGAGAGCTCGCTAAGGATGTTTTGCCAGTTTGAGAAGTAAAACTTCACCAGCTGTTTGTGTTTCTCTGCTTACTCCTGAGCGTTAAGCTCCAGGTGCCGCCTGGCTATTTTGTCCTCCCCGCCCTCCTCCCTCCTTCTTCCACTTCCTCCTCCTCGTCTTCTTTAAATTGTCTTTTCACACTTTTGGCCCATTTCTCCTGGTGTTTTAGTTTTGGGTTTATGGAAACTCTTTACTTATTAAGAATATTTGTCTTAAAAGCTGAAACCGCACTTGCAGGTGAACGTCCCTGGGACTCGCAAAGGGGGAGGGGAGAGTCTTCTAAGCAAAAGGAAGGAGACGAGCCATGGTTCAGGTGGAAATGATGACGCTCGCTTAGGAAAACACGTGACTCTTGTGTGAGTTGCAAAGTGGGTATAAGAGGATGAGAACAAACGTGGACGAGAGCAGCTGAGGCCAGAGTACAGGGGACCTCAGATGCCAGACTCCAAACTCTGAGCAGAAATCCCCCCAACACCTCTGAGCAGGTTAAAACGGGTGTGCGTGTGTGTGTGTCTAGCTGACCAGAGGCCAGCACGTTATTCTCCTTGATACGACTGTGATCTCTTTCGTCGATGGGAGCGGAAGGAGTTTTCCGGTGTGAGAGTTTTCAGAAATGCCAGTAGCTTAGAGATCAGATTTCCTGCTGCATCTCCCCACAGTGGGAACAGGAATTTTCAAAGACCTAGCTCCGAGCACGGGTCATTTTCGTTGGATGAAGGCAGTAGCTTTCGAGATCTCACTGTGCTTGGTGCTGTGGGAGATCCTAAGCTCTGGAGATGTTTCCAGCTCCTGGGGAGAGACAGTCGGGGGAACTAAAGCACTCGCACACCCCGACTCCGTCCTCCAGATATGTGACGTCCCCTAAGACGTGTGCTTCCAAAATGGAGGAGTCACACTTGGTTGGGGAGCAAAGAAAGACCAACGAGGCTTCGGGGGGTTGGCTGATGCTGGAGCTCTGCCATCCTTTCGACCTTTGTCCTCAGAGGTCCGGGTGCTGGGGGCGCTGGGGCCTGGGGCTCTGAGTTTCTTCTACATCTGACCCCGCTCACATCCTGCCCCAACTCACACAAACAGCCCACAGCGGGCAAGATGCCGAGGCTGCAGGTGTCTGTGTTTTTCTGGAAGATGTTCTCCTGAGGCAAAGTTTAGAGGTTTGGAACAGGAAAGGGACTAACCTTTCGGGTTAGCCTAGGCTGTTTCAGAGGTCAACTCCAGCCCTGCTGGGCTCCAGGAAATTGTGTGTCACTCGGCCCCTCTGAGCTCGAATCATCTCACGTGTCAAATAGTCCTAATCCTACTGTGTAGGTTGAAAATGTCCCACCCAAAGTCATATGTTGGAGCCATAACCCCAGAACCGCAGAATGTGACCTCATTTGAACAAGGTCATTGCAGATGCAGTTAGTTAGATGCGGTCCTCCTGGGGGAGGGTGGCCCTAATCCAGTGACGGGCATCCTTATAAAAGGGGAGGTTTGGACACAGAGAAGAGACCACAGGGAGGACGCCATGGAAGACTGGACTTGTGCTGCCACAAGCCAGGGAACCACCTGGAGCCGTGGAGAGGCCTGGACAGAGGCTCCTCCAATGCCTCCAGAGGGAGGTGGCCCTTCCACCCCTGTGTCCTGGACTTCTGCCTCCCAGACTGTGCGAGAATAAAGCTCCGTTGTTTAAGCCCCCAGCCAGGGCACTTTGTTGCCCCAGGACACTGATGCACATACCTACCAGGGAAGATTTGGGGAGCTCTGGATGGGCTACAAGTGTGAAGGAGGTCCTGGAGCAGCCCATTCCTGCAGGCCTCTCCTGTCCCCTGGCAGGATGTTGTGGGGCCGGGATAAAAGCATTGTTCCCAATTTTGCCTTCTCAGCTGTCAAAATACAAGAAGTCACCCCCATGAAAAAGAAGCCGTTTCAGTTTTTTCTCTTGTTTGCGAAGTTACAGGGCAAATGTTCTTGTTTATTTTCGACTCTTTCTGAACTTGCATGATGCAAATCCCCAGAACCCAAAAAAGACCTCTTGGAAAACACTCCACGATTTGTGGCAAGGAAGGTCAGATTGCTTGAAAATGACTAATGATTAGTTTACGGTGCTTATAATACAGGTTCCATAACAATGGAATTAATCTTTAGAGAGAAAAATTAAAAGGTAGTTTGCTCCCGAGGGAGCTGTTCAGGGTTTGCACATCAGGGTGATGAGCACTCATCGGGACAGACAGCAGAACCCCAGGGCGCCTCATTGTTTAATCAGTGTGGGGAGCATCACGCTGATTAATCCTCCCGCTTCCCTCTGACAGCGCTGCTCGCCGCTGCCTGTGTCCTGGGTCTGCTTCCCTTCCGCAGGATGCCCAGGCTCTGTGCCCAGGGCTGCTGGCCTCTCTGCCCGGCCTGGGGGCAGCCATGGGCGTTGGCTGGTTGTGCATCCCTCTGCTTTGGGCCCGTCGCTGTTGTCATTTGGTTTGTTGCAAACCCCAACCTGAAGGGCAGCACACCTGGAAGGCGCCCACAGGTGGGGAGGGGGTTTTTCTTCCCTTCCGTGCATGCAGAGGGGTCCCCACTTTCCGTGCTGGAGCCTCCAGCCTCCGCTCTAGCTGGCAGGCGGTCCCAACAGTGTACACAGACGCTACCAAATTGAACATCTCCCGGGGACGTTGCACCCCACATCTGCAAACACGGCCACTAACTGCATCTACACCTTGGTTGTCAGAGAGGAAGTGCACACCTGCAGAAGTAGAAAGGGCTCCATGAAGTCCAAGAGCTCCCCCTTGATCGCCCTGAATAGGGAGTTCCCAGAGACCGCCAGGCTGAGAGCCTGGGCGTGGGGCAGGTAATTAAGATAAAATAAACACGCGCTGCACCTGTCACTCGACCCAGTGTTCTGGGTGCAATCAAAACCACTCCTTTCCCATTACAAGGGAATTAGTTAAAAGTATCTATTTTGATTGATACAGTTTGTTCTAAGAGGGCGAATGTGCTTATTTATCCATTTATCCATTTTATGTACATCATTACACCATGGTGTGAAATGCTGGGATTCCAGGAGGCCCCTTAGCATTGCCGCTCAATAAGGCTCCTGACTCCACGGCATCCTCGTGGCAGCTTTGAGGCAGAAGTGAGCTGTGGCTGCATGGGGCCCTCACTTCTGATGGTGCAGCTTTTGTGCAGATGCTTGGCTCCACAGGGGAGGAGGATGTGCGAGCCTGTAAATAACCGAGGTGGGGGATAAAGCTGCCTGGCGGGAAGGGACAAGGCGTGGTGGTTGGATGACATCCTTACGCTCCCTCACGCTGGACTTGGATGATGGAGAGGAGATGGTGGACGACACGATGCTGCGTTGGATGGAACTTTCTGGGTGTTCAGATTCAGAGACTCGGAATTGCACAGTGAATTTCCCGGCTCCAGTCTCCATTTGCATAGTCTGACATTTCACTGTCTCCTAATTTTAGAATCTTGGAATAGTTCTGAAGTGGTAGCTTTGGTAACTTCAGAATCTTATTCTAAGGGCAACAAAGAAAATTAGCATGTATATATTAGCGTGATTTTTTATTAGCCTCGAAGAGAAATACGGCTTGCTATTTTCAAAACTGCTCAGCAGCAAACAAGGAGCATTTATCAGTATTATTGAAGAGAAGAGGAATTTTCTGTCATGTTACCTTGTGGCACAATTAAATAAAGAATCTTTTATATGAAGAATTTTACTGCTTGTAAAATATATTGTCTTATAAAAGGTTGCTTGTTTCGTTTTATGGAAAACACAAAGACCTCTTACAACAGTAAGGCATTCTCTTAACATCTTAGAACCATATAATAAAATTGTGCATACTGCCACGCCAGTGGGATGGATTTCCTCCAAAATTTCTGGATGTTAGCATATTAGTGATTGAAAAAGCTATTGTTTGCCCTCAAGGGAAAATCTCTTAGCATCTTACCAAGAAATTTTGAAAAGGTATATGTTTAAAATAAATCTTCACCTTACTTTTGAAAGAAAAGTGTAAACATAGCAACAGTTTAAAATCTGCCCAGATTTGGCGCCCTCAGAGGAGGAGGAGGCCGAGGAGCAGAAGGGTCCCTCAAATGCTCCTGCGAGCCTGGCCTGGTGGGGTGGTTGTTTCCTCCTCAGGCTGAGAGCATTTTATTTTTATTCTCCACATGTTTGTTTATATTTTCTTTCATATGAGCTTAGCTTCATTTCTAGAGTGTGATTAGCTTTCCCTGGGGAAAAAGCAAAGTGGCCCCAATATTGGGTAACTGCCGATGGAGGTGCTGATATTCCATGTTGCGTGCGTGGAAGGTGTTTCCCCTCCAAGGATGTTCAGTCGGTGGTAACTGGAAGCTTCCTCATTAACAGTGAGTTTTCCTAGATGCAGCCATGGGGAATCTCCCTGGCATTGCCATCTCCTTTGCTGGTGTTTGACGAACGGCCACCATCTTACAAATCAGGGCATGCCTGGTTGGGAAAATATGAAAATAATGTGATGTGCTGACAGAATCCACTGCAAACACACCCAAGAGGAGATCCCCCAGCCTCCATCCGCCCCTCTCGGCCACCACCCCGCCACCATCTCCACGTGAACTCGTTCGCGGTCCTAGAGGCCAAAGTGGGGGCTCACCAAGTTGCTTGTGTCTCAAAGCTCTGAACTGGAAAGCTCTGTGACCGTGACTTCTAGTCTTCCATGGCTGCTCCTGTGTGCTCTGGGGAAGCAATACGCAGAGTTCAAAAAGGAAATAGAAAAACCTATCGCTAATGTGGACCTGGAAGTCATCCTGGGCATTCTGATAGAAAGAGGATGGGACAGCTGATTGTCGCTGAGCAGAGGCCAAGGATCTGATGGCAGTCCTTTCTCTGGACACCTGCTCCACCTCTCCTAAGAGCGTTGTCCGGGGCTTTGATTGAGCACCTGCTGCGTGCCTGGGACTGTACGAAGCGTTGTATGTGTGTTAGCTCATTGAGTATCTACAACCATCCTGCGAGGTTCGTGTCGCCCTCACTGTGTAGATGAAATATCCACACAGATGAGTAGCTGTCCCAATATCACAGCCCACGTGTGACAGGATGCAAACCCAGGTCTGCTCCGCTCCAAACCAAGGTCGTATGCTGTGACCTTGTGGTTACTGGGGTCATATTTGAGGGGTAAGCTCTTATCCGAAAGGATGATGTACCCAGTGAGGGCCATCAAGAGCCATCTGCCTCCAGCAGGAGAGAGAGAGAACATGTTACATGGCAGCAGAATTTCCCTGTAGTGAAGGCAGAAATCCCTGGGGGAGCTCTTGAAGAGGACTGCGAGATTTCTTCTATAAGAAGCAGCAGCAGCCTCTTCCGTCCGGAAAGGTTTGTGTGTGGTGCTGCCTTGAGGTTGAGCACAGGGTCCCAAACAGCTGTTCTTGTGCTAAGGTTCTTATTTCTTGGAATAACTAGAGAAAATAATTTCTGTTTCTTTCCACCTGTGGATATTAATGTGAGTATATTTAAAATGCATGAATTTGGTTACATAAAAAACCAAATCACAGAAGATTACCTCTATTTTCCTAGGCCCAATCAGCGTCTTTCTTAACTCCTATACAGGGTGGAATTGAGTGGGATAGGAGAAGTGGGGGAGGAGCTGGGGAACTGAGTCTTCTCTGGAGTATTCCAGCTCCAGAAATATGCCGAAGACGGAGCAGATGATCAACGAGATCATCCGGGCGGTGTCTCTGGAACAAAATGGTTCCTCTTTCCTTTTGAGACTGTGAGGACCGCACAGAAATTAGGCAGCCTCAGTGTGGCTCTGTGACCTGTGCACAGGGGTCTGGAATTAGATGCTGGTGTCAGGGCCCAGTTTTCACTGCTCATGGGGCCCCTTCTGTCCTCTGTCCTCTGGTCACGGCCTCTTCTGCAGGACCTTCATGAGAAAGAGTGCTGGGTCCAGTTTTAGAATGTTTATTGACAATTTAAGCTTAAAGATTCTGAAAATACTTCCTAAGGAGAAAGGAGACAGTTTTTTCGTTCGTTTCTTACATTTTAAAATTCCACTAAGAAAGCAGGCCTTGAAAAATTCTTTGAATGACACCTAGGACTTTTTGGGGGCAAGTCTATAAAACCTCCACATGGGTACAACCATAGGGGCCTTGGAGCAGGACCGCCCTGCCGTCACTGTTGTGCTGTAGCTGTGAGGCAGAGCTTGGGGTTCCCTGGGGGAGTCACAGACGTTGCTTCAGTGCATGTCGGGGACAGGCGTCCTGCTGTGAGGAAGAGCCAGCGTTTCCTAGGGCAGACAGGCTGTTGTGTGACAGCTCGGGCTCTGTGGCACCAGGAATGTCCCTGACAGGGACGTTGACATAGAATGAAGTAGGAGGGGCACCCTGAGGGGACAGCAGGTGGCTCTGAGGTCAAACATATTCCAGCACCTGTGAGCCAGACGAGAAGCCATCAGCATCAACCTTGTTATTTGGGGAGTGGCTAGACGGCATCTTGCTCACCTCATCTTTGAATCTGTCTTTTAACTCTAAGTAGTAAAAGAGTTGGAAGACCTGCTGGGAACCAGCCTAATGGGCTTCAGCTCGAAATGCACTGGTGGCCTTTAACTGTACACCTGCATTTCTCCCTGTTGCAATCCCTAAAGGCGAGAAGGAAACAGTTTAAGGCATGACCAAGAAGGAAAGGATATTCGTAAAGACGAAGGTACTGTAGCTGTTTGCATCCATCAGGGCTTTTTCCTCCTTCCCTTCTCCCCGTAAAACGTCCTTGCACTCAGGCCCATCGGAAAAGGCTGTGTCTGAGGTCAGGGAAAGTTTCAAAACTTTACAAACACATTTCACGCCATAAAATGGATCTGGACGTTGACCACAGGGCAGCTCATGTAATGTCTCTGGTGGTGAAGATGATGATGATGATTCCTGCAGACACGCGTATCGAACTGAAAGGGCTTCCATGTGTTGCCTCGAGTTAGACCTGAGACAGCAGAGAATCGATCACGTTGTGATGAGGAGAGGGGCTCTGAGCATCCGAGAGCCGCCTGGTGTCCTGCGACGTCAGGCCCCGTCTCTACTGGACAAGGCTGAGTGAGGTCGGCCTTGCGTGCTAGTGGGGTACATACCTGATCAAAGGGACACAATTCCCTAACAGGGCAAAGTGTGAGTCTGGCTGATGGGGTTGGAAATATGGGGTCTATCATTCGTCCTTTCATTCTTTTGGTCAACATGATTGATCAGGCCCTTTCTCTGTTCTAGACCCGACTTCTGGCTGCAGACACCAGAGTGAACAAAGGAAACGGGGAAGCCCATGGTTAGTAGAGGAGATAGGAAACTAGTGAAGCACAGTACGCGTCCTGTGAGGACAGACGTGCATGGTGTGAGGGGAGCACGTGGTCTCTATCCAGGGAGGATGGGTGGGACAGGATCCAGAGGCAGTAGAGGTGTGGGTCTGGGCAGGAAGCTGCAGGCATGAGGACCGCAGGCCCATCCCATGTGGGAGGGAGGGCAGAGGGGAGGCTGGAGGCACACCCAGGCCTCGTCCTGAATGGTCCTGGACTCCCATGGGAAAGCTGCTTTGGAGAGTTTTAGCAGGGTGACGTCATACACAAACATTCATCCTTTTACATGAACGAAGAAGAAAGCCCCCAGGGTAGAGGTGGTCTCCTGGGGGTCAGGCCAGAGGTTTGTCAGGCCAGACCTGAGTGGACAGTGGTGTCCAGACAAGAGACATCTGGGGAGAAAGGTGGATGAAATGTGGGACTGATGACACGAGAGGTGGAGGGCAGGGCGGGGTCAAGGGTGTTGACTGGTCATCTGGCTTTGGTACGGGTGAAAGGTAGTGCCCTTCCCAGAAGCAGAGAGGACAGAGCAAGGAGCAGATTGGGGTTCAGTGGGGGAGAAGATGAATTTGTCTTGAGATGGTGGCAGAACATTCTAGTGGGGATGACAGCAGTGGATTTGCAGGTGGCATCTCAGCAGACAGGCACAGATCTGAGGCCATGGGAAGCAGGATGATTGATGCTAGCTACTGAGCAGACCAACCCCAAATCTCAGAGGCTTAATATAGCAAAGGCTCATTTCCCATATGCACATGTCTGATGGGGGGCCTTCCCAGACAGGCACATCTCCTGGACATCATTCTCCAAATCGAGGTGCAGGGACCCATCTTGATCCTTCCATCTTGTGGTGCTGCCCCCTCTTCTGGCCTCCTGGAGTCCTTCCAGCCAAAGCAGATGCAATGAAAGTCTGGAGAATCTCCCGGGAGATCTTATAGGCCCAAAGGTCACATGTCCCAGCGCAGCTGCAAGGGAGGCTGAGGAATGCAGTTCAGCTGCATGTGGGGTGAAGGAACGGGTCTGGGGACCTCCAGCCAGCCTTTGCAACCCATGGGAATGACTGTGGTGCCCCAGGGGATTCGGCAGAACCACCCATGTTTAGGGCACAAACCAAGAAGAAGGAAACCATGGAAGTTCTGGCAAAGGCCGTAAGTGGGAGGACTGCATGGGGGAGGTCACAGAAGGTGAGCTCCAAGAGCGTCCTGGAAGGAGGGAGTGGGCAGTCACTGCTCAGAGGTCAGAGTCACAGTAGACACATACCTACTGGCTTCAGGAAAGGAAAACTGCCTGCCGTTTCTGGTCTGGACAGTAAGGCGAAGCTCCCCATTCATTTACTTTATTTGTTTACCTTCCCCGTCTGGTGTGGACTAAATAGACCAAGTTGGAAATGTGTTCTTATGTATTCACAGCTTTCAAGTTCTCAGCTTGTGTAATTACAAGGGACAGAAGCTGAAATTTCATCTGTGCTATGTCAACTTGAAAGGAGCCAGGACTGGAAGTGACTGGAGCTCTGATTTGCACTTCCATAACTGAAGTGAAGAAAATTGATAGTTCTGGACGGGAAAGAATGACCAGGTCTAATTCTGTAGACCTTAAATGTTATCCAGGGGAGAAAATTCAGCAAATGGGACAAAGATAAACTCGGTTGTTCATTAATATATATTTTAACACCTATGAGAGATTGTAAAAATTGGCCTCATTAGATTGGCACCTTGCTATACATTTTTGCCATTAATATTGTTCATTTTGAGCAGAGATCTGGGCTTACCACCTAAGAAAGAGAGTTCTGTAAATCAACATTTCAGTTAAGGTCAGGCAAATAAGAGGGCATCTGAAGGGCAATAGCGCCCCGGGGTCTGCTTCACCTGCACACGGTTCTGGGCGGACCTCAGCATCCTTGGTAAAGTCTACTCATCTTCAGACATGGCTCCGTCCTCACTCACAACACACTGTGCTGTGGTTACTGGGTTATGTGCCTCTCTCCCTGACTGCTCTGCATCCATAGTGCTTAACACAGATATGGCACATAGTAGGTACACAATAAATGTTGAATTGTTGAAAGAGTGTATTTGAACCATTTTGTTTGATTCTCTCCCTACCCTGCCAAGGTGAGACAGGACCAGTAGTTTTCGGATTTACACCTTAGGATGATAAGGACGTAGAGTGACTTGTGCTAGTGGGTAGGAGTTAACTTGGATTGTCTGACTTTGAGGCAAGTGTCCCTCTAGCATCTAGAAGCTTCTAGGAGCATCTAGAAGCACCAATAGCTTCTAACGCAACTGGGATTTTTAGACCTGCTTGTTCTAACATACTGTATTTATATAGTTCTTATATCTCAATTTTATTTTGACCACAAGTATTATAGTAACAATGTGTGGATTTCGTAAAAGCAGAGGTTTATGATGCTCAGTCTTACTCTTCCTCCATCCTTGGGAAGGGCATACTGATAAGTGACTACATTAAAAATAATCAAGGTATCTTCATTTAAGTCACTGGTGGAGGATTTAAAAATTTTCTATCAGGGTTTCGGGCATCACCAGGACCCTTCAGCCTCAGAGTCCTGGGTGTGGGTTAAGAGGCTGCCCAAGGTGCTGCTGCCATTCTCCTCTCAGTTGTTATGGCTCAAATTCACCTTCCAGAGAGAAACACCATCGTGTGAGCTATTTATGAGCCTCCACACAAACAGTGCACCTGACAAGACTTGGGCTCTTCTCTCGGGAGTTTACAGCCTGGGATAGTGACTAAGACTCTGCCATCCGGTCTACCCAGTTGTCCTGGTGTAATTATTAGCAGTGCCATCTTGCTCTTCCAAGAGAGAGAGTGGGAATTGTCTTGTGATCGCCCTGCTTAGAGCCAACATCTGTGAGTCGTCTTGGCTCGAACTAAGCACTGTGTACCGTCTGCATGGTGCGCTCACTGCCCAGTTTAACCTTCACCACATCACCAAGAGAGCTTTGTGCCCTTTGATGGCACAGATCCTGGGGCTGCCGCTTGGGTTCAGATGCTGACACTGTCATCCACGAGCTGTGGACCTGGAGAGAGCTGTTGAATGTCCTCGAGTCCAGTTCTTCCATCCGTCTGTGAGGACACCAAGGACAGTAATGGCCCTGGTGGTTGGAATAAGGACAAAGTGCCGAGCCTTTGCAGAGCACTTAGAACTGAGGCACAGAGAGAGAATTTGGTAGATAGGTTGTTACTGTCCCCATTTTACAGATAAGGAAACTGAGGCTCAGAGAAGTGATTTACCCACAATAACATAGCCGATAACCTGCAGAACTAGAATCTCATGTGTTTTTTGTTTAAGTTTATTTTAAGTTCAAATAAGGAATACGTATATTTGATGGGAAACTAAGGTAGGAGGGAATCATCCAAAATGATCTCACTGAAAATATCAGGAATGTGAGGCCAAAGAAAGAAATAACTTGGCAAATTTCTGATGACCAGTTAGTTGAAAAGCCAGGACTGAAACCCAGATGTCTTGTTTCTCTAGTTTTAATTTTACTATAATTCTTCTAATTCACCAAAGAAGAAAGCCTTAATTTTAATATTACCAGTAGTATGCAATGATGATCAAGGACTGGTAGATGCTCTAGAATCTCCACCCCCTCCCCCACTATCACCCACCCCATCGTCACCCCAACCCCATTCCCAGCATCACCCTGTGCCTTCCCAACCATCACCCCTGTCCCCACCCCACCACACCCCACCCCCTCCCCCACCATCACTCCCATCCCTTCCCCCACCATCACCCCACTCCCTTCCCCACCATCACCCTCATCCCCTCCCCCACCATCACCCTCATCCCCTCCCCCACCATCACCCCACTCCCTTCCCCACCATCACCCTCATGCCTTCCTCCACCATTACCCCACCCCTCCCCCACCATCACCCCATCCCTTCCCCCACCATCACCCCACCCCTCCCCCACCATCATCCCCATTCCTTCCCCCACCATCACCCCACCCCCTCCCCCACCATCACCCCACTCCCTTCCCCACCATCACCCTCATCCTCTCCCCCACCATCACCCCACTCCCTTCCCCACCATCACCCTCATCCCCTCCCCCACCATCACCCTCATCCCTTCCCCCACCATCACCCCACCCCCACCATCACCCCACCCCTCTCCCACCATCACCCCACTCTCTTCCCCACCATCACCCTCATCCCCTCCCCCACCATCACCCTCATCCCCTCCCCCACCATCACCCCACTCCCTTCCCCACCATCACCCTCATGCCTTCCTCCACCATTACCCCACCCCTCCCCAACCATCATCCCCATCCCTTCCCCCACCATCACCCTCATACCTTCCCCCACCATTACCCCACCCCTCCCCCACCATCATCCCCATCCCTTCCCCCACCATCACCCCACCCCCTTCCCCACATCACCCACCCTCTCCCCTCCCCTCACCCCACCTCCTTCCCTCCCATCACTCTACCCTCTTCCCACCATCACCCCCACCTCCACCCTGGCCATCACCCCACCCCCCAGGTCCATCAAAGATTCAAGAGCTGAATTAACAATTTTAGCCATTAAGTAGGGCATAGGCTTGGATTCTGAAGAATAACAGCCTTTTTGATCTTTTATGTCTGTATTTATTTAAAAAAAAAGCAATACAGACCCTATTAGGCTGGATCAACTGGGTAGTATATTGGAAGTGTTTTATAAGCTCTGTTATCTTTCTTTTTATCTTATTTAATTTTTCTTTGTTAAATATTTTAAAGTCATTCCGCATGCAAAATAATGCCTGTGGGCTAGAGAAATGAGGAATTACTATATAGAATCCCTATTTTTAAGGCACCTACTATTTATTTGAGGAGACAGGAAAATAAACTCAAAGAAAAATTAACCGAAAGGCAGATTCATAATATGGTTTAGCAGACAGTGTTACGATGACGAGGGTGACAGAGCAGCGGGGAGGAGGCCCTCGGGGGCGTCAGGAGGGGATCCACAGAGTGAGCCTGGAAGGGCCGAGGCTGCACGTGAATTCTACAAAACAGACTTTTCTTGCCCGTCTAAGATAAACTTGTGGTTTTATTTCATACGTGAAAAGAAACCTTGTGTTTGATAGGACTGTGAGAGAATCGGAAACTGCTTTCAACAGTGGTAGCACGAAATTAAACATGATTTTTAAAAACAGAAAAAAATGGCCTTTTATCCTAACAAATCTCGTTATACTGAGGATTAATAAATAAGGCCCATGGAACGTTTACTGCATACTCGATGTGGTTTCCACATGGCTTGACTAATTTCAGCCTTACTGAAAATTTACAGGTGAGGCACGATTATTATCTCCAATTTGCAGAGGAAGAACCTGAGGGTCAGAGACGCTAAGTAACCTCTCCAAGGTGGCAGAGCTGCCGAGTGACAGACCTGAGATGTGAGCTGAGGCCGCCCGGAGGTCGTGTCCTCTTCGCTGGGGAGACACGGCCTGCTCTTCTGTAAAGACTCAGTAGAACGCAGGCAGTTTGGCCCCGGGGCTCCTGAACTCGCTAATTCTTTACATTCCTTGGAACCTAGAGCCAGCTGCTTTTCCAGGGAAATGTCATTTCTTTCCTTATTCTACAAACCTGGAAAGCCATTCTTTAATGGGCACCTGGAGTAGATTCCTGGGGCTGCGGTAACAAAGCCCCCCAAACTGGGCGGCTGAGGCACAGAGCTTTCTTCTCTCACAGTTCCTAGGCCAGAAGCCCAAGGTGGAGGCGTGAGCAGGGCCCTGCTCCCTCCCAAGGCTCTAGAGGAGGATCCCGTCCTTGTCTTTTCTGGCTTCTGGCGGCCCCAGGAGTTCCTTGGTTTGTGGATGCATCTCTTAGATCTCTGCCTCCGTCCTCACATGGCATCTTTCCCCTGTCGTCTCCTCTCTGAGCCCAAATTTCCCTCTTCTTGTAAGGACACTGGTTCTGTGTGACCAGGGCCACTCCACTCAGGGCTGACCTCATCTTAACTAGTTACGTCTGCAACATTCCTATTTCCAAAGGAGGTCACAGTCTGAGGCTCTGGGGGTTAGGGCTTCACCCGTCTTTCTGGGCACACGACTCAACCGTCACAGCCCCACACAGAAAAGGCGTGGACCCCGGGAGAATCATACTCGACATGTTCAATAACCATGAGATTCAAGTTCTGACCGATCAGAACAGATGCTTGGCTGACTGGACACAAACCAAAAGGAATGGACACCTGTCTGTGGACCCCTGACCAGTCCAAACAGGGGTGCACTGGTCAGGCCAGGCAGCCTCTCCTACCCCTGGTCAGGCTGAACGAGTCTAAAGGGCCACCCTGGCCAGCACCACCAACGCCTTAGTGTTCCCCTCAGCTCGGCCAATGGCTGGACACCATCTCTCGCCTTGACTGAGGGACCTGGGCGCTTACGTGGAGTGCCAACACCTCACCCGTGTCTGTACGTGGGTAGAGGTGTCCTAAGCCCACCAGTCTGGAGAGCGTGAGGTCTGAGACCACCACCTGCTCCAGAATAGGAGAATCCCCTCTTTCTCACCCGGGGGCAGAGGTGCTGGCTGTGTTTGTGATGCCGGAATGTGGTCAGAAGGAGCGCCTATCTCTCCAGCTGTCCCCGAACCTGCAGTGTCCAGGAGAGATCAGCCTCCTTCTTAATGGGATGAAGATAAAAATCAATGGGGACGGCGGTAGCCATGCCCCACGCTCCGTTCTCCTCCGAGTCCTAGAAGATAGGGTCCTATAGACAGGTTTCAGGATCTTGTTTTGAAGGAAGAAAATGTATCAAATATAAATAGAAGTTGCTTTAATTTTCTGGGTTCTTATAATAAATTGTGGCATCCTGGTCAAGGAGTGTACTTACGTTTATTCAGATCTCTTAAACAGCATCTCCCAAGTAGCTAGAAGGTGAGAGTTACTGAATTGTTCTCAATTCCATCTCTTACCTAGTCTTGACCCTCTTGTATTTGGGGAGAAGGACCAGTAGCCCTCAGCACTAAATTAAACCTCTTTGCACTCCGCCTGCCTCCGGCGTCTCCACTTTGCCGGGGCGCTGCTTGTCTGAGAACTGCTCTTTCTCTTTGTAGAGAAGTTTTCTTTTCCTCTGATGTCTTTAACTTAAAAACAAAAATCAAAGAGTTGTACGATTCCCATCGGGACACATTATGCAGGAGGAAATTATTCCCATTAGAATCCAGTAAATTTCACATAGATCTAGGATTGCTTTTATAATAAAAAATAAATGTTCTATAAGTGATAGTACCAGGGGAATAGCACCAGTCCTGACAGAAGCCTGCTTGATTTTGTGCTCAGAAGCCAGTTTTTCTGACTCCTTTTTGTGTTTCGTCTTCCTGGGTCACCACCACGTAGCAGTATGACGTGACTTCACAGCACCTAGTATTTGGTGGGTGTTCTTGGAAATAGCCTTTTATTTGTGCCTTAAATATTACTTCCTTTAGATTCTCAGTACGTTCAGTGTTATCGCACCATTTCACCTTAAAAGGCTTGCACTTCATCAGGGGTCCCCTGACTGTGCACGACCACAATGCTGTGCTCCTGCAGGACCAGCCCCTCTCCCTGGGGCTGAGGTCAGCCCAAGAGATTCTCTCGACCACAAGGTGAGTGACGGTTGAAAGACAATGTCAGAAAAATATCCCGGCACGAGGAGAGTGAGACGCAGGGTCTCCAGCATACGCGGTGTGAAGCGAAGGATTAAACTCGTCTAGAGAAGGGAAGCTGGTGGGCTATTGGAGAAGAGGGGGCAGCCTGTGCAGGAGGGGGCACGCCCAGCTTCACGTGCCAGTGCTCAGGGGTCTGCTCGATTTTAGAGCTGCTGGTGGGATTCAGAGGAGAATAAAGCTGTGGTGTGTAAATTAAATAGCCACTATAAATTAAAATACCCCAAACCACAGTGTGGAAATTTCAAAGTCAGAATCTCTCACTTGTTTACCGATTGAGCTATGAAATAAAAACCAAGCCAAGTCTCTCTCTCTCTCTCATTGTCTCTCTTTTGCACAGACACAGAGAGAAAACGAAAGACTTTATTCTGTCTTTGCAAAGTTCACAGCCTTCACACAAACATTTGGGTCTGTCTCTTTATGTTTATTTTGTACTGGGGTGCAGGTAAAAATTCTGGGGAAGAAAGGCCAGGAGGCTTGTGGCTCCAGGAGCTGTCCCAGCCTCTTAGAAGTGACGCACTCTTTATGTTAATTTAAAAAAAATGTTGGTCTCCATTTGTTTAATGGGATAAAGCAGTTTCTTTTAGCTTGCTTGAACTCTCCCTGCTGGATTTCGCGGGAGAACGTTATTTATAGATTTCAATATCGTTTTCGGCACATGGCTGTGAGCTACGGCTGTGCAGCCTCCAGAATGCTAGAAGCAAGCGCCTCCCGAACGAACATGCGGGGACCTCGTTGTTTTCCTTCCTTTCTCTCTGCTGCCGCCAGGGCTGGAGCGGAGTTTGGTTCACATCACAGTTACAGTGTTAACTAGGTGACATATGGGTGGGGGACATTCCTGCTTGTCCACTGCAGCAGGGGAGGGGGGCGTTTCCATAGAGATAAGAAGCAAAAGTGCTCCGTGCCACCTCATTGGTATGCATCCCCAGTTCAGGTTCATTGTGCTCGTGCTAATGACAGGGTGTCTCGGTAATAAGGATGGTGCACTGGAGAAATTTGCTGCCTTGGTATATTTTTCCCTGGCAGAAAACTACTTAGAGACTGTAGTCAGTAAGAAGGGTGACTGGCAGGCTGAAGAGGCTGCTTCCCAGCATATGGGGAAGACTGGTGCTCTGTGCCACATGCATATGCTGCCATTAAACTCCAGCTTTGCGCTTTGTGCGTTCCTGGGCCCGTGCCAGGAAGCCCACCTGCTGCAAGAATACTTGTAAAGCCCAACTCAAAAGTGATTGAAAAGCTACGAGAATAAACTGTAATAACACAGTGCTTCACAGATGGGACATAATTGCACGCTAAAGTGTACAGCCTCTGCAGTAATGAAAACACGAGCCATTAAATTAAAGTCATAAGGGAAAAAACGATAAAAGTCTGTTGATTTTTTTTTTTTAGTTTTATTGCAAAAACTTCAATTTTCCTGCCCTCATTAATCAAATACCATAAAACTATAGTGTGACTTTGTTCTGGTGGAGGTTCAGGCAATTAGAGTGATGAATGTTGATGAAAATGATGTAACTTTTGTCATTCACTTGCTAGGATAGCTCAAAGCCTCTGTAACGGGAGGCGCTGGATTCCGACCCATATCTATCAGTTTGAAGATTGAAAGGGCTCCGGGCCTCTGGCCCGGGAGTCCGTGGGGTGGTTTCTCTAAGTCTGTCCGAGATGAGGGCCATATGAAACGGAACTTTGGGTTTCTTTGCTCAGTCTGAACACATGTGCGAAGTGCATCCTTTCTCCCTCATCAGCCCACTCCTTTTTCTTGAATATTAGTAATTTTCCACTTTTTTGGGCAATTAAGAGAGACTCGCCACACTGTGTGAACACATGAACCACTTGAGAGATGTCAATGCGGCTGTAATTGGGGGTGGCCGGGGGGCTGGAGCGCCAGGCTGACATGTAATTAGCGGGCCAGGCGTGTGGGAGGGTGGGAGGGTCGGGGCCTGAATGGGCCGGCGGCCGAGCCGGAGGCCTCTCCAGGGCTGTCTGTACAAGAGGGCCGGCTCCATTGTCTGCTCCTTTCTGTGGGTGGGCCCTGTGAGGAGAAAGAAACATTTGTGTCTCTGTCATCACCCAAGTAAACAGCCCTTAAAAGACTTTCTTTTCTCATTTTTAATTATGCATTTCTTCGGCATTCCTCACGGCAAAGTAGAAGAATTCCCATCCATTCAAAGAAAAAAAAAGAAAAACAATTAAAAAACAAAACGAAAAGCCCCAGAGACCATGGGATAAATATGTTTTCAATTTACAAATGGAGGCAGGTGCACGGCCCCGTATCATCTCGAGCGTGTTTATGGAGGAAAAGGCACCCGACTTTGGAAGCATGGTTTTTCTTCTTTCCCTGCGCATGGCCCTCAGAAGGACGTTGGGGTTATTTCTCTCCAGTTTCCCTTGCTTCAGGGTCTCCTAGTCACTAGAGGTGCTGAGAAGTCGCTCACAAAGCTGCTTGGCCCCTTTCTGCAGTAGCCGCAGCTACCCCACTCCCCAGGAGGTGGGTGTGCAGCTGCCTGACAGCTCCCAGCAGGCTGGTGGTGGGTTCAGAAACTGATGATAAACAGAGGCACACGTCATTGCACAGTCCGGGGCTGAAGATGACCCACGGGCACAGGGAAAGCAACAGGGCGGGCAGAACGTGGCCGTTTAATCACTGGACTGTTGCAGACTGTTTTTCCATGGGCAAGGCCATAGGAGCCCTGATTCCAGGTGTGGGCTTGTTCTCAGGGCGCCCTGATGGTTAGAGGACAGCACGGCCAGGAGTCAGCCTCCTGGATGCTTCCATCTGCCATGTGTGGGGGTTCCTCCCGTGTGGGACTGTGCGATGCCTACCTGCCGTGAATATCCCGATGCTCAGGGTACAGTGGGCTTCAGTCACTGGAGATATTATTACTGCTTTCCCACCCGAGCGTTTGCGGGGTCCTGCTGGGCCAGGATGTGTGGAGTGTCACCCTGTGATGCACTGTTTGTGTCGTGGCTCTGGCTCACACTGCCTGCCACCCGCCTTCCTCGAACTGCCCGCTCCACAACGAGTTGCCCCCAGATGACTGCCGGGTCTGCTGTCCTGCGGCGGCCCGCCCATCAGCCCAGCTCTGAGTGGCCCTGGCAGGTGTCTGGAACGCGGTAGGTCTGGAGAGGACTGAATCAGATGAAATCTGGGAAGGAATTTCGGCTCTGATGTGAACTTGAGAAGGAAGTGATATTTGGCCTTACCCGGCTGTGTGCTGGCTTGGCGTGAACCTCCTTCATGATCAGATCCGAGGGGAGAGCAGGTGCCTTCCTGACATCCCCTTCGTGGGGCTGCGGCTCCCGCTGTTGCCTCCTGCCGTCTGCTCTAGACTGAAACACGGCCAAAGACGGCCCCTCTAGATGCTGAGAGGGACGTACCCCTGGGCTAAGCATGAAGGGAGAACGGTGGTCGTATTGATGATTTCTCCTCCCTCAGCCGGACAACCGATTCATAGCAAGCACGGAAGTGTCTGCTTCAGCTTAGACACGGTCTGAGGGCCACATTTGTTCCCCCTGAAATTCTAGAGAAATATTTGAAAGCCAGTACACTGTTTCTGAAGCAACGTGGTGTAATAAGAATTTACCTATGGTTGTTTGAAGGAAGGTCATGGGTGATCCATGGCAAATGAGTAATTTTAGAATACCTGGGACCCCGCGAGTCTGAATTGATTTTTTTTCATTGTGCAGCCTGGCTTGCTGTCTTGTCATTGGGTACCCCAATCTGAAATTCTAGCAAAACAGCCAGGCTCAGAGGAACATTGTGAAGACTCAGGTGGTCATACATGAAAGCATGCAAGGCTCAGAATAGCTGCCTGAGAGACCTGAATGTTTCCGCACAGCACAGCTATTAACCTGGGTATGATCAGAGCTATTTCTTAAGAATCCCTTTTATGAGTGTATTTGTCTTATTAAAAAAGATTATTTATGAATAGGGCTTGGGAGTCAACTGTCACCATCCTGAGTGACCACACTCATATCCTGTGGGGGCGTTAGTGGCACATTTGTTCTTCTGGAACCTGATACAAACAAAGGACTTGTCACCTTGACAAACTTTGTGCTTTGCTGACTGATGGCCAGTTTTAGTTGTTGGCTCCTCCTTTCTCTGCATTCTTTCTAATTCTAAGCCCAAACCCAGATGAGATGCTCAAAACGTTGCCTGCTCGCTAATGGGGTTGCTGAAATTGAGGTGGTTCGAGATTATAGGACCGTCACACACCGGCTTCCCTTCACGCCACACGCTCCGTCTTTGGTGGTGGAATTGGTTGGCTTTCAAGTTGGGTCAGTTGTTTTCTCTCTACCTTAACAAGATGCTTTAAAAGAAAAAAATGGTAGGGCCAGCCCGATGGTGCAGCGGTTAAGTGCGCATGTTCTGCTTCTTGGCAGCCCCGGGGTTGGCCCGGGGTTCGCCGGTTCAGATCCCGGGTGCGGACATGGCACCGCTCATCAAGCCATGCTGTGGCAGGTGTCCCACGTATAAAGTAGAGGAGGATGAGCACTGATCTTAGCTCAGGGCCAGTCTTCCTCAGCAAAAAGCGGAAGATTGGCAGTAGTTAGCTCAGGACTAATCTTCCTCAAAGAAAAAAAAGAAAGAAAAAATGGCAATTTCTTTCATAGTGGAACCCTTCTGGGAAGGATTTGAGGTAACATAATACAAGTGGGTGCTATTTAAAGAAAGGAGTAAAGGTTACATCAGTGGTCTCTGTAAAGGATCGTGAAAAGTTACAGATTTGGGTTTCTGTTATGATATTTTATTGGTTTTTCCCAACTTGCCATCTTCTGGCAACAGTGGAATTGGGAAGAGAATTGCTTCAGCTTCTTAGAGGGTCAAAGCCAACAGCTGTTCTCTGCTGGGGACGCATCACACCCGACACCCTATGTGTCCTTCAAAAACACACCCGCTGATGTTCTCAGTCATGATGTGGACGCTCCCCGTCTCTCCAGAGTCCAGAACTATGGGAAACAAATTCTAGAACACAACGGTCCTCATCTTAGATTCACTGGGGCCAAACACCTCTAGCTGGGCTGTGCTTCACACTTTGTTTTTTTTCAAAGGACCTGTCTGTGCTTAGCCACAAAAATCAATCTCCGCTCCCCACCTCGGTGCCTCTCGGCTGTTGCTAAACGCCTTTTGGGCAGTTTTTGCCTTTCTTCCTCTTCTGGCTCCCTCCTCAACAGTTCGTCCACGTCCTTAGCCGTGTGCAGCCCTCCTGACTCCGAGTTCCTTTGCTGATCCTGGAAGTGTCTGACACTTGGATGAGAAACCTTTCTGTGCTCCTCGTTGGGACTCAGGCTCATGTGACTGTGGGGGTTCTTTTCCCAGGTGGGCAGGATGACAGCCTATGATCAGCCACTTGGAGCTTCTGCATGGCATCAGTTTAGCAACAAGGTAAATCAGAAGTGATTTGTAAGGCCTTGCTTGTGTCCTTTGGAGGTGAATACGCATGTGGAAAGCTCACCCGCGGAGCCGTGGTGGGTCCCCTGAGGTATCGACAATGATGGTTCTCACCCCTGTCCACCCCAATGGCTCTGAGCTTATTTATGACTCCTCCTGCCCAGGGGAATTGCATCTGGCTCTCAGCTCAGGGTAGGGGCCCTGCCTGAAAGATCGTGTTAGGGCTGCAGTAGGTCGAATTAAATCATTAAAACTTTCCCACCAGTGTGACCAACCTGTCTGATTGCAGTGGTCCAGCTGGGATGGCAGCAGTGCCTGGTGGGACCCTGGCCAGCATGGCCAGTGGCCTGTCATCATAAGTAGGGGGAGGGTCACCCCGCACTTACTGCTGGAGGGGGCATCAGGTCCCCTCAGCTCCAGTATTCTAACAGGCTACTAGAAAAGTGGCAAGGAGAACAAAGGCTCTGAGGCCCAAATGGTCCAACGCTGCTCCCAGCTTAGCAGTTGGATAGAGCAGGGGAGGAGTTTGAAGGCCTGGGTTTCACCACGAATTTTATTGCCTGGGCTTCATAGCACCGGTCACAGCACTGGGCTCCCTTCCCGGAGACAGGTGAGTGTGCCGGCATGCACACAGCTGTCTGTGGAAGGATGGAGAGCTCTGGAAAGCTTTCATTGCAAATGTAGCGAAGCAGCATTAGTGGAATTCCTTGTGAATTAAGGAAAAGGTCCTCCCTGCACCCCTACCACCCCAAAACATTGCTCCCTGTGGGGTTGGATTCCCTGGGAGACAGACTCTGAGGTAGAGATCTGCGCGCAGAACTGGTGGGGGGCGCGCTGGGGTGAGACGCAGTTCAGCAGAGACCTCGGGCACTCGCGTGGGCATCTCCGGGGGTGGGATGGCTCTTCAAGTACACTTCAGCTTCAGCCTAGGAGGCCCACATAGTGCCGGGGAGTGACCTTGGAAGGATGCGTGGTCTCCCGGGACGGCCGTTAACAAAGTACCACAAACCAGGAGGCAGAAAGCAACAGAAATTAGTTGTCGCAGAGTTCTGGAGCCCAGAGGTCTGTAATCAAGGTGCCGACAGGGCCGTGCTCCCTCTGAAAACTGAAGGGGAGGGTCCTTCCTGCCTCTTCCAGCTTCTGGTGTTTCCTGGCTTGTAGAACCATCGCTCCAATCTGCCCCCATCGTCACGTGGCTGTTTTCACTCTGTGTGGGTTTCTGTGTCTCCTCTCCTCTTATAAGGACACCCCCCTGCTCCAGTATGACCTCATCTTAACTAATTACATCAACAAAGACCCTATTTTCAAACATGGTCACATTCTGAGGTTCCTATTGTCATTGAGGGATACCACTCGACCTAGAACCAAGGGGCAGCTTCCTCTGGCTGAGGCAATCCTTGAGGGGGTCTCAGCCATGAGCCATCGGCCCTCTCTTACTGGGGGCTGTGGTCCTGGAGGGGGCATTTGTCCATCACATGGACCTTGCTCTGTCCTCGTGTGCTCTCCCTGTGAGCTCTTACTTGGGCTTGATGGAAGGGGCAAAGTTAGACAGGGCACGAGTTTCTGGAACTCTTGCATGTGAGGATGATAACGTGGGATTGTCACTTTGGTCCTTGTGACAGGATCTGGACCCCTGGCTACCTACTGTCCTCACTTTCTCCCCTGGTCATTTTCTCTGCACCCGCTTGACCCACCCACCCACAGACACTGCTCTTGCCGCTTCTTTCTTCCTTCAGTGTCAGACTCTGCCTTCTTCAGCCGCACACTCTTACCAACCTGGCCCCACAGTCGTGGCCTTCTTTTCCTTAGGATGGAAGGAACGTTGCAGGAAAGAGGCTCCAGTCAGCGCTGGGAAAGCCAGGATAAGCTCATCTGAGGAGTGGAATGGGAGCCCGTGAGGGCTGTGCAGAGGTTCTGCAGAGGAGGGAAGGGCTCTGAGAGGTTTGTGTCCCACAAGCTCGTCACCTGGGACCACAGGTGTGAGGACTCGAGGTATGAAATTCAACCCTTTATATGAACCCTGAAGGGTCGTGTAATGGAGAGACACTAGAAGACAGTGTACCTAACAATCCGGGGGTCAGATTCTCATAAATCAATAAACAGCGAACTGAGACAAAGGCCAAGCCAGCCCACTGGGTGTCTGACGGGGAAGGCGCCACGCTGGGCCCTTTGCTGGGATGTCATCATCTCCCTACGGGTGGATCATCGTCTACCGGTCCCGTGGCATTGATCATGCTTTAGCTTCGAAAGAGCACATGACAGTGTCTGCTGCACAGGGAGGTTGTGTCTCTGGTCAGAGAGCAGCTCAGCAGAGCTCCTACTGCCCAGGGCTGCCCGCTCCGCCCGTGACACTGCCCGCCTCAGCTCCAGCTTTGTCCTTTCTGTCGGTTCTTCACACAGACCAGGAAGAGCACAGGGTTCGCCCACCCCGCTGTTGGTCCTGGGCGATTCCTGCCCCTCACACATGTGAATATAGGGTGCCGTGGGTGAAAGTGTACCCCCAAATTCTTGTCCTTCCCAGAACCTCAGAATGTGACCTTATATGGAAAAGGGTCACTGCAGAGGTAGTTAGTTAAGGTGAGATGAGGTCACACTGGAGCAAGGTGGCCCTAGTCCAATATAACGGGCGTTCTCATAAGAGGAGGAGAAGAGACACGGACTGTCAGAGGGAAGACACCCTGTATGACAGGGGCAGGTTGGAGTGATGAGTCTGCGAGCTGAGGAAGGAATGCCAAGGATCACTGGAGCCACCCGGAGCTAGGGAGAGGGCCCAGCCCTGCCCACACCTTAATCCCAGACTCCAACTTCCAGACACGCGAGAGAGTCACGTTTGGTTGCTCTAAAGCACTGGGTCCTGGCAGTTTGTGACAGCAGCCCTGGGGCACTGATACCGAGGGTTGCCCCAGTTCTCATGGGCCTGGGACGCAGGGGTCCTGCGGAGGAGGAGTGAGAGTTCCCAGAGGGATGCTGTGGGGCTGGGTGGGAGGGCTGGGTGAGCGGGTGGAGGGGCCAGGGTGCCAGGCTGTTGGTGGAGGGAGCCTCAGTGAGACAGGGGCCAGAGGCATGTGGGCTGCACTGGAAAGACTCCACAGGGGAGGCTGCTGAGGGCATTGTGATCTTCTGGGGACGAGGACAGGCCTGGGTGAGGGAGGTGGAACCGTGATGGCTGAGGCCTTTCTTCCAGAAGCCACTGCAGGGCCGTTGCTCCTGACATCCGTGAAGTTCCCGTGCCCCCTGCCCCCACGGAACACTGCTTCTCCAGTATTCCACGACTCCGAAAGGAGAGCTGCAATTTATTTTTCTTTCTTGGCTACAATTAGGCTTCCAACCACGGTGAGCCGTTCCCTCCATCACAACTTAAGACAATGAGCGAGGGTATGGAGCGAAAGCTACCAGGGGCCGCGCGGTTGGGCAGGGCTTTATTCCCAAGCTCAGGCCCAGGGCGCAGAGGCCTCACTCTCCAGCAAGACACAAATCTGAATGCAGAATGTCATTAGAGGCTCGTTCCCCCAGTACCGCTTCTTTTTAGAATAACAAAAACACATCGGTGGTGAGTTTCAGTGTTATTTTTAATAAAAGAAAACCCTTTAATTTACATATATTTAAGGCTAAGTAAATGAAAATGCATTATGTTACCACCGTTCTACTGAATAATGAGCCCATAGGGTTCAGAAGAACATTTGCTTTTCAGACCTCGCACACCCCCAGCTCGAGGCTGCCGCTGGGTCGAGGGAGGGGGCACGCTCGGTGTTGTCAGGGCCACACTCAGTGTTGTACGAGCTGGGCTGGCAATGCCCCAGCGGGAGACTTGGGACAAATGGAGTGTACGTCAAGTGATAGCCCTAAACCTGCTCATCTGGGGCCTGCGCCCTACAGATGCTCTGAGCCCGTCTCCGTGGCAGGTGAGCCCGGGGTTGGCATTGTGGCACACACCCCTCCCTGTCCTGAAAGCCCGGCTTGTGGCACTGCCCGTCCAACACTGAGGCCGTGCAAGCCAGGGAAACAAAAGAAATACACACACACACACACACACACACGTCAATTCCCCTACATTTTATTAGAAGAAACATGCCCTTGGAATCACTGAAAAATCAACCTTTCCCCAGACCTTCGTGACAGGTGTGGCTTCCCCGCCCTCCCAGCCTTCCCCAGAGAGGACGCGCTGAAGCCGTGTGTCTTCTCTGGGGTAACATGGGCGAAGCGTTTAGCGCAGAGTCTGGCGTGCGTTCCCCGAGAAGGAAGATTAGCCATTGTTACTACCGAAATCTTATTAACGAGCAGTTCCTGGTGTTCTGCACTGACTTCAGTGGTGGCCAGGTTTCCTTTTCCGAGAGAGAACTTCTTGTCAACTTAAATAAAGAGGTAAACTGAGGCAAGTTCAAATGACCAGAAACTGAGTTTATTCAGGAATAGCAGAAGAGTTGCAATTTGGGAAACACAGGCTGTAGCACGCACAGGCGAGTCTGTGGAGGGTTTGGGGTGGGCTGTGTGTGGGACAAGAAGTGCAAAGAGGGGGTCCAGCCAGAGTTCCAGCAGGAAGCCCGTTGGCTTGAGGATGGGGAGAGATTCTCGTCAGGTGTCCATCGGTCAGGAGATAGGTTTTGGTTTTTCCATAAATTGGTTTCTTGGTTCTTCAGTTTTGTTTTCCTGAGGGCACAGACATGAAAGTCTACTTCACATCCTGCGGTTCCATCTCAGATTGAAATCCTTTCACATTCTCTGCCTCCAAGGGCACGTGCGGCCTGAGAGTCTCCCCTCCTGGGTTCTCTGCTCTCCTGCTGCTGGGAAGTGTGGGCTGCACATGGGAGAAAGAAACCACCACCAGGGAGGCCTCTTGTCTCCTTCTGTCTGCTCCCTGGGAGTTCTGAGAAATTCCAGCTAGCATCACTTTGAGGCCGGCTGCAGCTTCATCCACAGAGCAGGCCCAGAGCCTGGAACCCTGTAAGCTGAGCTGGGACCCAGGCCTCACGGGGTCCTTTCCACCCCGGAGCAGGTTGGCCGGGCTTCACGGAGGAGGCGGCTTTAGCATCCAGCCCTGAAGGGCACTGAGAAAGCAGCCAGCCACCTGCTGGCCAAGGGGCTGAGTGGCCCCCAGGAGACCCGGCCAGCGGGAGCAGCGAGCCACGACAGGCTAGTTTCCTGGCCTTTCAGTGACATTTACCGCCTCCGTGCAAGGACACACTCTTTTCTCTCTGTTTCTATTTTCTCCAGTTAATCAGGTGTCTTGAAAAGAAGCTAGATAGGGGCATTGTTTGCCCTGACAACACCCTGATGATCCTGTCTGAGGAGATCAGAGGGAGATGTTGCCTTTCTGAGCGATAGAGTCATTAGGGAGACCTCTCATCACCTCAGAGCATCTCGGTTAATTAGCACAGAAAACCTGGAAATGGCAGCTATAATTTTTCTCCAGGAAGTATCACTATTTTTACTCTTGAGGCATAAAATGCCCATGAAAGAGCTTCGAAGGACCCCATTTTGCAGTTCAATGGTGTGATAATTTTCGTGGAATGGCTGTCTATACTCCTATTCGAAGGACACTATCTTGTGCATTTGATTAAATTTGGGCTGCAAGTTATGAACTGGACTAATGAAATCCACTCCTATCTCCCAATGGCCCGTTGGTCATCAATGAACACGCAGGTTTATCTACCGCAGTGTCTTGCTGCGAAACGGAGATGAAGGACGTCTGGGGATGCACGTGACCACCTTGAAATGAGTTTATTTCTGTTTAGAAAATCGTAAGACGACATTTACCAAACAGCATAAGGTAACAGGCTTCTGGCTTTGGGTTATCGTGAAAGTTACGGCAAGGAATGCCATTCAGAGAATTTGGACCATTGGTTTTATCTTAGACCATTATTATGAACCTGTGTGACTCTGGTGGTGTTTAAAAATGTAACATAAGATACTTGGTCTGTTTGCATTGTGATGCCAAAAAAGTGTATTGTTCTATGTTGAAATTTCTCATGAAGGGATAGACTGCTTTCGTGATGGTGACACCACTTTATTTCCTCTGGCTCTTAAATTGGATGAAACTTGAAATGGCTCATTTTAAACCTAGTTCCTAGAGCGTTTCTTTTGATCCTCCAACCATCCGCTGGAGGCATGGCCTGACTGCCAACCAGATGTCCAGGGTGCTGTTCACCCTTCGCTTTCAGGAGTGCTTGTGTTTTAGTTTTGATTACAGATAGCCTTCGGTACACTGTTCAAAGTCTCGTGACCCTCAAAGGGTTGGGGAGAATGACACTCGAATCTTCACTTCCTTCCGAGGTTCCCCTGGTTTTTTCCAGCTGTTTGGAGACTGGCTGCCCGAGCCTGCCTGAGCACGTCCTTGTGAGGAGCTGCAGAGGGCGTGGGTGCTCTTGGTGGCGTAGGGACAAAGGCTGGGGAGGGCTGGCTGGAGGCATGAGGACGCACCTCCCTGTGGAACGCCGGTCCTCTGCGCAGGAGTGGCTGGAGTGAGCTGGGGAGGAAGTGTGAGGTTGTAGGGAAAGAAGGTGCAGCCTAAGCGTCGGTCAGCTTCCCAGGTCTGTGGGCATCAAGGCGGCAGGCAGCACCTTGGTTAATTCCAACCCCGCTTCTTTCGGGAAGCCCTTCGTGAGTGTCCACATTCTTAGCACGGTGTGATGGATGTCTGTGATTGTATGAGATGTGCCTGTGTCTCTCGTAAACTGCAAGCTCCGGAAGAGGGGGCCACACTTTCCTTGTTGTGGGGTCCCCAGGAGAACACAGTACCCAGCTCGCGGATGCCTGCTCGGGGAGGATGGCTCACGTTCCCCTGTGGTTCAGCACAGGCTCCTCCCAGGAGCGCTTCACAAGGACCTTTCGGCTGGTGCTAGAACGCTCTTTGCGGGAACCCGATTCTGCATGTTTTACACGTTGAAGCAGGTGACTTAGCAGGATGTTACGTGTTACCTTTAAGGACACGATCTCATTAGAGATTTGTGTGGCTACTTTCCACGAAGGCCAACGCTCTGCGAAACTCATTCTTTAGGTTCCATAGTGTGCCATTTGGAGATGAGCTCACCCAGGTTAGGAGCAGGTCCCCCTTCCAGCTTCCCTTAGCGGGGAGTCATAACTGTCAGAAGCGTGATAGGACTGTCAAAAGTGCATGAAATCAGCTATGCAAATGGTGAAACAAGTCACAGTTCCCTTTGTTCTGTGACAGGGTAAAAATTTCAAATTTTTCATCATAGAGGAAGTTAGAATTCCAACACTTACACATCTAAATACTGGGGGCCCGTTCCCTTTCCCAGTTCTCATAACCAACAGTCAGTGGTGCAGAGTCAACTAGTGACTCTGACCCAAGATTACAAACTGGACAGCAGCTAAATCCACGCCAAATATGTTCTGTTTGGCTAAGAAAACCTGAAACCGTTAGATGGGCAAACACGTTTTCAATCTGATCCCCGGCCCCAAACTCAGCGTTCTCTGGGCCTCTGCCCGGGTCTCATGGATGGTTGGGTCTCTCCTTGCAGAGAAGTTCTCAGGGAAGACCTTTCTTCGTTTTCACTGCCTCCCTAGTTCCGTTGACCTGCCTGTGACAGACCCACCAGGATGGCTTAACCCGAGGGCCTTGAGGAAGGAGCAGGAAAGTCTTCAGCTTCCAGGGCCTGCTTGCTCCCCTGCCTCAGTGGTCCTTGTGCGCTGAAACAGCTGCTCCATCTCCAGTCGTCTGCCTATGTCCCAGCAGGGAAGACCGAGGAGAGAGGAGGACAAAGGGTGTGGCCAGCTGGTCTGCCACCTCCCTCCGTACTCCTAGGAAGACAGTCGCCTTACCCAGTCCCCCCCAACCTCCTCACTCGCTCCCACCATCAGACGGGGTCCGGGGGCCTCTGGGCTGCCAGAGCGGTGAGGGTCTGCCCTGCACCCAGTCAGACTTCCAGACACCAAGGGGCCCTCAGGAACACCACTTCTTGAGGCACCAATCCCTGATGAAGTGCTTTCAATAGTTTGCTTGTCTTCAAACTGACTAGTTCTAAAGGTCAAGAGAGTGTCATGGAGCCTTCGCTTAAGGAGGTCCAGCAAGGGCGTGCTCAGGGCCGGCTTCTTCCCGCCTGCGCTCTGTCCTCGGTCAGACTGAACTCTGTGTTGGAGAGTCCGCCTCTGGTGAGGATGTCACACAGTGCTGGGGCGGGCAGGAGCGGGAACTGGCCGTGCTGTCTTGGACAGGGAGGGACAGGCAAAGCACCATCCCCCAGAGAGGCCGCCTGGTTCAAGGAGGCCACCCGTTCCGGGTCCCGCAGTGGGACCATCTGTGGGGTCCAGAGCACATTCCCAGTTGGACCCCAGATGTCTGTTTCATGATGCGCTCTGCGGGTTAGGCTTGAGCTGTTAGTCACGCCGGCACATGCTGTGCTTGTCTTGGTTCTGTCCTGTGTCCCTCCCGAGTCACCTGCCAGAATCCTGCACTAATAAACCCACACACAGAGACCACCATCTGGGCAGGGCCGCCCTCAAGAACCAGAATAACACAGTACGGAAAGGAGAGTTTCAAGGACAACCAGGGCTACCTCCCCGGAGCCTCTAGGTCTCAGAGCTCAACTGCCATCTCCACCTTCTCGGACCATTCCCTGTCACCTGTCCCTGGTCCCTCAGGCCATGGGTGAGAAGCAGAAAATGCACCAGGGAGAAGTACCCATCAGCAGTGGGGACAGAGAGAATGTTCTGGAAGAACAAAGGTTAGAGCAGAGTCCCAGGGAGTTTTGGTTGTTTCCCTCTCCCTCCAACGAGGAAGGGAGGAGAGAGGAGCCATGCCCTCCAGGTGCAGATCACCCTGGGACCCTCGTGCCCTTTCTCTAACAGGGGAGGAGAAGGCCCCTCATCCTGGCCTCGCCCCGCACGCCTGCCCTTGATCCTGCAGAGAACTTGGGGCCGTATGGTGACATCCACCAGCCCAAGGTCTTCCACTCCTCAGTGGCTGCAGGCCCAGAACTCATGCTTTGGGGGGAAACAGAGTCCCCCCTCCTCGCTCTGTCTGGTCTCGCACCTCCTGCCTCGCAACTTGTTCTACAAAACAGAGAGGCGGCTACACTCCCAGCCCGGGGACTCAGGGTGTGCAGCCTTTGGATGGGGGTGGATCTTCAGGAGGCAACGCGGCGTTGGACATGATCAGAATTCTGGGCGCCCAGGGACTGCAGGGGCTGTATTTTCTCTCCGCTGCTGACTGCAGTGCTGGAGAAGACCCTGAACACGCCCCTTCTCAGCCTTTCCACCCGCGCTGCTCAGAGTCATCACCAGATCGTTGGTCAAATGGAATGTCAGGATCCTGCAAACACTTGTAGCTGCATAAATATTGAATAATTACGAGAGCAAACTCCACATGCACATGCCACTTTTCATGTATTTTTTGCAGGGGGAGGGGGATGCCTGGAGCTTCATCCTTTCAGAAGTGTGAGCAAACCTTACTCCCTCAAGGAAATTCATTCATTCGTGTTTCATTCATGCATGCTGGCCTCCGATAGTGATGGCATACTTACTGTGTGCCAGGAGCCACTCTGGGCACAGCCAGTGTCCCAGCCTTGGAGGAATCCACCCAGTGGTCCATTGGTCACCAACGTCAGAGTCCCCTGGGAACTTTTCATAAGCAGCTTCCTGACCTTTGCCTCAGATCAAACAAATCAGAGCTCATGGGGGTGGTCCCCAGTAATCTGCATTTCCTCAAACACCCTGCAATGCTGGCAATACTCAACTTTGGGACTCGCTTGTCAAGGAAGACGGTTTCTGGCCAGTGATGTCTGTAGGGGCAGGTGTAGTGGGGTGGCGTCTACTGTGGCTCTCTCCAATGTGTGACCTCCAATGTGAAACCCCTAATGAGGAACCCTTGGTCTGGTATCCCCACACGGAACCCCCAATGCGCCACCCCCAATGTGGAGCCTTCAATGAAGAACCACCAAATGTGGAACCCTCAAATGTGAAACCTTAATTTGGAACCTCAGTGTGGTATCCCCCACGTGGCTCTCACAGGATATGTTGTCAAAGTGGTTGTGACTACTCAACTCTTGGAATGGCTGCTTAAAATACTGGAGGAAAAGACTAGTATGGTATATTAAAAGGCAGCTTTGAAATTCACATGTCCAAATTTAGATATAAATTTTCCTCCACCTGAAGGAGATAAGGATTCAAAGTCACAGTGTAACTTTAGTTCACATAAGAAAGCAGCTTGTCTCATAAGTTTCATAGATTCTCATGTTATAGGATCAAAATAAATATATCGTGTGGTCGTGTGTACATTTTCTGAATAAATAGAGTGGAAGAGCAGCTTCACGTCGCACCTGTTTGCTCAGCCCTGAGTGTAGACAGACTCTCTTGCTCTCTACATGCATTAGAACTTTTAGTTCCAAATGATAGAAACCCAACCAAAACTAACTGGAGGAAAGGAGGGGTTATGTGGGTCCATGCTGCCAGGAAGGCCAAGAGTGGGAGGACCTCCACGCTGGATGCGGGCTCTGAGAGCGTCGCCAGGTCTTGCCCTGCATTTGTCAGCTGACCTTACCCCCGATTGTTCTCAGGACTGTGGGAAAGATGGGCGCTGGACCCCGAGCTAGAGGATAACCGTCCCTGACCCAGGGGAAGAGATTCCCTGCTCCCAGCCTTCATGCATCGGGCTGTGTCCACACCTCAGGTCGCACACTGTCTTCTACTATCGTGCAGCCACACAAAATGAGGGGTCCTCTGGAGGTGAGACCTCTGGGTAAACAGCCAACATCTGCCCACACACATCATCTGCCCTTTAGGACCCTAACCCCCGAGCCCGGACCTGAAGCATTCCTGCCTATTCTCAGTGTATTCACCAGGAAGACTGGCAACTTTATGCTGTGCCCACCAGGCACCCCATCTGCCTGGGCACGGCTGTGGTGTCGCCTGTATGGGGACCAATCCCCGCCCTTGTGGTCCAGGTGCCTCCAGGCCACTGTGTGGGTGTGGGAGGTGGAGTCCCCTGTGCTGTGTGGGCCCAGGTGGGCTGCAGCTCCTCTCACTTCCATGCTGACACAGGGAGGAGATTGCCCGCCTCCCTGGGTCCTCTTGCCTCAAGGGTGGAGCTGGACCAGGGTGTCACCCAGAGAGATAGTCCTCACGGGGACATGGCTTTGTTACTGGGCCAAAGCTGCCGGCTGAGCCCCTTCTCCATTTGGGTAAGTGTTCTCTCGGGCAGTCTTCGAGGTCCCCCATCCTCCTCATCGTGGCTTCGTTAGTCAGCTTGGGCCGTCACATCAAAGTGCCACAGGCAGAGGGATTGAACAACGGAAGTTTGTTTCTCTCCGTCCGGAGGCTGGAGGTCGAGCTCAGGGTGTTGTAGGGCTGGTTCCCTCTGCAGCCTCTCTCCTGCCGTGCAGACGACCGTCTCCTCCCTGTGTCCTCGTGGGGTCGTCCCTCTGTGTGTGCCTGTGTCCTGGTCTCCTCTCCTTCGAGGGACTCCAGTCAGGTTGGATCAGGGCCACCCTGCTGACCTTGTTTTACCTTAGCTACCTCTTTAAAGGCCCCAGCTCCAAAGGCCGTCACCTTCTGAGTACTGGAGGTTAGGACTTCCTCACGTGGATTTTGGGGGACACAGTTCAGCCCGTGACAGCAGCCTCTCCTGTCCTTGCTCCACACATGAGGGCAGGAAAGGGGACGCTTTCGTTCCCAAGGGGCAGCGGCTCATATTTTTTGGTGAAGCTCGAGGTCAACACCGTTAGTAGTTGGAGTCATTTGTCAAGGCGCCCTGGTGAGTCCATCCTCGTGGGTTTGGCCGTCTTCATCAGCCATGTTTTAGGGGTAAGAGCATCACTTCCCATTTTCAAATGTCTAAAAATATCAAAAACAACCTCCATGTTATCGTTTCCTTTTTAGGTTTTCTATACATTTTTCATAATTAAAATCATGATAAGAAACTGAAATTATTAAATGGTTTTAAATTCAGAAAATTTTACTGAAAAAGGTGGAGCCTGGCCACTGAAGACCAACTTCTGCCTTTGCAAGAGTGTTTTTCTCCAGTGCGTGCAGCGCCTCAAAGGGACCACTGTCTCCGGGCGGTTCCCCCACTTCTGAGCAGTTGGCAGGGGTCCTAGTGGCTCTCCTGGGACACACACCTGTCATCGACCCTCGGTGGATTTTGGGGACGGAAACCTTTCCCACAATTAAGGTGCACAGAGAGGAGTAATCTGCTTGTAGTCGGAAACCGGATAGTGTAAGCCAGCTGTAGACTGAAGGCCAGCTCCTCTTCCTTTGCTGAGTGGGTGGAGGGGCCGTCCCTGTCCTCTGCTCCCTGTGCCCTTTTGTGTCTGCTGCAGGATCCGAGATGATGGCATAATTGTTTTCCAAGCCATTCGCAGGGACTTGAAATAGCTTTTGTTGGCTGGTTGAGGTTGTCACATGTTGGGGGGGAAGAAAAATGAAGTCAGAATTCTTTGTTCTACAACCTGTTGGACGGGGAGCCCTCTGCTGTGGGTTGAGGCTCCCGGTGGTACCGGGGGAGCTGGGCCTATGCCCAGAGAGTCATCACAAGAAATGCAGAGCTGCCCCGTTTTCACGTTAGACCGTCCCCTCTTCCATCCCAGACGGGTTCTGATTCACTAGGTTAAGAGCAGGACGTTGTATATGTTTCCTATCAGAACTCAGGGCTCTGAAGATAATTTATGATGCAGAATTTCTGTTGACTTTGATCCTTTTTGGTGGTTAAGTACTAAGAAAATGGAGACTAGATGTCGCACAGCTGGTGTCCGGAGCTATCCAAGGACTGAAATCCTCAGACATTAATCCTCTTCGGGCCTCCGTCCCGCTCTCGGGGAGGGGTCACCGCGTGGGTGAGGGACGGACTCGTCTGTGCCCAGGGTCTCCTTGCTGGACCTTCCTCACTGGTAATCTCACTTCCCAGTTACCGCCGGCCTCATCTCACAGACGATCTCGTGGGCTCCGAGTTCCAGTGCTTGTCCAATGGCTCTGTGTGGCAGGAGGGGGGTGGAGAGCCGGGCCTGGCTGCCGCTCCTGGTCCCTTCCACCACAGCTTCCTCCAGAACTGAGATCAAGTCCAGTTGGACAGTCCTGGGCTCATGTGGCTTTACCACGGCTGTTTCCCAAAGAACGCACCACACGTCAACAGTGGCTCTGTGACCCAGGCAAGCTGATTAAGTATGACTCCGTGAACTCTTCTTCTATCCTAAGGATGATGTTTTAGGACGTTTTCTTTAAAAGGGTTTCCAGGGTTGGGTTCCTGGGAAAAGAGATTCTGAGACCTGGATTTCGTGCAGGAAGTTCACTGGGGACTCTCTTAAGAAGTGCCTCTGTCGGGGAGGGAGCGAGGCAGAACCAGCAGAGGAATCGGAGTGGCAGTGCAGGCCCCAGACAGCCCCAGGGGAGCGCTGCATGGGGCCACCCCTGCTCCACCCACATAACTGAGATCACCTCTTTGTCCTGCTCCATCGGCCAGTCACGAGGGACCTGCCCCCGTGGGGTGATTGAGGGAGAGACACTAGTGCCATGGTGGGAGAGGATGTGGGGTTGGGTCCCTTCTCTGGGTGTGTCTGATCCCAGATGCACCCCTCCATGCTTGACAGACTTCTAGGGGGCTGTGGACCTGATTGTTCCCACTCATGACGAGCAGTTCTGGTGACATGGTCACTCCACTGACAGGTGCTCAGTCTCTACTTGGCCCCCTAGGATGCCAGATGCCTTCTCTCAAATGATGCCTAATTCCTGGCTGTGGATGGCACAGCCTCGCCTCAGAGCCCTGTGGTCTAGGAGGAGATTCTCCCCTTGGTGTGCTACGACGCAGCACATTTCCACCACGATGCCTCCAGTCCTGGAGGGATTTTCAGGCCATGGGTCCACGGTGAGGATTGCCTGCACCACTGCCTGGACCGGCTGTGTGTTCCTTTCCTTCACGGGGACCACCATGGCTGGGAGCTCTTTCTGTCGCTAGGTCAACATGGGAGCCTTCCAGCCTGCCGGAAGCTGCCTCCAGAGCCCAGAGAGGCCGCGGGTTGTGACTGCTTCTATGTGGTGGAAGATGTGAGCAGTGATCATTTCCCTCTGCTCCAGAGGGGGCATCTCAGCCCTGAAGCTGTGCTCGTTCCTAGGGTTTATCTCCCGCCCTCTGAAGCTCTTGCGTCTTCCCATGGCCTTCAGCATGCTTCTCAGTTCTGGCTCTTGTGCCATCGATGTGGTGGACCAATGTGGGGTTCCGTGGAGAACTTGGACAGTGAAAGTCCCGTAGGACCACCCGTGGCAGAGGGCACGGAGGCATTCTGCATCCATCCCGTGTGAATGTGAGCTGCTTTGGTCCTTCTTACTGTTAGGGATGGAGCAAGGGCCCTTCCAGATCAGTGGCTGCATCCCAAATTCCTGACGCCCTGGGAACTTTTCCTCGTGGAGAGTCCTCTCTGGGCGCGGCAGCTGCCGTGGGGGCTGCTGCTCCAGCTGAGTCTGCAGTTATCCAGGCTCCTTGACGTTTTGTGGAGGACGCACTGTCAAGTTAGGTGGAATATGCAGAGGAGACCACCCTCATATCCTTTGGGTCCTTCTGGAGTGTAACATCATCTTTGATTTGCTAATTTATTTGGGGAGGGGGCAAATTTCCAGGTTTCCCTCGACCCTCTCCACTCTGGTAGCTCTGCACCTGCGGTCCGGGGAGCCACGTAGGGCCATTCCAATTTTACGGAACACATTTAGGTATACACTTAGCTGTCAGGGAAATTACCTTGATGTGGGTCTGTCCGTGGACCTGGGTTTCCGATGCAAAAAGTGTACTTGAAGTGTTCAGAATTACCCAAGAGAAAGAAATGTCATGTAACTTTATACTTAACGAGGTGACCTCAATTTAAGACTGGGTATCTTTTATTTGAAAGACCACACAAACGAGTACACTAGTCTAGTTAAATTTATTAGCTCGTACCTCAAACTTTGGTTCAAAAATATAGCTATTTGACCAAGTGAGGAAGAGTCTTGGAGGATGCAGGATTTGGACTGGCCTTTTGGGTAAGACTGGGGCCAGGTTTGGGCAGCAGAGTGCTTCAAGTAGGGGCCGAGCTAAGGCCAGGCTGGGGGCAGGAGCAAAGGTGAGGGAGGGTCACAAGCTCACAGCTGATCCCTTCTCTCCTGGCCTGGCTTTCCAGCACACGGACAAAAAGGGCTGGCAGAATATCTGTTTCCTGTTAAAAGCGATGTTTTCTTTGTGGCTTCTTTGGCTGTTTTATTATTGTTTGATGCTGCTCAGGTGCCAGGATTACAAGTGTAGGAGGTGGTGTGTATGATTCGCAGAAGCCCCAGCCTCCGTCAGTTTAGGCATGAAAATCCATATGAAGAAAGTGCAACAGAGCAGAGCCGGCAGGGGTGCAGAGGGGAGGATGGAGTCATTCCAGTGGAGGGGCGTTGGCTTGGGGTGGATGCACCATGGAAGGAAATGCAAACATTTGGTATGGACATGTCCGTCCCCCCCCACACATATAGATTATCATCTATCTATGATCTGGAGTTAACATGCGTCCTCAGAAAATGATTTGTCCAGAGTTATTGTTTTGATTTGGCCTAAATGTGCTCTGGGTTACTGCCTCTCGAACTTGATGGTGCACACAAGTTCCTTGGCATCTTGTTGAAATGCTGATGCTGGCTCTTTGGGTCCAGGAGGGGCCCGAGACTCTGCCTTTCCAACAGGCTCCCAGGAGATGCTGGTGCTGTGGGTCTGCGGCCTGCACCTTGACCAGCAAGGCGCTGGGCCTGTTAGTCAATGAGATCTGAGGACGGTCAGTCATGGAGAACCCGAACCGGCTGGGTCAGACTCCGCCACGGCTGACGCTGGGAGGGAGGAACCTCGTTGCCTGTGGAGCCACCCCGTGGCCTGGTCCACCTCGGGCTGCCCTGGGGCTCCCTGCCCAGCTGCAGCTGCAAGTGGCTGCTCTCTGTCTCTGACCCAACCTGGTCCTGTGGCCGGCTGAGCAGCCCTGTCTTCCTTCTAGTTCCGCAGAAGCAGAGCTTGGGGCGAGGGTTCGAGTGCAGGCCAGTTATTTGGGAGGATGGTGAGGGGTGGGCACAGAGCCCCTTCTACCCCTACAGTCTCCTCAGAAGAGCATCACCAGCCACTCATTCATCCAAATCAGAAAATGTGCTTTTGTTTACTAGTCATGTTCCAGTCAGTCTCAGTTCTGTCTCCTAAATAGCCCTCAATATCTGCTTCTCTGAACCGTCCCTGCCTCTGCCTACTCTGGGCGGCTGCCGCCTCTCACCTGGACCCTGCGCATTTCCTACCTGGCCTCCACTCATCCGTCCGCCGGGCCTCAGCGCCATGCATCCCCTCCTGAAAACGCAAATTTACCACCCTTCTGTGTGGAGCATCCAGTGGCTGCTCCTGGCCCTTGGGACAAACTCTAAAACCTTCAATACGGCGTAGAAGGCTGTCGTTTGGCCCTCCGTCTTCAAACTTCAAGTCACACCACTCACCCTCTCTCTGCTCAGGAATCATCACTCACAGTGGGACTAAGATAGTGTCTGTCTGTGTGTCTATATGTGTGTGTGTTGTGTGCGTGAGGCCGTGCACTTTGGATATGTTGAGTTGAGGAGAAAGAAAGAAGACCATGACCTTTACTTTGGGATGGATGGCATTTTTGTGCAGTTGCCCTAGAAGGTGGATGTCTTTATCCTGGATAGAAGTTTTCAGGCTCCACTGCGTGCAGTCAAGTATCGCTCCAGGCTGCCATTCCTGAGCCACAGAGATTTAAGTACCTGTAGTCTGTGTTCTATCTAGAATAAGTTCTCGCGACTGGGGCCTGGAATATACGTCACGGAAGTCACGCTTGCTTGCTATAGGAGATCTGGTTGAACAGTGTATTGATCTGAAGAGTGAGACCCTTATTTGGTTTTAAAAATGATTACAGTGACATATTTAATTGGACATTCATAGCCTGCAAGTTTGAAGGAGAAGAATCTCCCTCTAGCTTTTGCTCTCTCAACAGAAAAAATAAATTGCGCAGCACTGTCAGATCTTTTTAGACCGCCCGTTTTCCCTGAACCAGCAAGTTGATGTCATAAACCACTGCTAGCCATCCTACTGCTGTCCTGGGTCACCAGACTGATAACGTGCTTGTTCAGTGACGTCTGACGGTCTGCTCGAAATCAGCATTTTCAAACATGTTTACAGGACAGAGCAGTATTGTTACAGGTCTCACTGGTTCGATGGTTTTGGCATTATTTGGTAAGTGATAGAGACATCACAGCATGTAAACTATTGTTTTGTTTAAAACAAGAAGCAACAGAACTTTTCGACATGTTTTAGCAAATCTTAGGAAAATTCACAGGTCTCCTCCCTGTGGGTTTTGGAGGTGAAAGTGAAAAGTGATTTCAATATACACTAGTTCACAGTGAATCGTGGAAAATTAAGAGGAAGATTGTCACCCAGTGGAAAAAGATGTCTAGAAATATGTGAGAAACTTGTTCTTTCTTTCACTTCCAGCCTCAAGCTAAAAACAAACTCTCTCTCTATATATATTTCATCTCCAGGAAGAAGAGCAACTGTCCAGGTGTAAGGTGCGGAAGTACAGAGGTGATTTGTAAAACAGAGGAATTAGTACAGAAAAAGTGTGTAAACAAAACACACCAGGATTAACTGATGCCATTTTGGACTTGGAAAGCCTCTAATAGTGACGCATCCCTAGGACACCTCCATTGTTACCGAGAGCAGGACGTGCAAATTGTTTCTCTCTATGATTCGCCCAGATCACTTCCTCCTCTCTGCCCAGACCACCTCCAGACAGTGGCTGACTCTCCGCTGCTCCGCTGGTTTCTCCCCCTAAATGCAAGAGCTGTGCTGTGGGAATCCTGGCTCCGTTGTTTGTCCTGGAAAGAGGGCGGTACAGGGCACCGGAGGATGGCGAATTTTCTCCTCTCTTCTCCTTTCTCTTAATTCTATGGCAGTGAGCATGGGTAGCACACGGTTGCCTCGATTTCAAGGTGCTTTCCTCTGCCCCCTTCTTCCATTAGGCATCTTGCCTCTCTTGTGCTAACAGTGGGCTCCTCACCTTGCCCACAGTAGGCGCTTGATAAATAGATGTAGAAGGAATGGATGATTAAATTAAAGTATGTTTGTTGGAAGGACCTGTGGCCTCTGATACAAGTGCTCACATGTCAGGAGGAGAAGCTTAAATGAAGAGAGACTGGCAAAAGCAATTGGCCTCCTTGACCTGCCCCCATGGCCGCCCACCTCACAGGGGCTCTGGCTGGGGTCGCAGCACTACCAGAGGCAGCCTACTGCCCTGTCTACTCTCCCACCAATGCAACTTTTTTCTTTAAAAAAAAAAAAGAGTTCCTCAAGTCTATTTATCCTTATAATTCTTTTTGTTTAAAATATATTTTCTCTTCCTAAATCTTAATCTCATCTATTCTTATATTTTTCACTTCATGTCTAGTGGGTTTTAGACTTTTATCTTACTCTTCCCTCTCCGTCATCTTTTGAGCTTCTTATCTCAGTTGAGTTAGCTTTTTGGATTTAGCTTTTATTTAATCCTCATGAACCATATCCTCAACGCTTCTTTTTAAAGGAGGATGCTCCACATGGGCTTGTAGGCTTTGGGATCAGACTGTTCAAACACAGCTTGGGGAAGCTGTTTGGGCTTTGGATCTTGAAGGTCATCTGTAAGACGGGGACATGAGTGGGAGCCGGGTCATGGTGATGCTCTCGTAGTTAATACTGTGCACCTGCACAGGGCAAGCTCTCCATAATTTTTAGATGCTATGAGAGGGATCTTGATTATCATCATCTCGGGATTTTGAGTCTTTTGCTTTCCAATTTCTCCTTTATTTTCACTTATTTATTTCTACTTCATTGCCTATTTTAATCTATCTAGTATGTGGTTTTCCTATTTTAATATAAACTTAATCTCATTAAAATATAATTTAAAAATACGTCACAAATAAAAATAGCATAAAATAAATGTACAAATTAAAAATAATAACACTAACAATTGTTTATTCACCACTCAACTTGAAAACATAGCACATGGCTAGCCTGTGCCGCTCCCTCTCAGGCATAGAACTTCTGGTCTCCCACACAGAAACCGCACCACACTGTGTGTCAGTTATGTCCGTGCCGTTCTTCACAATTTCAGCACAAATTCATGTATCCTGAAACAGTGTACTGAATGGTTTTCTGAAATCGTTTTGCTGAAGTGGAATTATACTCTATGCCTTGCTTTTTCCACTCACCATTATATTTTTGAGATTCGTCCATTTTCACTATTTAACACAATTCGTTTATCCCTTCTGATGAGAGAGATATTTGGGTTTTGTACGGTTGCAGGATTTTTTCCTGTAGTGACCACAGCTGCCCTGGACCCTCTTGTACGTGTCTCCTTGCTCACTCTGCCGTAGTTTCTCCAGGTGTGGGATGGCTAGGTCACGGGGCATGCGCAGCTTCAACGTGAATATGTGGTGACAAAGTGTTTAACAAGTTGACCCCCTCCAGCAGTGGGAAGGAGTTCTTGGCTGCTCTGCATCTTCATAAGCACTTAATGTTGTCAGACTTTTTTACTTTTTTAAGAAATAGAGCCAGAAAGTGTGAAATGGTATTTCACTGGGGCTTAACTTGGCATTTCCCGGGTCGTAGTAAATACAGTCCGTCCTGTACCAATGACCACTGCTGTGAGATGCCTAACGTCATCTTTCACCTGTTTTTCCATGGAGTTGATGGTTCTTTTCTTATTGATTCAAGAAAGTTCTTCATGTCATCTGGATATTATTTCTTTGATGGTATATGTGTTGCATTTATCTTCTACCGGTTTGTGATTTATTTTCGTTTACTGTGGAATCTTTCGATGAACACAAATTCTAAATATCAATGCAGGTGAATGTATACATCCTTTCTTTTATGGTCTGTGCTTTTTCTAACTTAAAAAAATTTCCTTTATGAAATTTATAAATATGTTATCCAATATTTTCTTCTAAATTAAAAAATATCCTCTCACCTCTAGTCTACTAATCCATTCTTTTCGTATATGGTATGTGGCAGGGAGCCCAATTCTTGGTTTCTTTGCATTACCAGTTGTCCTATTCTTTTCCACTCAACTGCAATGCCAGCTTCATCAGAAATCGAGTTTCCATATATGTGTGGCTCTGTTTCTAGGATCTATACTTTATTCCATTTGTTTGTCCATCCTCATGCCAATACTACACCATCGTGATTACTATAACTGTATAGCAAGTCTCAGTATTTGGTATATGGTTTCCCTACTTTAAGCTGCTAATATGATAGTTATATTAATATGATTTTTAATGCAAAAGCAATCTGAAAATCCTGTAACAAACTCCATTTGGACGTGGCTTTCATTTGCTATTGATTTTGTTAGTATTTTTGCATTTGTGTACATGTGAGTTGTTCATGTGTGAGATCGGCTTGTCATCTTTCTCATACTACCTCTGATTTTGATAACTAGCCCAATAAAATGAGTTGAAGGAATGTTTATTCTTTCTAGAATCTCTGGAATGTTTGTGTGATAGAATTATACCATACTTGGTAGAACTCACTTATAAAATCATCTGTATTTTCTTTGTAGATAGATTTTTAAATATTGATTTAAGGCATTTAATGGTTACAGGATCGTTCAGTCCTTTTGGGGTCAGTTTGGCTAACTTGTTTTATGTAAGATTTTGTTATTTTCACGTTTTTAAAAATTGATCAGCCTAAATGTATTCCTAGTACTCTTTGATATTTTAAATCTCATCATATATGCATTATTACCTACTTTTTAATTTATGCTATGTGTATTTGATTTTCACTCTTTTTATCTTGATCATCTCCAGAGATTTGTTAATTTTATTCTTTTCTTTTTTTTTTTTTAACAACTGTTGTCAATCTTTTTCTTTTTCTTTTTCTTCTCCTCAAAGCCCCCCAGTACATAGTTGTATGTTCTAGTCGTGAGTGCCTCTGGTTGTGGCATGTGGAATGCTGCCTCAGTATGGCCCGATGAGTGGTGCCATGTCCATGCCCAGGATCCGAACCAGCGAAACCCCAGGCTGCTGAAGCAGAGCATGCAAACTTAACCACTTGGCCATGGGGCTAGCCCCTTATTAGTCTTTTTTAAAGAACCAAATTTTGGCATTGTTGATCATTTCTCCCATACCTTTATTTTCAATTGCATTAAATTTTGTTGCTTATCATTTCCTTTCTTTTGCTTTGTAGGATTTATTTGCTATTCTTATATTTTATTCATTTCCAGGCTGTTTTCTTTTCTAATATAATTTAAGGCTGTAAATTTGCCTCTTGTCATGACTTTGGCTGCATCCCACACTTCTTGATACCTAGCATTTTTATTATTGTTCAGCTTTAAGTATTTTTCAGTTTCCATTGTGATTACTATTTTGATCCATGAGGTTTTTGAAACTGTGTTTCTTACTTCACAAATACATGGATTTGTTTTAAAATTATTTTGTTACTGATTTTGAACTTAACATAATTTATTGAATCTAAAATTCTATACAAGGAGTATTCAGATTTCAGAAATGTTAAAGTGTGGAAAAAATGGCAACAGCAATTATAAGAAGTCACTGATTGTAAGATATATTGCAATTTAGAGATATTAAAAACTGAAAAATAAAATTGTGCCTTAGAATCTATAAAATTTTGTTGCAGTCAGAAATTATGTGTCTCTGTTATATTAGCTTCTCTAATTATGGTGCAATTCGCTTTACTTGCTAGTATACGGGCAATATTTGTAAATGTTTCCTTGAGTGTTTAAGAAAATTCTTCATTCTCTACTTCTATATATCCTATTGCATTAACTTCCTTAGTAATGTTAATCAAATATTTTATGTCCTTACTGATTTTTGTCTATTTGGTCTATTGGTTATTTATAGGAGTGTTTTAAAAATTTACCTCATTGATGCTAGATTTCCCACTTTCTCCTTGAATTCCATCTAATTTTGTTTTATATATTTTGAAACTGTGTTATTAGATACAAACCGTGCTTAGAATTGTTATGTTTTCCTGTTAAACTGAGCCCTTTATCAATACGTAGTGATCTTTTTTAAAATGTCTCTGGAAATGCCTCTTGCCTTACAGTTCTTTGTTTTTAACTGATACCGATCTATCAACACCAACTTTCTTTGGTTATTTGTCTGGAGCATATTTTTCCATTATTTTGCTTTTTACCTGTCTATGCCCTTATATTCTAGGTATTATAAATGTCATATAGCTGGTATTTTAAAAATTCAGCCTAGTTATCTTAACCTTTTAATTAGGAAGTTCTGTTCACTGGTATTTATTGTACTCACTCACATGTCTGAGCTCCTTTCTCCTGCTTCACTTCCTGCTTCTGTCTGTTCTGCCTTTCTTAGGTTTCTTTTTTCCTTCTGTTCTTTTACCTGCTTTTAAGTTAATTGAATTTTTTCTTCCTTCTTCATCTTATTTTCCAACTTAATTTGGAAGAAATACATTTGATTTCTATGATGTATTTGGTTACTCTAAAATATTAATGTCATAAACCATTTGACAGCTAATATTTACCCTCCTTACAGATGTCACAAACCCCTCAGGGTGCTTCATTATAAATTATATGTTGCAGTTGTTCTGGTTCTTAGTTCTATCTTGTTATTTTTAACCATAGAAATTGTATGGTATTATTTTCCACAGCTAATGTTTGTTTAGACTTCTCCACATATTTACTATTTTATTTGATAAACGTTCCTTCTTGCATCTCAGATCTTTTTTTCTGGGATCCTTTCTCTCTTCCTAGAGTTCACCCTATAAAAGTTCCTCTAATGAGGGTCAATCATGAGATTTTTGAAATGTCTTTATTTCATCATCATTTTTGAAAACACATTTAACTGACTTACAGTTTTAATCAACATCTGTTTTTTCCCCCAGCACTTTAAAGATACTATTCCATTGTCTTTGGCTTCCCCTATTACTGTTGAGAAGCCAGCTATCTTTCTAATTCTTGTTTCATTTTAGGGAACTTCTTTTTGTCCTCCCTGGCCATTTAAAAAAGTCTTCCTTTGTCATTAGTATTCATCATTTTTGCTAGGATATGTCTCAGTGTGAATTATTTTTAATTACTTTTGGGAGTTTATAGGCATCTTAAATGTGAATAGCCATGTCCTTGAAAAATGTTGGAAAAACTTCCACCATTATCCTTTCAAATACTGTCTCTCTCCTATTCTATTTTCTTTCTAGAATTATGATTATAAATATGATATTTTCTCATATTATGCCACACCTCTTAAATTTTATTCTATATTTTTCTTCTCTTTCCTTTCTCTATCTGCTCCATTCTGGGTAACTTTTGAGAATTGAGATCTAGCTTCCAGTCATATAATTCTCTCTCCAGCTGTATCTAGTCTTCTGTGTAACCTTTCTGTTAGTTTCTGAATTCAATTATTAGATTTTTCATTCTTTTAAAAATTTGGTTCTCAGGCCACTGTTCTATGAATGGTCAAGAAAGATTCCAGCTTTTGCTAGTGCACTTTGCTCATTGTTAAGTTCTAGCAGCTGTGCAAAATATGTTAGGAAGAAAAAATGGCTGTTTGATATCATTAACTTTTCCTTGATCCTCGACTGTGTGGTCAGAAATTGATTAGAGCACATGTGATCAGCTCAACAGAAATCCATGGATCTTGCTGTTTAAACCAAACCTGTGCACTAATACTACTTTGAGCTGTGGCCGGTTTGTCAGCTTAGGTAGGAATCCCAGGGAGGAATACAAAACGGTAACAGACCCTTTTCACTTAGATTATCAGTTAATGACTGGCTACTAGTTTTAGATGAGCTAGATGACTACCTCCATGACAGAGGATAGGAACAGAAATATTGTCCTGTGTGCTCTCATTTGGTGGCAAACCCTGACTCCAACTGATAAGAGGCTGTTTATAATCTTGATCCCATTTGTCATGAGCATTCATACACTTCACTGCAGAAATATTGATTTGCTTGATTATGGTCTGCTGCCTGCGATCCTCCGGCATGTTAAATAAAATATGGTATTTGACAGAATTTGCTTTCCAAAATTTGAAAAGTTATTGATTCTGAAAAGCAACTGGCCCTAGGGATTTTAGATAAGAATTTTAGTCCTGTAATACTTATGTCATTGTGCTCTGGTAAGAGTTAAATAAAATAAAGTATAGCTCTTTACGTACTGTTTGGTATCGAGTAAACCCTCCATAAACAGCAACTACTGCTATTGTTATTATTGAATAGTTCCAGATACCTCTCTGATTGTTGTACTTCCTAAAGTGGTCTTGGGGACAAGGGGGCAGGAAATATTGAGCCAGGCATCTTAATGTTTATATGATGTCTTGCATTTCACATATTTCAGAGTGCAAGGTATGTGAGCATTTCGGAAACACATTAGGCACTGATGTAGATTGGAGCCAGCAGGACTGAGAACTTAAATCTAAATGGTTCAATGGGGAGGGAGGGAAATGGGAATGTGGAACAGTCTGCTTCGGAAGTCAGAATCTGTTCTGGGGGTTATGAGAACCGTGTTGAAAAATTATTGGGGCAGCAAATGAGCTCCTTGCTTTCCAGCAGGTGGTCTCAGTCAAAGGGACTCAGCAGGAGGCAGCAGGGGAAGCATTTTCTTCTTAATCAAATTAGCAAATATTTTTAAAGATTACTTAATGCAAATATTTTTAAAGATAAATGCTGGCTGATTGGTTAAGTTGAAAAATAGCTCTTTGTTACACTAAAGCAATAACTCTTTGTAACACTAAAGCAATTTGGCAATATTTATCAATGCTCTTAAGAATGTCCATGTCTTTTAACTTACACTCTCCATTTGCAGGAATCAGTTTCAGAGAAATGATGTGAAATGGGAAAAAATGCCTATGCAGGAAGATGTTCATCACAGTGTAATATGTAGTATATAATAGAGAAAGACTAGATACTTGTGGGAATGTCTCGGGATCAGTGAGTGAGAGGAGGCCACGCCGTCTCTCGCCTCCTTTGTGGGGAGGAGACAACAGGGAAGCAGGATGCCATGTGCTGCCTGCTCCAGGCCCCTGTGTCTCTCCGCAGGCTCTGAGAATTCTGAGTCACAGACTGTACATAATACACATTTAAAAACGCATTTAAACATCAGTCATTTCCTCCTTAAGCTTTCCTAAACAGTGAACGCCATCACGACCCACTCGGGTGTCGTAAACAACGCAGATGCGCACTGGAGTTACTGCTACATTAGGATGTTCACACATGGAGCGCTCAAGTTTTTGCCTACATCCTAACGTGTGTTTCTCCGGTCGCTCACTGAGTCTCAACCGGTAGCGGATCCAGGCTTCTTGCAGACGCCTGAAGCTTACACAGTATAGCCCCCATTAAGGAAACTCATAATAAAGTATTATTATGAAATTCAAGGCCCATTCCCAGGTCCTTAGAAGGGGCTATAAAAGAGGCCTGAAGTTGAAGCTTCAGCAGTCTCATGATGAAGGGGCCGTGATGAATATGACCCCTGACTCAAGGCTGCCCTGAGCACCTGACCCGACCCTGACTCCTTGAGCCTTCTTCTCCTCTAGGCTGTGAGGAGACTGCAGGACTCTGCCGGCTGTACGTGGCGTCCTTGCTCCTGGTCCGGGGGGCGTCTCCCCTGAGTTCACCTGAGATGGTGCAGCCTGAACCCTCCGCCTGCTCACCTCCATTCGCTCTGCAGGAATCCGTGCCTCTTCCAGGGGCAATCCAACGGGCTTTTGACTGAGTGTTGCAGACAAAAGACCTGACGTTGTGACACAAGCTGCTCTCTGGTACAGCTGTGAGCCCACTTATCACTGAAAATTAGGGGAGAGACTCCTGAGAAAGGAAGAGAGACCCTACGAGTGAGGGGTGAGGGGAGAAGCCTAGAGGAAGGCTTCCCTTCTCACTGACCGAGGCTACAGTTTAGGGGTGTCAGGTGGAGGACTCAAGTGTTAGGGACGGATGGATGCCCCCGGAGGGAGGCTCCTGGAGGGTGGGAGGGTCTCCCCACCTGTTTACTGCTGATCCCAGCCCCCCGCCCAGGCCCGGTGCAGAGCAGACTCTTCACACAGTGACCCGAGCCTGGGTGGGGACGGGACGGAGCGCAGGGCTGCAGATGTGCAGGGCTGAAACCAGAGGGAAATTGGACACAAAACGGAGGTGAATGAGGGGGCCAGTCTAGTCCTTCCCACAAAGGAAATGAGCTCTGCCAGGAACGCGTGGAGAGTGGATCCCAAACTGCTGGCTGGAGGAAGAGAGGAAATTGCTCGCACTGAGAGCTCCTGCGGTGAGAGGGGTGTCGGAGCGCCACCTCCATCGGGCCCAGAAGGGCGGATGACTATGTCTTCAAGCACCGCCCTCCCAGGGTGAGGCCACTCACACTTCATTGAAAGGAGGGGATGCAGCATCCTGGGAATGTTTGAATTAGTGTTGAAAACTGCCGGGATGGTGCTGTGAAGGACCGGCACCAACGGACCAGCACAGAGATTCCAACATAGGTCTAAAGTTGAGCAAGGCTTGAACATATGGACCAAAAACCAACATGAAACCAACTTCTTGGGGCTAACAGCCTCCACAAACACCACAACTAGTTCCAGACATGGCAGAGTTAAATGTGAAAAGTTTTACAAAGTGTCTAAAGCAATTTATATCTTTTTAAAGCAAGAGGAAAAATGACTTTGTGAAGAAAGCATGTTGAATTATGGAAGCAGAAAATACAACCTATTAAACAACAAATACAAAATATTAGAAAGATCTCAAGGGATGGGAAGAACACGATCCCAAAGAATTCAGATCTGGGGGCTGATGCCTTGTTTCCATTGAACAAACTGCAAAGGAATTAACATTGTGCTTACACAAGAGGAGGCGGAAGTAAAAACATTTTAAATGTGGTGTAAAACCTTGAGAGAGGAATTCCTGTCAAATTATTAAACTAGTAAACATGGAAAAAATAAATAATAACTCAAGTGTGAGAGGCTGGATTGCACAAGCCCACTGCAAACTACTGCTGATAGCAGAGTGAATAAGTGTGAGGTTTCCTGAGAAGAGAGCCACAGAAAGATCCTTCAGGAGACGTGTTGTGGGACTAAGGGGACAAGAAAATTGGAAGCTACAGTGATCAACACTGAACACACCCAAAGCTGTCCACACGACCCCTTAGCTGTTTCTTGGCTCAGAGAAGCTGGAGAAAGGGTCAGGCCAACTGGCAATTGCACCGGGACTAGAAAGAAGTTTCTGCTCGCTCAGATGGGCCCCAAATAGTCTGTGTTGACCTCACCGCCGGCTTCCGAGATGGTCTGCTTTCAGTTCTTTGCTTCCTCCTCTGTGCCCAAAGCATTTCCTTCTTAACTCAACTGTGATAACAGCTGTGGTGATCCTGACGTAATGTCCACTGGCCACCTACAGTGGGCCGCCTGGCTGAGTGCGCTCACACATCGTTCCGGAACAGGAGAGCACCCTGGATGACCTGGATATTGCACAGAGACGGAGATAACAGACAGGTGGAGCCCAGGTACCCTGAAGTCAGGCTGAGAGGGAAAGGGCGTCCAGCCTGATTCTGTGTTCACATTCGCAACGTGAGTCATGACGATGTGCTGGGGCCTGGGCCCAAAAGGCATCGTTTGGAAAGGATTCCTCACAGTGTGGTTTTTAAAAGATTGTCTTGAATGTGATTATTCTAATGGAAAAATAAATGCATGTTGATTGTAGGAAAAGTGCAGTTTTTTAAAGATAAAATCAAGATCATAATGTATGAGACATTTTGTATCCTGAATTTTTTGGTTGGCACTGCATCATGAGAATTTTCCCATACCATTGAATGGTTCTCTAAAATGCTTTCTGAATATTACTCAGTGGTTCCTTATAAATGTGTAGTTATTAATTTTAAGTTTATTTTAAAGTATTCTTCTCTTGATGAACATTTAGGTTTTTATTCCCCAAGTTTGATATAAAAAAATTACAATTTACATCCTTGGTCCAAATCTGAGTGTATATTTCTGATTGTTTCCTTAGGGGGAAAATTATGAAATACAATTGCCAATTCCATCAGAGGTAAACATTTACAAGGCATCTGAGACACACTGAAAATCTGCACTCCGGAATTTCACACAAATGGACATGCCCATCAATAAGGTATGGAAATGATTTCTGATTCCTAGCTACATTTGACAAACTGAGTATTGTTATTTTAAAAAATCTTTGCCACTTTGACCAGTAAAGAAATGCTATCTAGTTTTAAGTTGTATTCCTTTGGTCACTAGTGAGGGTAAAGAATTTTCATGGGTTGACTGGCTATTTATTGGTCTGCATTTCTGAATTGCTTATTTGTATCCATAGCGCACTATTCTATGGAGATACTTTTTTCCTATTGATTCACAAGTCCTGTTTACATATGGAGGTATTCAATAGCCGTTGGGGTATTGTATTTCTTTTAAATATTTTCCCCAATTTGTCATTTGCCATTGTATATTTTTTAACAGTAAAAGGGTATGAACAATTTACGTTGTCAAATCCCTCAACATTTTTCTTACTGTTTCTATTTGGATGCCATGTTTACCAAACCTGTCTTCACACCAGATATTTATGCACATAAAATTTTCTTTCCCTAAATTTTCTTTATGGCTTTGTTGTTGCAATAATCCTTCTTTAGATGTGTGATATGAGTACAAGTGTTAAAATTTATTTATTTATTATTAATAGTTGAACAATTATTCCAGCAGGATTTACCAAATAATTCAGTTTTTCTCCACTGATTTAAAATACAATTTTATATTACTAAAGAATAAAACATAGCTCGGTTCTATTTCTGCTGTTTTGTCTGTTCTATTGAAGTCCTTAGTCGTCTGGCAGTTCTGTAAAAGCTGAGTGAGTGTACTCTCACACAGTAGGTCAATATGCAGCAGTGGCACACCCCATCATTATTTTCTCTTTAATGATCTTTGTCTTCCTTATTCATTTATATTTCCTTATATAGTTTAATATAACAGTTAAAATTTGCTAAACTATGTTGTTAGAATTTTTCTTGGAATTTCTTTCAATTTATTAAATAATTTGGGTTGAGTTGACATCTTTATAATACATGTAATGGCTTTCCTATCTAGGAATAGTATATGCTTATTTTATTTATGTCTGTTCCCTTGGTAAATATTTGCTTGATAAAGGTATATTTTTAATCATATTGATTTCAATATTTTTTATGTTGTGTGGTTACTCTGAACAGTTTTTTCATTATTGCTGATCTATAGGAATTATGTTAATTCTTGTACATTTGTTTTTCTCCTGATTGTGTAAATAGATACTGTAGTTTACTTTGAAATGTGTTATCATTTTTTTGAGAGAGAGGTGGAGGACAAAATCTGACTATATGGAAATAATGATAATTATTTTACAGACTTATCGTTCTCAACATTTCCTTTCACCTTTCTCTACCTCTAATAAATTATATGCTTTTATCTCTAATGGTTTGAAAAATAACAACTTAGATTTTCAATCTCTCTAGTGGCTACCCTTAGTGTTTCTAAGACCTGAGTTCAAACTGTTCTCTAACTATCCACATCAAAATTTAACTCTCAGCTATGCAAGATTAGGAAATTCTCCTTCCATGCTCTGAAGTAATTTCTGAACATCACTTATTATTATATGTTTAGAAATTATTTGTTAAAAATAATATGTTTAATATGATTACTAAATAAATCAAACAGTATTTAATATAATCTGGGGTTTTAGAGCCAGGTGGTAAGGATAGTGAAGATGATAATGCATAGTACTTTATTTTTCAAGAATATTTTGACCTTTAGGTTTGATTTCAGAATTACATTTACGATTACATAGATTTATTTCTGTGTTTATCTAAGGAGGTCCCCACATTGCATTCTGTGTTCGTGTCCCCCTTGGGTTCCCTGTGTCTTAGATACTTTGTTTGGGAAGATGGAGAGGGTAGTCTTCTTCCTGGGGTCTTCCTGTCTGCGAATGGGGTCTGGCCGGTTTGCACGGGGAACCAGCTTGCATGGGGTGAGCACTCTTGTTCACTGCTGTGCATGCGCCACAGAACGTCGTGTCCACGCATTGCCGGTTCATCTGCCGCATGACAAAGCCAGAGGACAGCTTCCACTTTGTTTATATGTATTTTTACCCTTAATACCCGAAGGTTTATGAGATTATTTTCTCGCGCTTGAAATTTAATTCACTAGCACATGGTTAGGAGTACGTCTCTTCCTTTTATTTTTTCCCGAATCCTTAGGAAGCGTTTGTGAAGTTTCAGCTCACGGCAGGTGTGCTCTTTGCTTGTTCATTCTCCACAGACATAATGTTTCTCTCTCCTTTAAAACTCTATCGGATCTTTAACCTGCACTCAGCAAAGGAGTTCAAGTTTGTCTTCCAAATCTTGCCTTGAGTTTTCTGTATTATCCGTCGGGCTCTTTCCTGCTTTGATGAAGATTTCAATTCCTCTGTTTCGTTCCGGTTTCTTGGTGACTCTCCCTTGCTCCCCTCTTCGCATCTCCGCTTAATTCTTACCTGTGTCCCTTCTCATCACAGTCTTTGTCTTCACCCCATTTCCTTTCTCCTGGTTTTCATGCAGCGTCTGTGATTTTATGGATTGTTATTGAGCACACAAGACGAATACTTTTAGGAAGTTTCTTTACTGTTCCACAGCAGATGCTTTTCATTAGTAGGTCTTTCCCCTTCCTCTTGGAAGGATTTCTCCTTTGTTTCCTGTGGTGGACAGTTTAGCAGACACCCTTCTGGATTCTCTTCTCTGCTCATCTTGAACAAGAAGGGAGACGAGGAGGGCAGTGTTCTCGCTGCCCCGTCCTGTCCGCTTTGGGACTATCAGGGTATTTTCCCCGTCTTCAGGGGTGGGAGGACATTGAGCTGGTGTAGCCCTTTTGCACTGAGGAAAGCTGACCTGTTCCTCCTCTAAATGCAGAGAGAAGCACACATTTATGGATACTTTTAAGAGTAGTCCATCTTTCTTCCTTTTTCTAAAACTATGCATAAAATGCATGGCTCAGCTCCTTCTCCCTCTTTCTATTGCAATTTTTTCATTCCAAAAGGTATGGCATTTTTGGTCACGACAGGCCCTGAGGGGATATGCAGACTCTCACTGCACCCTGCCCCAGGACACTGTCCCGTCTGCCGTGGCAGGACGAGACGATCTGTATGTCTCCCTGATTTGTATGCAAAATAAGTGATATTTTGTACTACTGTAAACAGTTACAAAGTTTTACATTTTATTTATCTCCTTGACATGCTTGGTACCATCAAGTAGTCATAATTAATGCAAAGAAAAAATAGCTTTTAGAAGGGTATTTCACGGAGTCAACCATGCACAGGACATTCTTTAAATCCTGCTGTCTTTGGAATCCCTTTCTGCTGTTTATATTCCCGTGGGTACTCAGGTGGTTCCGGTATTCTTGTGGGGAACCAGAACTTCTCTCGAAGTGGCAGTGAGAGAGAGAGGAGCTGGGTAAATATTTTTTAAATCGTTACTGCTCTTTTTAGGGGAAAAGACAAATGGATGAGGGACAGTCGTTGTCGCCCTGTTAATTGAGAACTATTTGCAGTAAACTATCTATATCACACACGGCATAATCCTTTCTCCAAGTGAAGGTCGGGAGAGGGCATCTTATTTTGTCTGCAAGTATTGATGCGCCCGGGAACGTCACCTCTTGGTTCAGAGCTGGACCGTCCTTGCGAGTCGCGAGCCTCCTGACCCTGCAGCAGGCAGCTCTCTGAGGAAGGTGCTTGTGGGCCACGACTTGAGCCTGGGTGCCGAGGCCGTTATTTTTCCTAAACTAGTGACTCTCTGTGAATCACGTTGCACAGAGCTGGCATGCCGCGCGTACCCAACAGCTCGTACTTGTGGTGGGGGGCAGTCACGTTGTGGTTCACCGGGATTGCTGGCCCGCCACCTTCGGGCACAGGGCAGGACTGCAGTGTCTGGCCCGCTGTTAAGCAGAATGGACCATATGACGGGTGTTGCTTCTGGGTCAAAGACTTACTTGTTGGCTAGGACCCTCCCGAGCTCTGTTCCACGTCTGCCCAGAAACCGGCCACGTTCAGGAAGGCGCTGCTCCACCGGCCTGGGGGAAGCAAGCCCATGCCGACGCGCAGTGGATGCGTGGTGTGAGCAAGAAGTCAAGCTTCACTGGCTTGCTCCGGGAGACCGTGGAGTCACCTGGTCTTGTGGCACCTGCCGATTCTGACTGCTATGTGACTTTATACAAGAGGTTTTCACCAACTCACAGCTGTATAGAAGGGAGCCCCCTTCACCTTCTTGGAGGTAATCTCGGCCTCTCTGTCCATCATCGCGGCAGCAGAAGGGCCACCAGAGAGGCTTCCTCTCACCCCTGGAAGCTGCGACTGGATCGCGTTCTGTGGAGAAAGGACTTTGTAGATGGGATTAAGGTTATGGATCTGAGGACAGCGAGATCCCCCGGGTTGTGTGGTGGACCCAATCGAATCACATAAGGCCTTGAAATCAGCTGGTGAGAGGAGGCAGAGGGGAGCTCAGAGGGACCCAACGGTGAGATGCACTTGACCCGCCCTTACTGGCTTTGAAGGTGAAGGCGGCCAGGAGCCGGGGGAGTGCACAGCTCGAGGAGCTGAGAACAACCCGCACACAGTCTGCCGGGCAACGGGCCCTCAGCCCTACAACCACAAGGACATGGACTCTGCCAACAACTCAAATGCACCTGGAAGCAAGTCTCCCCCAGAGATGAGCCCACCAGGCCGCAGCACCTCATTTCAGCCTGTGAGCCCCAGTGCAGAGGAACCAGCTGAGCCCACCTGGACTTCTGACCCACACAACTATGTGACGACCCATCTGCATCACTTTAGGAGGCTGAGTCTGTGGGACTCTGTTACAGCAGAAATAGGAAACTAGCACACTCTGCTAGCAGACTGGGTTTTTGCCTCAGTTTCCCTGCCTGACACGGCAGCCTGCCCCGAGCCCCTGTCTTGTCTGCAGCCACGACAGTTTCCTCAAGCATTCGTCCTGGGCCCTGCAGTTGGTGGGGCTGAGGTCCTGGCCTGTCCTGTGGCCGAGCCTGCCCGAGGTGCGCAGGGCAGGGTGTCCCACCTACACTACGTCAGCTGCGGGCCCAGCGGTGCCCCCGGTTCACCTCAGCGATGGCTACATGGAGCTCCCTATGGCTCGGCAACAAGATGCGCTAACATGGTCAGCCTCTTGCTTTGTCTTCTCTAATCCCCTAGAGGGGACAGGAGAGTCGTGAGTCAGGAGGCAGGGGATCCGCACAACGCCGTCCTCAGGGGACACAGGTGGCACCTATGCATCCTTTAGACCGAGCATGCTGTCCTGTCATGCTGCTTCACGCCCGCCGCCTGTTTTTATTTAGTTATTTCTGTTTGCTTGGCATCCTACATGTTTTCTTCTAGGCATTAGTAATAATGACACCAATAATAGTACTAACAGCTAGCACGGATAGAGCGTTTACCATCTGCCAGGCCCCACCCTAATCGCTTTCCTTATAGTCTCCCGTGACTCTCACAGCAACCCCGTGCCACGTAGCGTGGGATGTCTTCTTCTGTGGTTCTAGTCTTACGGATCTTCCTCCCCTCTTCTTTAACTGAATATTTCGAAGGGAGAGACTTTCGGTTTGTGTACGAGAATAAATTCCCTAAAGGGAAATACGGCCACGCAGCTCTGGGGACACACACCATGGCTTTCGCGGACAGGAGCACACGCGGCATCACGGCTCGTCTGAGGTGGGTGGGTGCTGAGCAGCAGCAGGCTGCTTCTGGGCCTCTTTCCATGAGAGTGCCCTCAGGACCATCGCAAACCCCCAGGCGCTCTGTGTGGCTCCACGTGTCCAGGCCGGCCTCGGGCAGAGAAGCCTCCCCTGGCCTGGTCCACTTGCCACCACAGAGCTGGACTGCCTTTCAGAAGGGATTTGCACGAGGCCTGCTTGTGGCCATTGCTGATCTGCCTGACCCCACCGGCCCAAAGGTGGCCTGCATCCTGGCTGGGTCAGCACCAACACTGGTCCATGGCTTTGCCACATCCCAAAGCACAGGCCTTCACAGCTGGCCTGCAGCCTCATTTCTCCTGTTGTCCTGTCTCCCCTTCCAAGGGCCTTCCAAGGCCAGCGCCATGCAGCTCCACGCACCCCCGGGGTCCGGGCACTCTGCCGTCCCTCCTTGCCCTCGCTTCCCTCCGTTGCACTCACAATAAAGGCTCCACACGTGAGCTTTGTCTCAGGCCCTGGCAAGCTGAGACAGAAATTACTAAGACTAAGGAAGAACAAAAAGGAACACTTACGTAAAAGGCACACAACTGATCAGGAATTTCAAAGGGCACATTTTTGATGTAATGACTGCGTTCTGGTGCCCCAGATGCTGTACACTTCCCATGCCCGGAACTTCCTCCTTCCAGTCTCTGGCTGTTCTCCATATGGGGTCGTGTCTTTTCCACCTTTTGGAAGCCACTTGCCGTGTGTCTGGACCTCCTTTTCAGGTGGCCCTCTCTGAATGCCAATAAATATCTGAGCTTTAAAAGGACAGCAAGCAACTCTTACGATCAGTGTCTGAGACTCATGTGCTTAAGACATCTCGTTCCTCATCCAATGATTACTGTGTGCATGCCGCAGCTATTCGGCGAATGTCTAACTAGCAAGTGGCAAACAGGATGCTATGTATCCGTTTGACAACAGGAAGCCATTTAAAGTTTAAGAGCAGGGCATTCTGTGATGAGATTTTTAAGAAGACAACTTTGGCAGCTGTGCAGGAGATGAAGGGGAGGGTAGTGACGTTGCAGACCGAAGGACTAGCTGGGAGGCGATTGCAGAGGCTCAAATGAAAGATGAAGGCTTGAGGTCAAGCAGAAGTAGAGACGAAAAAGGAAGAGCAAAACCATGAGCTGTCCCAGGGTCGCCCGTTGGACATAGGAAGCTGTTCCTTCCTGATCCCTAGACTTCAGGCTGAGCGCTCTCATTGCTACCTGTCAATCCAAGAGTTTATTTTTGGAGGATCCACCTTGCCTGGATTTTGAAGCTTAGAAGGAACCAGAGCCAAGATGAGGGGTTGGCCACCCCTTTGGACTGTGTCTTTCAGGAAACAGCCACAGCGGGTACTTTAGGGAGAATATTCCAATCGGCAGAGAGTGGAGGAAGCGTTGTGGCCACTGGGAGACTCGTGAAAGGAAGGGCCCAGGTGAGGCGTGGTGAAGCCCCACTGAGCTCTGTGAAGGGAATCTGTGCTCTTCCTCATGGCTGCTCCCTCGTCTCTGCACTCTTCCTGTCATTGTGCCGCTCTGATAGTGACCATCGTATTCTGTACCGAGTCGTGGTGGCGAGTGCACGTATCTTAGATCTTCCCGCCCTCGTCGTGCCATCTGTAGGGCCTCCTGCAGAGCAGGCGGTCAGTCTCTGCGGAATCAGTGCTCTTCTGCTGGCTTGCTTTACCTTCTGCTGATCCCTCTGCCTGGAATGCTGTGTCTTCTCCAACATGCATCCATCTCAACACTGCGACCTAGTGTAGCATCCTCCTCCCCAGGAGGCCTTCGTTGGCCCCCTGCCCCCACCAAGGGCATTTCTCTGTCTCTCGTGGCACCCAGGCTTATCTGTGCCGCTGCTCCTGAAATCAGCCTCCTTGTCCTTCCCACCCGCACTGTGAGGTCTCGGAGGGACGGAACTCGCCCTGTTCATGGCGGGATCTCCAGCACAGAGACGATGCCCACTTAGCACGTGGTAGGCCCTCAGTGAGGGGTGAACTAAATTGAAGAATCAGAGAAATGACTCTGAACCAAATTCATTCCTGTGGTAGACTGCAAACTGTGGCCACAGATACCTTCCATTCGAGTATGCCCGTCCCACTGCAACGTCATTTGGTCAATCTCCCCATCAAGAGGTAGGGTCTGTTTCCCCACCCTTAGATTCTTGGCTGGCTAGGGACATCCTTTGACCAATAAAATGCAGCGGAAGTAACATATTGCAGCTTCTGGGCCTATGTCTTAACAGGCCTGCAGCTTCTGCCTTCACCCTCCTGACCTCCTACCTGAGGCTCCCAAGTAGAGAAGCCGGTCTAGCCTGCTGGAGGATGAACGAGAACCGAGCAGCCCCGCCAACAGCCATTGCCAACCACCAGACGTGGGCGTGACGCTCAGCCCAGCCAGCCCTCCAACTGCACACAGCCATTTGAGTGAGCCTAGGCAAGGCCTGCAGAGGGACCTCCCAGCCAGCCCACATTATGGAAAATAATAAATCGTTCTCAGCCACTAAGTTTTGGGGATGGTTGTTATATAGCAAAACCCAACTAGCACAGTTGTCTTGGATCTGAAGAGGAGAATGATGCAGATAAGGTGATGATGTCGACCATCTGAACTTACCAAAATAGTGGGAAAACGACATCACTGGCTTTCTGGTGGGTTCTCTCCCATGAGCTGATGTTCACGGCTCTGTCAGAAGCACAACCGAGCCAGAAACATATGGTTTGGAGACACGTGTCTCCCAGGATGCTTGCGGGCTGCAGGTGAGACACGCTGAGCAGGATGGTAATGATGATTGTTGCTGACGATCTTGGGGGAGCACAGCGGAGCACTCATGATTAAGTCAGCACTCTGCGGCAGTGTAAATGGATCTCGACCACAGAGCTTTGCAGTAACCAGGTGGCTCGGGGAGGCACCCGCCAGCCAGATGTGTAAACACCCCAGCTTGGAGTGCCCTTATGCTCAGAGTTGAAGACCGCGGATGCTGCGTGCACGTCCGGGTAAACAGCATAGCAGGCTGACTTCTGAACCAGGCGGAGCAGGAAGAGGGATGGGTGTGGTTCTCAGCTCTCTTCCTTCACCGGGTCATGGAGAAGGCCCTGGCCAGCTGGCTTCAGGCAGAGCCCAGCGTGAGAGGCTGGTTCTCTCCTCTCAGAAGCAATTCACATCTTTAAAGCCGATTAATGAGCCGATGAGATGAGCAGTGCCCGGGCATGAAGTGACAGCTCATTTCCATTCGGCAAACACGTAGGACCTGCCTGCTGCACACCTGGCTTGGTGTTCAGCTCTGGAGCCCAAGGGTGAGAGAGGACATCGAGGCACGCAGGCTCTGTGAGGGGAGAGTCCATTCGTCCTATCCAGTCAGTCCCATTCGTCAAAAATGTAGATAAATATGTTTATGTTTAAAAATGTATCTAAGCACACCTGTGTTGGCATAGAGAGGCCTTTCTTAGCTTGGCCTTATCCAGAAGAGTTTTAGATTTTGACCCATGGCTGAACCTGACTCTGGAGCCTAACGCTTGAGAAGAGGTCAGGGTGATGCGCTAAATAAACAGATCAAAGGTCAGAGGTCAGAGGAAATTACACAGACCTGAGACTCAAGCGTGAGGCGAAAGCCAGGCCCCAACCCCTGCCCATGTCACAGGGTTGAGGGTTGAGGCTGGGGTGGCAGCAGAGCCCATTTAGAGAGCAAAAGTGCTGACTCAATGCATCTTGTTCACCTGGGGACTGTTGCTTTAGAAAGAAAAGAAGTTTTCCGTTTCCTTGCACCGCGTGGATCTGGTTTCCAGCTGAAGTGTTCTAGGGTAAACCAGTTCTAGAGTAATCTAGAGCTCTTGGCCATCTCGTGAGCAGACCTTTCCAGATTCCATCAGATGAGGGCGCCCCGCTCTGTGTCACTGTCTGGTACGAGGACACCAGCCATGTTGGATTAGGGCCCAGAGTTCATCAGAGAGGGGGCTGCAGGACCAAAGGGCAGCCCGTGCCCTGAGCTTGTCCACCTGACCTGTGAAGAAACTCTTCAGACTAGGAAAGATGGCCAACTTCGGAAGGCCTCGTGAGGAGCAGGGGCCTGAGCGCCCTCCTCCCACTGGGGGTTGTCTGGCTGTGCTGCGGTGGCGGCCTGGCTGGACAGGGCAGCTTGGGCACAGGTCCTGCTGGCCTCTTTCCCCCACGCACGGTTGGAGCCTCTCCCAGAGGAAGCCTGGTGACGTGGCCGCGCCGTGGCCCACCTGCTCCGAGCGGCCTCTCTGTGTCCCAGGTGCAGTGGGGCTGGTCTCCTCTGGGCTCTGGGTTCTGTCCCCAGGAGGCCCCGCTTCCTTTGTAGCACTGGCCGACTCCAACGTGAGTTGTCATCTTTTTCTAATTCCTTATCGTCTCAGTTTCCTGGGCCCGCTGTAACAACGTACCGTTAACAGCAGAAGCTGGTCTCTCATGGATCTGGAGGCTAGAAGTCCGAAGACAAGGTGTGTGCAGGGCCGTGCTCCCTCAGAAACCTGTGGGGAAGGGTCCTCCCTCACTTCTTCCAGCTTCTAGTGTTGCCGACCGTCCTTGTGTCCTTGGCCCGTAGACGCATCGCTCCAGTCTGTGCCTCTGCCTTCACACGGCCTTCTCCCCGTGTGTCTCTTTTCCTCTTCTTAGAAGGACATCAGTCACATTGGATTAGGGGCCTACCCTGCTCTGATGTGACCCCATCTTAAGTAGTTACATCTGCAATGACCCTATTTCCAAATAAGGTCATATTCACAAGTACCAGGAAGGACATGATTTGGGGGTGATGCTAACTGACCAGTACACTTATCAAATGTTCTTTCCAGGCTGTTGCTTTAGGCCAACTGAGCATGTGGATTCTTCCCTGTGACTGGGCTGCCTGCGTTGTGATGCAGGCTGGGCCGAGCCGGATGGATGCAGAGTCTGCAGGGGCGAGGGGAGGGGAGGACACATGTGCTCTGCTCTCCCTTCTCCCTCTTGCTTCCCGGCCCCACAGTCACGGCTGCGATCTGCCTTTCCACCGCTCTCCTCCAGGATCCTTTCACTCCTGGATCTGCAAACTCTCCTGTTGATGGTATGCCCCCTGTTGCCACCTGGCCATGTTGTCTAGATCAATGAGAGCACTGATTGACTTACCAGTAGTTTCTACTGAGATGAGTCAGCTAGTGGGCGCAGGGAGCAGATAGCTAGAGACAATTAGCTCCCCAAATCTACCTGTTATGTGGGCAGTAGCTGCCCCCCAAGGTTGCAGCAATAGTAATTAAGGCAGCTAAATTTCTAAACCAGATAACCCCCCAAATATCAGGCGTAACACATCAGCTTATTCCCAGCTCCCATTCAGACCATTGTGGGGGTTCCTGGTGGGGCAGTTCTCCAGGTGGTGATGCAGGGATCCAGGCCCTTTCTGTCTGGTGCAACACCATCCTCAGCATGTTGCTCCCAAGGGCACCAGGACATCGTCTCCCCTCCAGCCACCAAGAAAAGGGGAGAAGAACATGGAGCATGGCTCTTGGGAGGTGCAAGCCACTTTCTTCCCCGTTCCATTGCCCCTGCTATGTGCACGGTCCAGTAGGAGAAACAGTGTGGAACGAGACAGAGGGAGCCTGTCCTCACAGGGCTCATGTTCTTATTGGGTTAGTGTCACCACTGACCCAGTCGCCCAAGCCAAAATTCCATGCATCAGCCCACTTTTCTCGCAGGATTTCTATACCCAGCCAAAATCTCAATCAAGTTCGACATTTGGTTCAGTGTATTCTTCCTCAGTATCTCCTAGATCTGTCTTCTCCTTGACACCTGCCACCTGGACCACCACAACAGCCTTCCGGCTGATCTTGCCTCTTGTGTTGACTGTCTTCAGTCTCCGTACCACATTCCCAACAGAGCCATCCTGATTAACTAGAAATCAGATTGCCATATGGTTTCAAATACAATCGTTTCCCCAGGCTTACTGCATAAGGTCCAAATTCCTTAGATAAAATACACAATCCTCAGAATCAGGCCTCTGTCAACTTCTCCACCCTCATCCCTCAGCACCCCCTCACTTCTCTCCAGAACTGTGCACAACATGCCCATTCCCACCAAACCACCTGAGGTCTCGTGGATACTCGTGCCTTATCTCCATGCCGTTGAAGGAATACGGTTCCTTCTTCTTACCCTCTTGGTGAACCCCGATGAATTCTTCACTTTTATTTTTATTACATATTAAACATGCGTATAGTTAAAAAGCTGAGTCATTCAACAATATTTGCACGAGACACAGAGGTCCCGAGGCTGAGTTTATCTCTCCTCCCAGACAAGCACGCTCAAGTCCTCTCCGATTCTTTTGGTTTTTCTCTGCACATTCCCAAATAAAAGTGCTTCGATGGCTCCTTGTTGAGTTTCTAATTTTAGGCATTTATTTGTTTGAGTTTCTACTGTGAAAGTGGAGTAGCTTTTTTTTTACCACATGCCACCAGCCTCCCAGGCTTATAGTACAAACTTATTTTCCATGTTTTTACGTTACAATGACTGTCAAGTGCTATTCGCAGTTAAGACACGCAGTGCACCGTGATGACTTTTCCTTTTCCGCACACATGTCCTGGAGTTAATTGTCTTTTTACCCCTGTGTTTTCTATGTATTTATAACTAATTCCAACCCAAGCTCTAAGTCTCGAAAGCCCTCAATATTTTCAGGTATGCCGGATATTTTATCATTTTCATCTTCTTGGAGAATCTCTTCCTGAGTGTCTTCTAATCCAGACTTGTTTCCAGTTCCTCCTGGGGCACCGGTGCCTCCCTGGGACCCCGCCTCACCTTGTCTGGGGTCCCTTGCTTTTCTCTCCTCTTGGATCTCTTGTTTCCTGGACCTCGTCTTCTCCTCTTTCCTGAGTCACTCCTGCTTTTGTTGGAGCACTTGCTTCAGTATTTTGCTGATAAAGTGTACACAAGTGGTATCTGAAAATAATCTTTATTTTATCTTCATTTTTGATTTGAGATTTTTGCCGGATATCGTTTTCATCCAGGGTTTGGAAGGCATTTCTCTGCTGTCTTCCGGCTTCCTCGGTTGCTGTTGAGAAGGCTGGTGCTGTTCTGATCCTTTGTCTGTGAGCTGGTTTCTTTTCTCCTCTGTCCTAGAGCTCCATGATGTGGCACCATGACGTAGGTCTTTCTTCATGCATGGTTCTGGGCACGTGGTGGGCTTCCTCAGTTTGGAAACTCATGTCCTGGAGTTTTCTGGAATGATTGCATTGGTGATTTCCTCCTCTCTGTTTTCTCTTCCTAAAACCTCTATGATTTGGACATTGGACTCCTGGACTAATGCTCTGATATTCTTATCTTTCCTTCTTATTTACTATTTCTAAATTTCTATTTCTATTTTCTGTTTATTTGAGTTTTTACTCTAATTTCTGGGAAGTTTACTTATGAGCTTTCCATTTCTGACATCATATATTTAGTTTCCACTTTGTTCTCCGAATGATCCCTTTTTATAGCCTCCTGTTCTTGTTTCTTCAATATATCATCTCTTATCTCTCTCAGGATATTAATGAAGTTCTCTGTAAAGTTTGCTCCCTTCCTGTATAGTCTTTTATTTATCAGAGTAAATGTCTTCTCGCTTGTGTGTTTTAATCTCTGTGTTTCAGATCAGAGCCTTTGCTCATGTGTCTGGTGATACTTGGTTCCTGGTCGTATTTAAGAAGGAGGCAGTGGGCCGGCCCCGTGGCCAAGTGGTTAAGTTTCTGAGCTCTGCTGTGGCGGCCCAGGGTTTCGCCGGTTCGGATTCTGGGCGCGGACATGGCACGACTCATCAGGCCATGTTGAGGCGGTGTGCCACGTGCCACAACTAGAAGGACTTGCAACGAAGATATACACCTATGTATGGTGCAGGGGGGGTGGGGTTGGGGAGAGAAAGCAGAAAAAAAAAAGAAGATAGGCAACAGTTGTTAGCTCAGGTGCCAATCTTAAAAAAAAAAGGAAGCACTGAAGGCCAACCGGAAGCTCCAGGCCCGTGGGTGGGGTTTGATGGCTGTGGGGTTTTTCCATGGGGAGGTAACTATTCCTCTAAGTTGGGGCACTTTAATATTAGCATCTTTAGGTCTTTTTTCTTGGCCCAATCAGATGCCCCAACCTCTTGTCTGGACTGCAGGAGGCCTGACAGCTCGCAATCTGAGGGCCTAGCCAGAGAAGGACTGAAGATGTACATGTTTGCTTACTTTCCCTGTTTCTCGTGTGTGCCCCACACAGCCATGCTGCAGCCTCCTGCTTTGCTCGTTCTGAGGCTAAGCCTGTGGTCCTGCCCTGGGATGAGGGGTCCTTCCCCGGCCTGGCTGTATTGGGAATCCGGGTTTTAATCAGACTGCTTGTTTCTATCCCCATTTGATTCACAGCTTTCCACGGTCGCGAGTGCTGTCAGCTACTCGACCGACTGTGGGGGGTCCTGTCCTATGCTGTGGGTCACTCTTCACTCCTCCTCACGACTGGCTGAGGTTCAGCTCCCCAGGTCTTTCAGATCAGTCACCAGTCGTGCATCTACTCTCCAGCTCGCGAATTTGTGTTCCTGCCCTCACTTCTCCTCTCCTCTCTGTCCCCCTGGGTTTCCACCTTTAAAGGAATCTCAACCCGCCTTCTTGGAGTGGACTCAGAGCACAATTCAGTCTGAGTCTTTCTGGACAGAACACAGGCTCACCTCTCCTTCCGTGTCTTCCTAGTCTCTGTCCAACCAGCCGGCAAAACTGACTGCTTTGCCCCTCTGTTTGGGTCACTCTTGCCCTCAACCACGCCGTCTAGACCGTAGTTCCAGTTTCCTCATAAGCCAGAACTGGGTCTTGGTTTATTTATCTCCAGCCTCTGCCACAGTGCCTGGCATTCAATCACTCATTCACTCATCAAACACTTAAAGAATGCTGGTTATAGACATACAAATATTGGGAATACAAAGATAAACAAGACGTGGCTCATGACACTGAGAGGCTTACCTCAGGTCACAGGTTAGAAATGATGTGAAACATAGAATTCACATAACCTTGTATGTTTGTGGATATATGTGTATATATTTACATACACATTTACATATTCAAATATACTGCACTCAATAAAATTTGTATAACAAATGATATAGTCTTTCAAAATATTGACCCCATTTTCAAAGCATAAAGAGCTAATGTGTACAACCTTTGCTCCATTGTCGTATTTACCAGCCTATTAAATGTGAAAAATTTTTTCTGCGTCTGAAATGTATGTGCGTAAAATACATAAGTGTTTGCTCATTAACTCACTGGCCATACCTGGCAGGCAGACAGAAACACTGGTGAGATAAATTTGTCTTGCCAATGTTACGTCTGTGTTTATTAAGTTGTGTGCAACATGTAGAATCATGTCTGATTCACTCTTTTCCCCTACAACGTCCAGCAAATAATGGTCTCAGAGGGCACAGTATGTGGCAAAGACTTAATAAGTATTGAATGAATGGATGGATGGATGGGTGGATGGGGGTGGCTGGAAGGGCAGGTGGATCATGGACGGAGCGGGGCGTGGATGGAGGGATGGATGGATGATGGCAAATGGTGGATGAATGGACAGATAGCTTTTGAATTTGAATTAATGATTTCAGAGTATGGGCAGCTTTATTAAAATTAAATGACGTGATGTACTAGAAGACACTTGGCAAACCCTAACATAAAATGCATGAATCAAGGCATCATATTATATAAATAAAATGCATTATAATCGAGTACTTATATTCTTTATACTGTGCCTGTACACCATTTGTCCTTTTCTGTTTCTTCAATACTCAAGGCCATGACATGGGAAAATGGACAAATGTTTCATTCATGCCCTTTTATCCTAAAATGCTAAAGATTAATGAGAAGGGGAAGGCTTCAGAAAAATCAGAATTGTATTTATTAACCGTTTCTATTTTATTCTTTACTTTGGTATATCTCTGAAACTTCATCTTCTTTAAAGAAAAAAAAAGAAAATCGTGAGAAATTCTGGGCAATTTTGAGTGTTTAAACTATACGCTTGAATTAACTATATTTAGTCCTTCAAGGAAGGTAAGGGGGTGAAGAGCTTTATTATTTTTCCTGTCCTAAGATCTAGGGCAGTGGTTCTCAACGGTTCTTAACTTGGGCGTCCCCACCAGGGAGAATGTGGCAATATTAAGGGAAATCTTCATCACTGCTGAGGTGGGGGAGGGTGAGGTTATTGGCATCTGGTGGGTAGAGGCCAGGGATGCTGCTAAGCATTTGACAACCCATAGGAGAGCCCCTGCCGCCCACCCCTAAAAGGATTATCTGGTCCAAAATATCAGTAGTGCTGACGTTGAGAAACCCTGGCCCGGATGCAATAGAAACTACAAAGGTCTTGAAAGATCGTGAGTCGTAGAAAGGAAAGGAAGATTTGTGTGAGAAAGCTACACACAGAGCACCTCACTTAAGGATGCCTGAAGACTTGCCCACCCACCTTTCCTTGTGAATAACCTCCAAAGGCTTGAAAACTCTGGGCTGGGATTGTCGGCTTGTTCATTTTTATCCATAACTGATTAATCTAGGAAATCATGTAACCTAATAAAGTGAAGCATTAATGCCCTCTTGCTGGGATAAAATATTAACTCCATAAAAGGCTAATTTGGGAAAGGAAAAAGCAAGAGCCACATTTCTGAGAATCTCTTCCAAGGACAAAAGCCAGGTTCCTTGCTTTGGACCTCTCACGTTTCCTCAGCTGGAAGCTGTCCCAGTAAACCTGCCTTTCTGGTGGAGAAGTCTGCCTTCCCTTCTCAGAGACGCTCCTCTCACAACCACCGCCGTACTTTGTTCGAGGTTTTGAGTGAATTCTTGAATCTTAAACAAGGAAGAAAAAATAACCAAAATTTACCAAAAATCTACTGTAGTGAACAAAATAATGAGTCGTGGAAGAAGGGCCTCAAAGGAGTCGGCGGATGGAGGGGAGAAGGGGTTTATCACTTTAATTGGCTTTTTAATGATTCTCTATTTTCCTCTTCTGGCCTTTTTTTTTTTAAGGGGAAAAAACCCTTAAAACAGAAAGGTTAATCTAACTATACATTTTAAGCTTTTAAAGGCTCCATTACAGGACTTATTATGCTAAAAGAAACATACCTGGCATATTGCAGCTTCTAAATGTATCAGCAATGCCTGTAATGATCCACTTAAAACACCATGGTCAGAATTCTTTCACATTATTTCTATGTAAATTGGATGCTTTACAATTACTATAATATGTGTGAAATTCCACTTATTATTTCTTTTAACATGGAAACTTTCATCACTTAACTCACTGGACAGAATATTTGAGCCATTTGCAATCATTAGAGGATTTTTGTTTGGTCAAACCCTTACGGGATTATCCTTCGGAAAAGACGGTGAATTATATTCATTGCAAGAAAACAGCAATTTTAAATATATAAGGGGCACCAGGAAACTTTTCATTTTAGCGCAAATTCAATATTATATCTTACTTCTTTTTACAGCAGGGTGAGCTTTTATCTTTAAGCAATTTATAAAACCCAGCATGTAACAGGAGTGAGGCACGCAGCGCAGATCAATCTGATAGATAACTGGAGCCTTGGGACAGTGTGGAGACGTGGCACAGCTGGGATTCAAGGCAACCGCTCTTTACTCTGCGAAGCTTTCCTTGTGATCCTGGTGGAGGTCCCACACGTCCACTGCTTTCTCCCCACTTCCAACACTGAACGCATGTCCTGCACCTTCCCTGCCCCACTGCCCTGGGCCCTCCGCCTTCCAGGCAGACCCTGGCCGGCCTGAGGGGTGGGCCGGCGACAGGCCCTCTCAGGAAACGTGAACATGAACTGTGCAGACCAGCTGGCTGGTAATGGTCTCTCCCTTTGAAGGACATCAGATTTTCTCAAATACATTTGGGGAAGAAACACAAAACCAGAAAAAGAGAGGGGGCATTATTACCTATTGAGCTGATTTCTTTTTGGGTTGATTGGTTCTGTTTATGGATCTGACACTTTAGACAGATGCTCCAGTTGTGGCTTGGCATATAAGTCTCTTTTCTTAGTCATTTGGGATGCTTTCTAGAGAGGACAAATAGCAAGTAAGTGGAGATTTGCATATATACACCCTGAATTTTAAATCAAAGTGTGTGCATGTTTGTTTTTAAATAACAATCGAAAAACTTAAATTCAGACCTTGATTAATAGCTAATTATGTAAACATCTAAATTACTAAACAATGTCTTTTTTTTTAAAATTGTGCCATTTAAAAATGAGGCAATTTCTAAGTGACACAGCATGATATTTATTTCCCAAATTTTATTCTCCAAACTTTATCAAAGACAAGTTGAGAACTTTTAATGGAAGCTTTTACATATAGAATAAAAATTAAGTGATTTTTATTTGGACTTTTCTTTTCATCTATATCCCTTAAAGAGAAGATATTTACATTCCCCCAGAAAACTGAAAACACAATAGTTGTCATTTTTCTATTAATGTAATGTTACTTCACATTTTGATGGTAATCTTTTTAGACATATGTAAGAAATTTGAAATATGCCATGTAACATACACACTCGTAGCTAGCTACATATTTGTGTGTATTTATGAGTGTGTGTGTGAGAGACAGAGAGACCTGGAGAAGAATGGGTCACAACATTGTGCTTTGTTTCATGCAGAATTTCAGTTGCACAGACTTAACATTGGAACTGTATTAACACTATAATATTATTAGTCGAACGTATAATAAGCTTAATTGTTAACTGTGCCCTATGGAGAGATTTTGGTTTTTAAATAACAGATGAGACTGAAATTCAAGTTCATTCCGCGTTCAAGTGGAGAACAGTCAAGAAATGCAGGCAGGCCCACCAGCAGGCTGTGCCTCCAGGCACAGGAAGCAAACCTTTGGCAAAGCGAACGATTCTCCCAGGCCGGAGTGAGCCACATGCAGCCAGGACAAGCACACAGGCATGCATATACGTATAGCAGAATTTGGGCATGTCTTGCAAATGACAGAAGGAAACAGCAGCTACCAACTACTGGATAACGGGCAGTCGATCTACAGTAGCTGAAATTGAGTATACAAATGTTGCATATCCATTCTCACTGGACTCTTTGCTAGAAACGCGTGGATTCCAGATACTTAGACTGTCTGCAGACTTCCAAATAGATGTAGCTACCCGAAGTGAACTAAAGAAAGCTGAAAGATGGGCATTACCCCCTTTGGGTTGAATTATTAGGACCGACTATTTTGTAAATTTTAAATTGATAATGTATTCGTAGCTAAAGCAGAGGAAAACCCAGTATATTTTTATCCCTTTTTTGTCAGTTCGCATATTTTCAAAGACCTCCTATAGTTAACATTATAATATAGTTAGTTGCTACAAATAATCGGGGGTGATTATAGGAAAACTGTCAGTGTCTGCTCAAGGTCTGAAAAGGCTGCAGCAAATAGCTTTTCTCTTTGCCATGGAGACCGGGTTCTGGTTTTCCGGTTACTCTGGAAACCAGAGCCTCGGCTGTTAGTCCTTTTCAGTTACTTTAGCTATTAAACCCTCCGGTTGAGACAAAAGGAAGGAGGGATGCAGACACTTCCTCAGAAAGAAAACCTCTGGGCCCAGGAGGAGCAGGACTCAGGCTGGGGAATGAAGCCTTGTCCATGCAGCTTGGTACCGTTTTATCAAGGGGGCGGCACGCTGCGCCCTGCGATGTGGGAGCCCCCTGGAAGGTTAGAATCTGTAATCAGATTCTGCAGCCTGCCCCACCCCCTTCCCCAAAAGATGGAGCCCGGGCCGCCTTAGGTGTGGAAGACCCCACACCCCCACCGTCCCAGGTTCCTCCTGGGGACACGGACACAGACAACTGCACGTTTCACGTGAACACAGGGTATCGGACTTGAGAGGGCAGCAGTTCAGGGTCCCTGAACACAATAGGATTGTTTTGTGATGCAAATTCGCATTGAGAGATTGTGCATCTTTATTTTGTTTTAAGAAATTGGAGCCAAAAATCATCAATATTCTCTCTATCCTATTAACAGGCCAAATAACAACCTAAGAAGATAGAGAACTCTGTGTTGTCAAATATTTTACAAACTGGGGAAAAAGCAGTTTGGAATATGGAGTTATAACTAGATTCTTGGATTACTTGCAAGCTAGACGGGTCCCCCTTCATTTTTTCTTTTCTTTTCTTTTCTTTTTTTTTTCTTCTTCCTCCAATTAGGAATGCTTTTTTCACCTTTGGCAATAGTTTATTATTGCCAGCATTTATGTTTATCTCACTTTTTGGTTAAAGTGTTCTCCTCTCAAGGAAAAGGAATTCTTCCTAGAAGAAATAGCCATCTAAACAGACCGCAAATAACCTGCTTCTCAGGGGAGCCGTCCATTCCGGCCCGAACATGGTCATACTAAGTGACACGAAACACCGAGGGCCCCGTGGGGATAAACTGCTTTCAGTGGGCTAAGCATTCAATTATTTTTCATTTGAACAATTAAATGCGTCACCCCAAAATCTCCATTACTATTTCCCCTCCATCCTGCCCATTACTGAGGGTTCTGTCCTGGCCACAGAGTTAAAACTGAAATACTTGCTTTTAAAAGTAGCAACTAAATCAGTAACAATGGATATTTGTTAACAAATAGCAGCATTAAGAAGAAGAAGGAAAAAAAGGAACGCTTTCTTTTTCAATCCACTCTCTGACTGCTGTGCAGTGGTTTTAGTTATTTTAAATCAAAATGGCAGGTCGACTGAATTCCTCTGTCCCCGTCTGCCTTCAGCATGATGAAGAGTTTACACGGGCTGTCCTTCAGCTTCGATCAGAGTGGGCGGGCGGATCTGAGCAAGTGCACACCCAGATGCATGAGGAGCCTTTCTGTCCCCTCGTTCTGGCAAATTGAAAACAGCAGTAACATAAAGAAAGTCTATAACTAAGTGAAAATTATAAACCCCATCCCCTGGGCGTCACTGCCCCACGTCAGTACTTTTCATGGTCGATGTGGCTTCCATATGACCTTGACCTTGACATGACTAGGATTTTCAAAGTTGTGAAAAACACAGGATTCAAGATGGCACCAACACTCCTCAGAAGGCCAATATCGTTTTTAATGGTCCTGTTGTATTTCTATCTAAATCACATTGATTTCTCTCTGAATGAAAATTAAATGATAAATGAGTAAAAGCTTACTAATCAAAATTAAGCTCCTATTTAAAGAGAATTCAGAGCCCAAAGATATACCATTAATACTTTATTAACGATCATGAAATCAGCTTTGGTTTTGGAAAACACAAGTGTAAGGGGATTAATAGAGCCTCAACCCCACTCATTTACATTGTCATTTATTTTCTGGATAACATCATTCATTCATTCATTCATTCAGTTCTTCCAGAGATTTTTATTGAGTGCCTGCTATGTGCTAGGTCCTATTTCTGGTGCTAGGAGGAGTTTCAGGAGCAAAGGCGTGTGGACGTCTTTCGGGATGCCCTTCTCAGATGCTGTCTGGTAACTGAGCTCCTCGGCACCTCTTGGAGGGAGAGGCCGAGAGAAGGGAGGGAGTCCTGTCCTTGACGAACACACACTCATAATAATGTGGTAGAAATTACTTTGACCCAGGAAGGTGAGGCTTGGTACACATTCCTTTTCTCTTCCTGTTCCCTCTGACCAGTCAAGATAGGAAAATTCCATCAACTGTAAGGGCTGCCTTTTTTTCAGTCACTCATTAAGTAGCAATATTTGTGTAGCTCTGATATTTTCATGATGTCTGTGTTGTACTTAGTACAGCTCAGTAGGTAAAGTGTACCCTTGGGCTCATGGCTCGTTCTGTACACTCCACCTTGATGTTTTACCAGACAGCAGCCTTCTGGATATTCCTTTTGTTTTGGACTTGTTATTAAAATTGTGATTGAATTTTGGTTGTCTATTAGTATTTTCTGTAACTTTTCAAAGCACGTTGTTTCCCTAAGCAAATTTGGTGGCTGCTTCAGAGATGCATATAAATTCTTAATTTGAATTTTTTTACTATTGTTTGAAAATGGTTATGTAATACATATATCCTTTGTGTAATGTCAGACATAACTCTAGGGGTTTATATATTAAAAGCTACCGTCTTTTATAAATTGCTATTTTAAAGTGGATTATTGTTCCTTTGAAACTAGAGTTTTCCAAACAGTAGCTTGTCATACATCAGTCTGAATACAGATTTACGTTATAATTTTCCATGAAATTCAGCTTTCCTTTAAGAGTAATTGCATGAATTTGTGTGTGTTCGGGAGGGCCCCAGACTGCTGTGGTTGTCCTCGTGTGCCAAGATCTATTAAAATCTCCCTTACTCTGTAATTCCTTTCGTGGTTACTCCAGGTAAAAATGAGCTTTTTCTACCTGATTCATAACAGTTATTGCCTGTAAAGCTAATCTGACAGTTAAGATTATTGAGTCCTACAATATTTTTACTATGGCAGTGCTATGATATTCTTTAAATTTCATTTCTATGAGTTTCTGTCTCATCTCTGCAAGTGGACCATTAACTCCTCGAGGGCAAGGGTCCTATTTAAATGTCTATGGGTCTCCTTCCTCTCCTCACTCTGTTCCCCATTCCCAGTGTGTGGTGTACTGTTCTGCTCGAAATATTTCCTTTGACTGACGTGGAGTCAGCAGCACCAGCTGACGTGCATGTCTGAACTGAAACCATGTCTGATTCTGGAGACAAGGGCTTGGAATTCTGGGCCCGCCTCTCCCGGTGGGCGCATCAAAGCAAGCCATGTGGATGTGCATTTTCTTACCTACGAAACTGAGATGGTGCTTCTTTCTGTTCTGTCCAGTCTGAGCATGACAGGTGACAAATGAAGAGATTGGTAGGGAAGCAGTCTCTCTAGTGCTACGACGTGCTTAAGAAGAGACCCAGGCACACAGTGACCCAAGTCCTTGCAAGGCCAGGTTGGCCAGGTGTGTGCCCTGCAGTGTGGGCCTGACCGACCAAGTGGGCATGTCCCTTTAGGGCTTGTTGCTGCTCCTCTTCCCTTTTCGACTCCCATTTCCCTGCTGTGCTAGTGCTGATGTTGAGTAGAACATTCCACTCCATCTGTCTAACCTGCTCTTGCATCATGGAGACGTACTTAACCCTGGAAACCTAGCACCCTGCGTGAAGGCGCTGATTTATAATGGGCAAAGAAAGAGTAGATTTCGAAGATCTGTGATTTCAGTTGCATATTAAATAAAATTATGCTCTCTGGGACAATAGGGCGTTTCAGAAAATATAGACAGTTTATAGAGTTTTTTTTTTTTTAACTCATTTCATTTTTAATAGAATCCTGTATTTTCTCCCGGCTTTATAATTTGTGCAAAATATATCAGAAATATACAAAACTGAATGAATAAATGTGAAAGCTGCAGATGTGCAGGATTAATCTGTATTTTTTTGTGCAAAGGACGTTTTATGCCAGGACAGACAATGAACACATGCTTTTCCTCCTCTGCAGCCTGGTGTTCGAATAGCTACAGTACCAGAAATTGTGTGCGTTAATAGGTAGGTGGATCCAGCGGTTTATTCATTTGTCTGTCTGAGCCATAGACAATCGTTGCAGGAGAATTTCTGGGGGCATTTTGACCATTTTGTAAATACTTTGTTTATGTAAGTTTTATTTATTTGTGGAAAAGTATACAGTTTTCCAAGAGCCTCTTTTAGGTCAGAAATACTGGAAAACCTTAACGAGAAATGTCAAGTTAAGGTTCAAAAAGTAAATTCGCAAATGAAATTTTATCCCAGGCACGCTGAGATGTGTGGAATGATAGAAGTGAATTTGCCCAATATCTTAACCTGGTCTGAAGACTTCTAGAGAATTGCTATAGGTACCAAAAATCTAGACTTTGTTCCTGACACATATCCTGTGTCTTTTGGACTTTTCCCTTTCCCAAATGCTTCTGGACTTCTTTCTCCTGAGTTTTGACAATACACTTCATCAATCACCGTGCGTGTGCATGTGCACACACACATGAAAAAGGAAAAGAAAGAAGGAACGCTCAGGCAGTTTGCACAGAGCGTGAGCCTGCCTATCAGCATAAGGTGAAGGCTCTAAAGGCCGAGTTTCTGGTCCTGGAGTTTTAAAGGCAGGGCTGTGCCCGCACAGCAGCACAAGAGCCCCCTGCCAACGTGAGAACAGAGGTAGGAGTGCGGGCCGGAGGACACACCCGCCGTACGCATCCCTCTGCTGGCACTTGAAGAGACTGAGCAGGTCCGAGGTTTCTTACCACAATTAAAAAATAAAGAAAGCTGAAGAGGCTGGGTGTGGTCTGCACGAAGCCCAGGTGATGGGGAGATTTCAATCACAGCGGTTTTATGTAGCGGGCGCCACGGCGCTCCGCCCATGTGGCTTTGAAGAGGACAAAGAGTTTCCTTGTGTTTACACTTTTTATTACTATATAGGATTAGGTCTGTTGCACACACAGAAGAGGAAGTCATTTTATTTTACACAAATCAGCTACTTAAAGTAAATTGAGATATATAGAATTTACCAATGAAATGAGTGATTTGATGTGAATAAAAGAGGTGGTGTGTTGTAAATCAACACTGACAGCCAAATGGGGAAAATTGACAGAGCACTGTAATCGCTCCCAGCATCCAGCGAAGTTATTGATCCAGAACCTCTATAATCCCCTTCACACAACACAAGCAATTTCATATAATACCTGTAATGACGGTGCATTCAAACTCAAGTAGCCATCTGAAGCATTGTATCTAATGGCGAAGCAGGCCTCTGCGGAGTAAGTGCCACGACTGGAACACAAAAAGCACCAGTGACTCCTGCTTTCATAGGTAACAGCCTCTGATAAGAGCTAGTTTAGAAGATAAACAGTTCCTAATGCCAAAGAAAATGAGCTATTAATTGCTGGCTTGCTAAATATGTTGTAAAAGACGGAGCGATGGGCGCAACATGGAGAGAATGTAACCGGATTGGGGGTTGATAAACTCCTCAGGTTATCCATACGCCCGCTATCTGATGTTAATTACAACAGAGCGAAGACAGCTGACAGGCATTTAGCTGCTGGGTCATTACAGCCTCCCAGGTGTTTTTCCCATGAAATGTTCCTCCACTTTTACAAGCTCCTTCTCTCACTGATGAATTATTCCGCAGCCTTATCAAAGCTTTGCCAGCTCCTCATTAATATATAGAGCAGGCCGCACTGTTCTATATATCATTGTCTTCCTCTTGGGGAGGGCTAATCTGTCAGCCATTATCAGCCAGTCAGCAGAAGGTAGGCAATCAGACCTGACAGCAAAGGATCCTGGGAGATCAGGCAAGGTTAAATGAGGCTGACAGTCGTGATAATGATGATTATACTATAAATTAAGATATGATGATAAAGGAGAATAAAAGACACAATCTGAAGCAATATTTGGTTTAACACGTCTCTCTTTTTCGTTACTGTTAAATGGCCATAACATTTATCACACCGAACAAGAATGGACGTTTAACTACCCTGATAAAACGGGACAGCATCAGATTGAAAACCCAACAAGTTGTGATTACAGTGTCAGGCACTTTTCCACTGGTGGAGAAAAAAAACGGGAGATAGAGCATATGTTATAATCATTCATGCATTATTCTGTAGAATGAAAAGAAAATAGATCTATTTTAGAAATGTCTTTCAGCCTTCTCGATGGAAAGCCAAAGGAAACGGTTAAAATATTCTTCTCCTTCCTGGATCGTTTTTATCAATGAAACAATAGGAAGTTAAGCGATCGTCTCGCCATCAGCCTTCTCCCCCAAATGCGTGTTTATTAGAAGCTGATTCAGAGACGGCAAAGGGGAGTTCTGGGAGTATCTCGTTCTCTGGTGAATTTTTAAATGAAAGCAGCTGGAATCAACCAAGTAGTTCCCGAGTGTGACTTCTCGTAGGCGGCATTTACAGGCTTACAGCAAAACAAAAGTGAGGCGCAGTCCACCTTACTTTCAAAAATTAAGTAGAATAACTGATCTTGCAGAAGGGGTTTTTAATTGCCTTTATTAATACATTTCTTTGGGTACAGAGGCTGTAACCTTTGAAACCTAAAGAAATTTTGACAGCTCCATGGGGGAAAAAAAAAATTAAAAGCAGGATCCTATTTCCCTCTGCAGACTCACATGTTGAATGTCGTAGTTTCTAACCTTCAACCTTCCTGTACGCGTGCACAGTGGCCTCTGTCGCCCGGATAGCTGTGTTTCACGCAACTTATAGGATGCATGTGCATTGTTTATCTCTGCGTGTGGGCGGGCTGATGGTAGCATAAGTTATACCTTCCACAGTTAAATTTGCTTCCACAGTGGGACAACTTGTTTTCCCATCTTGTTTTCACTTTTTTAGTAGAATCTGGGATGGAGGAAGAGAAACCCCTTAATTCTCATTCACCTCCTTTGATGGTTTATCTTTTAGCCAGGAAAGAAAACATATACAGTTGAAAATATCTCCCTTTGCCCTTTCCTTGTGTTTAAATTTCTGAAGGTGGGAAGTTGGGAGAATAAATTTTAATACCTCAGCTCTCTCTGGTACTGGTGGGTGGGTCAGCCTCTCAGGCTGGGATTTACTTTTTTATTTTTTGCAACTAATTTTTGTCCATTTAAGTCAGGGTTTCTCGACCCCAGTGCCATTGGCATTTTTCAACAAATAATTCTTGGTTGGGGGTGGGGGCTGTCCCGTGCATTGTAGACGTTCAGCGACATGTAGATCGCTGGCCTCTACCACTTGCCAGTAGCACCCACCCCCAGGGTGACAGCCCACATTGTCTCCAGACATTGCCAAATGTCCCCTGGGGGCAAACCCGCCTCCAGTTGAGAATTATTGGTTTGAGCCAATAAGTTAGCATGTAGATAGACTGACATTACTATCTGGGACCTTTGCTACTGTCTATGACCCTTATACCACATGACCTCTGCGAGGGCCTCCCCATGATTTCTGGGGCTTCCTCTCCGTCGTGGGTGATTCAGTGGAAATAAGTTATTTTTGTACCATCTAAACAACACATTATAACAACCACTTCTCTACATGGTTATAAACCGACCTATTGCCCATAAACTTTAAAACAGCATATTTATTAACTGATTACTAGCACTTATCAGAGGAATGAAAATTGTACATGTTCCTTATTCGAACTGTGAGAGGAGGTTACAAGGCTTAGTTTATAAACCTGTTGGTTGGTCCTGGAATTGCTTAGGTAAGAACCATGGCCTGGCACTGAGGTTTACACTCAGCAGGGACCAGAAAAGCCGTGCCGGGGTCTCCAGGAAGGACCAAGGACATGTTACGGCGTTTGAAACAAAATGCATTCACGGTACATGCATTGATTGTAATATAAACGCATGTTGTCACATGCCTCACAGAGTGTGTATATCATGTCGTTACGCAGCTTACACATAAATAAACACTCGTCGGCAAAGATCGTTTTGCTTGGAAACCTGTTACTGCCTCAGAATCGAATCTCCACTGTTGTTATGAAGATGGGGATAGATGGGGACTGCATTTGGCCGTTTATCCTCCCTGTGATCAGACTTGCACGGGATTTTGACTAAACAGGCAGAGCAGCCTGGCTTCCTGCTCTGCCGATGCTGGGCGAGCTCACCCTGGCAGACCAAGGGCTCAGGCCCGTGAGCCTCCATTCACGCTCCGTTTCAATAGCATCTTTCCTCTAAGTTGCAGGGTGTGCCTGGCAGGGCCAGGGGAGAGAGAATCTGGAACATGGTTCGGCTCTCTCGTGGGGCATTTTGGTGGGTGTTAGAGCATGCCCTCAGCCTGGGGGCAGCCCTCCAGGCCCTCTAGCCCCTGACCTCGCAGCCCCATGCCCACCTGCCTGCAGGTGGTAGGACTTGATTTACAAAGCCCTTAAGATGTGGGGACCCACACGATGAAAGCTAAAGCAGCCCCTTTATTTCTGGTAAAGGAGTTGTAGATGGAGCTTCAGTGCCTTCTAAATAACCTGGAGGCGTGTGGCGAGCCCTCTGGCTGCCTGGTGTGCCCCGAGGCTCGGCAAGTCCTTCAAACCCACTTAGGGGACCGCCTTCAGAAATGCTGCTTATCATCTGGCCCTTGGCTCTAATTTTGGCACATGAGCTGCAGGCAGGACAATATCTTGTTCCTTAGTCCATCTTATTAACTTCATTTTGTTGGCTGGAGCCTGGCGCCGTCTTAGGCCCTGAACAATCACAGCTGTGCAGGTAGCTCCCGGAGAGCAAACGAGAGGCTTTCTTCCCAGGCCATGCTCCTGCAGAAATGATTTGTACCCTCGAGCTGATTGTGACCGACAGAAAATGAGAACCAGGAACATTCAATGCAAAGTAATGTGTTCTGTACAATTACTGGATTAATCATTTTATTCCATTACTGTGTGGGGAGAGGGGACGTCAGCCTGAAGGTCTGCAATTCTAGTGTATTTCTAAGCGTCCTGTTAAGAGAGTGAGCGGGGTCAGGAAACTTAATTATGCCATAACTAGATAGAAATTGCCAAGTGATAAAAAGAAACATCCAGACAGATTCAGCAGGAAATTACAGCTTTAATAATATAGCATAATGCCTCTTCTATACAATTATTGGAGACACCCTGAATGGCTCAGAATAACAGGCTTGAGTTTCCAGTAACAACCAAAAATAATCCCACTGAAAATGACATACTGCATCTTGCTGTAAATATTATTTTTTCAAAAAAATAAATAGTACCATTATTCAATGATCAAAAATCTTATACTCCTTCCAGACCAGATGCTATGACCACATTGACACTTTGAAATGATGAGAGGGTTTGAAATTATGAGGGGAGTAATTTACATTTGCAAATTAAGTTTCTGGCATTATATTTAAAAAAAAATTGTCTACTCCATTCAGTCTTTCAGAAGGAAATGCCCCCGATGTGTGGAGGTTTATTCGGTTGCGTGTGAGCTCTGAGGGTCGTGGCACGTATATCACGTTCTGTTTCCCTGAGAGCTCCCACTGGGGCTGACGTGGAAGAACGGAATGCCCTTTAACACACGCCTTGCAGGAGGGACTGAAGATGAGCGTGCAATTAATAAACAGGGGCGGCTGGCCCTTCTTCCCCATCTCCAGAAATGAGGGAGGGAGAAATTTCTAAAGATCACACTGAGAGCCCTGAAATGAAGCGCTCAGGAACCTGAGCCGGTGTTTTCAGTCCCGGAGACTCGCCCTGCACAGCACGCGGCGCATGGCACAGCGACCTTCCTCCGTGGTGTCTCCTGAGTCCTTTTCTGTCCCTCGTGTGGAGGGAAAAGTCGTTTCTTGTGCTCACCCAGGAGAGCCCAAGCTTTCATTTTGTATTCTGAGGATGCAGATTAATCAGCCAGCTCCCTACCCAGAGATGGCCATCCTGCGCAGAAATCTGCATATCTGCATATTACTGTTCTTCCCCGAATTTAATTTCCTACAGGAGCTGATATTAATCACCCTATTTAAACAGAGGGGATTTGGGGTCTATAGAAATATGACATTCTTTTTGGTAGAACTTGTCGAATATTTTTCTTTCTTTCTTTCTTTTTTTTTCTATTTAAAGAGGCACTAGCCTTACTGGCTTATTCCTAAGTAGTTGCTGTTATCGCGTTTTATTTTTACTTGACTGTTGATTATTTGGATGGTAACAGTGAACCCAGATTCTACTTCTCAGACTCGAGAGGTGCTCAGCGCGTTTGGAAGTAGACAGCCCCTCGCTTTGATGACGGCGACGCCGATTGTCTGTGTACCTCCTCCACCCTCAGGTGGAAGCCAGGAAAAATTCACCGGCTGGCACAGCGGTGTTCAAAGAGCCCTCGCCGCTTCCCCTGGCGTACTGTGTGTAGGGGAGTCAAATTCATCAGCTGCCAGCACCTCTGCCAGGATTATCTGGCGTATTTTACTCTGGCTCCTGCAGCTCAACGGTGGCCCAGGCAGAAACAGGAGACAGACGAACAACGTGCCTGGAGAAAGACGCCGTGCCCCTGTGCACCCGTGCCAGCTGTAGGACGGAGGCAGGCATCAGTGGCTGACGAGATATACCGCAGCTATTAAAACGGGAGCTGCCATCCAGGTTTTTGTTTAGACGCACACCCTGGGCTCTCTGGGCCACAGAGGCTAATTTGGATTGGCACTTTTTCTGCAGGGCTTGGCTCAATGGCACTGGGGACGGTGTGAGCTGGAGAGGCAGGGAAATGTTTGAAAAGCTGAGTTCCAAGGCAAAAGAGCTATGGAGATCCTGGCTGCCACCCTGTCCCGGACACTGAAATGTCCCGGAGCAGATCCTTGGAAGAGAAGTGGAGGCAGTAGGCTCTGTGGACAGGCCCCGCAGAGGTCAAACCACTCCTGTTTTCTTCTCACTGAACAGTTTTGCTGTTGGGACCCGCAACGTGCGTGGGGCAAGGCCCCTCCTAAGTTGAAAGGAAGTTCCGTGTGAGGGGGCATCTTCGTTTATTTCCTCGAGGTCAAGCAGTGCGCTTAAAAAGAGAACAGAATTGATGGCTCTCAGCAACCTCCCCCATTGGTGATACCGCTCATAATCAAAGCAAAACAGACAACGTTACTTTTTTCTTACTCAACTAAAAAAATAGTAACTTTGTCACATTTCATGTTTTTTCCTTTAATTTGTTTGTGTCACAAAACTGAAAATAGGAACCACTTTTGGAGTGGCCGCCATCCATGAGACGGGCATGTGGAAGCGAAATGTTCAGCAGGTGTGAGATCCAAGGCTCTGCCACCAAGGAGAAGAGATCACCAACGTTCGTGTCACTCTTTCTCAACACCTAGGCTGCAGTATTTTCTTTGCCCATTGTAAATCACAAGGGTATCACCCCAGGCAAATAGCGGCTTAGATTGTTTATCTGTCTGTGCTAATAGCATTTTATTTGAAGTCTTAAAAGTCCCAAGTGGCTTAAAAGGGCACTATTACATGACTTCACATTTTATTACACAATGACTGGGTCCAGCTTCATTTGCTTTGCTTTGAAGTCTTAATGCTGCCAGCTGTCAGATCCACGCGCATCTTTTCCAATTTAAACTTTAAACAGGATCCCCTTGAAACAAGCCCCTTTCTTCTGCCGGGAATAAGGAGCACTTAATAACTTGCAAAAATATTGTTTTCAAGATAGCAATGTGGTTGCCACTGGTGCAATATATCTCACTGGTTGGTTTATTGCCCACATGTCTGAAAAAGAGAATAACAAGTTAAATTACTCTTTTCTAATTGAGGGAGTATACCTTTCTGAGCAGTTACAGATATTTGTTTTCTGCTAAGTTATTTTTAAAAAGGAAAATCTCCTTTACTCCCCTCCACCCGCATCCTGACATACGTACATGCACACACGCTGAAAATCTCCGAAAGTTGCACAATCCTCGAAATAATAAATTTATTCTCATGAAAAATGTGTCCAAATGTTGGCGTATCTTCAAGCAGAGTTTCAACCCATAGAGATGTATAGGGCCTCAAGACAAGACCCAATGAGGAGAGGTCAGTGGGGTGACAAGAGACGATGTCGACCTTCCTGTGGGCACTGTCAACCCCAAGACCAAACCATCATCAGATGTCAATGTTGCTGCACCACCCAGAGTGAGGACAGCCTCTCCTGCCTTCCACAAAAGTACTGAACCATCCTGTGAGGTTACAGACAGAAACGCCCATGACAATACTGCAGAAAACCTAAAGGACACTAGTTCACAATGGGTAATAGACCAAAAATTTAACTGGCTGGATCTTACGTGTGCGTGTTTGTGCGTGTGGGGTGTGTTTGTATATATGCGTGTGTGTGTATGTGGTGTGGAGTGTGCTGTGTGTATGTGTTCATGTGTATGTGTGTGTGTGTGTGCCTTGAGGATTAAAATAATGTAAGTAATCTCCTGGATGACATCTCTTAGAGAAACCCCCTGGGGTTTTCAGCTGGGCCTTCGATAAGAGCATCCACCAAGGAAAACTTCTCTACGTACCTCTGGTAACTGGGACCTTTCTGGGGTCCCTCTCGCTGTCTCATGTGACTGGAGCTCTCCAGGGTTGCGTGATGCGACACCACAGCCACAACGTCCAGGGAAGCGGGCTCCCAGTCTCATGACTCAGCACTCTTTCTTGGTGTTCTCCTTGGTGCCCATCAGTGGAATTGGACTTTAAGTGGGCTCGCCATATTTGGAACCAAGCCCAAGAGCCTGGGGCAGTCCAGAGCCTGGGGGCTTTCTGGAGGCTTGATATCCCAGTGACAGTGTCTCATGGGTGACTCCCATGCTCTGGAGTCTGCTGCCTCCTCCAACAGTTTCACAGGGTCCTCATTGGCCTGGTGCGGTGGGATGCACACACGAGGGATGGTCCTGCTCGAACACCACTCCAGCGGGTGGGAGAGCTCGACTCCCACAGAGTCATTTGTCATAGAGTCATTTGCCACTGAGCTCTTGAGGTGCCAGGTGCAGAGGCAGCTTCCAGCCAGGTCAGCACACCATGGTGAGGCTGCACAGTTGGATACCACAGCGAACAATGCTGCCCTTCCTCTGTGCCAGCCACGTGCTCAGGCTTGGCATGAGCACCACAGACACCCTGTTTCACGGAAAAGGAAAGTGGAGCTCAGGCAGTGGAGGTGATTTCCTGAATTTGTCAGCGAGTGGCGCAGCATGGGTTCAAACCCAGGCCCGTGACGTCGGAGCCCTGCATCTTTCCCATCACCATTTTTCCTGCCCATTGTATTTCGTTATTAAAAATTAAGGCAGATGCAGAAAAGTAAGATCTTTGGGAGGAAATGTGGTTGGTGCTCTTTGCAGATTTTCACACGACTGACCCTCTGGCTGCGGAGGGGCCATTGTAAACCTGCTGCCCCTCGGCCTCTCCGTTCTTGGAGAAATCAAGATTACTAGTGAGGGGGAACGAGGGCAAAATCCTTGGGAGTGAGTCCTCCAGCACGTGCCAAGTCAGCATCCAGGTAACTCTTCCAGGGAAGTGAGGCCATTGTGCCTTGTTAGGAACCCAGGGTGGCACAGTCAAGACAGACACACAGAGCTGATTTTTATTTCTATTTCCTTTTTTTGCCATGCAATTCTGTTTATTTTATCCCAAGTCATGAGAGAGCCCAATCTACAGATATTGGTGTAGAGGAGACGCGTGTCAGAAGAAAGGTAATTGACGGTAAATGTCAAATATTAAAGCCTCTGGTTATTACCCAGCATATTAGCGGTGGAAGCAGCTTAACAATTACAGCTGTGATTGACTAGGTGGGAACCGAAACCCTAAACATCAACTGCCAGAAGGGATAATTATAACACATTAGCACCTGCTTAGACAAGATTGACAGCTCCAGTCTAACATCTGCTTAATATCACTTTCAGACATTTCTCGTGTTTTTTTTTCTTTTGAATGGAGGAACATAAGATTTCCTCAAGGATAACAATAACCCAACGTCTATGTTATTCATTCACATTATTACGGTTGCTTGTCGTCTATGGTCATGGATTCCTGCTGACACGTTTACAATTGAATGAAGAGCATAGAAATGGGCTACTGGGGACTAAGCAGGCACAGTCCTGGTACATTTCTAGCAAAACATCTCTGTCAATGCGACACATTTGAAAGAAATCCCAAAACACAATGCTTACTTTGTTGTATGGGTCTGTAAAAAAATACGTACGCGCACACACATACACACACGTGTTAAAATCGGATTGGCATCTGAAACAACAGTATCATAACCCCACAATAAAAGCCAAGGCAGCAGTGTTGGCGCCCATCAGACACCCAGCGGACAGTGTGTTACCTGGAACTCTGGGGGTCAGCAGGACGCGCTGAGACGAAGGGCATCGCACGTTCCTCCCTCCTTTCTGTGCAAAAATATTCGAGAAGCGCTTTGGAAAAAACCATCTGTCACTTTCTGATTTGGTTTAGCTACATCTCTATGGAACAGAAGGTACAGAGTTCTTGCCAGTATATTAGAGGGGTAGAAATTGGTCTTAATGACTTCCTACCACCCAAGCAATTGTTCTTCATTGTTGGATGAAAACTGTTTCGTTATTTAATATTCTCACTTTCTTTTCTTAGGATAGGGGGCTGGGGTAGTTTTCTTCTGCCTGACGATACTGGAATTGTGTGGTGACCCCTTTGATGTGGCTGGACACATCCACGGGTACTTTCAGGGGACGCACATCAACAGTGGTCAAATGGGAGAAGACTGCAGCATTGAATACGCAGGGGGGAGAGCTGTCTCAGAGGTACATGTATTTATTCATTAACTTTTAAATTATACACCCACGCCTCTCTTCATCCTCTGATCACTCATGGATTCTCCTATTTTACAAATATTTATTGAGCATCTGTTACGTATACGCCCTCTGCCTGGCGAGAAAGGCATTCCCATGGATGAGACGTGAAATCTGACTTCCTGGATTCTGGACTCTCTTGACCTACACCTGCTCTGGTTGGCTCACCACTATCCAGGCCCTGGGCGGGGTCTTTGGGGTCGAGGTGTGGCCCCTGCTTCTGGGAGTTTATCACATAAGAGGAAAGGCAATTGGTGAACAGGTCAGAACAAACACGGCCCGTGTTTCACAGAGCAGGAAGTGAGGCTGCGACGCCTGCCGAGGAGACCTGGGCAGGCAGGAGCCTCGACCTCAAAAAACTATCATTGGACTGAATCCTGAAAGGTAAGCAAGCATTAGTAGGAAGAACAGTCATTTCCATCACTAACTTAGCTTCCTAAACTTGGATTTTAAAAAACCGTATTAATCAAATACGTAATCTTTATAGTAGTGGATAAACTTATATGATAACGCCTAAGTCCTGTAATGATGAATAAAATTGTATAGGAAAATGCACTGTATTTACAAGCATAAAAATGAGTCCATGTAAAATAAAACCTTATACTGCACTGGGTATCTTCTTGAAATGGTGCCGTTTCATTAAAAGAAAGATTTAGTGTGCAGATGCTAATAATAATCTGTATGCTAGGAAGGCATCAGTAAGATTAGTTCTTGATGCCTGAGGGCAGAGCTTTGCCAGCATAAGGGTTACTTAAGCGTGGATTTGGGTTCTTAGATCAGTCCTGATACCAGATAAGGAAGCGGCCTCTGATCGAGAGAACTCCAAGAATTGTGATGGGCACCATTGTCCACATGCATGGGGCCATCCAGGATCACACTGGGGTGGGGATAGCTCCTAGAAGATGCCCCCTCCCCAGGGAGAGCACCAAATGCAGAAGACAGAAGGCCAGCACTCCTGGAAGTGGAGCTCCTTGGAAGGAAGCCAGGTCACCAGGGCCAGGATCTCAGACCTTCTGCTTTTCCTTTCCCAATGGGGTCCCCTCCCGTGGTAGTACATCCAGGAGGGAAAATGGGGGAAAGCTTGCCCTCGACTCAACTTTGCCAACGACTGAAAGAGAGAATATGCGCCCGGACGCACCTTCACTCCATCCTGACACACGGCATCCCTTATAACACTGGGAGTGTCGTCTAGGTTTAAAAAACATATGATGGAATATTTTCCCTCTTCCTTCTCTTTTCCAGTTCCATACTTCGTGTTTTTATTTCTGCCTCCCCAGTTACATTCTCCACAAGTCGTCTTGTTTAAAGTTGCATGTGCTTAGCTCCTGGCCATTTATGCATCAGGCACCACAGAAATCCGAGAGGCTGATGTAAGTAGAAGAAACCACGGCTCGTGAAAGCAAAAGGGAATCCTCTCTTAGAAAGGAGAGAGTTGTCAGACATTCAAGACAGAAATTAGCCTTAGATGGTATGAATTGTACAAACTCCAGGCTGTACTAGGAATGGCGACCTTCTTAGCAAAGACCACATGGAACTTGCAGTTTTCTGCATGATGCGTATCCTTGCAGCTGTATGAATGCCGTGAATTGCATCCGTGCTCATTCTCATCTTCATGTTTCAAATGCTCTTTGAATGCTGCTTTACTGTTTTGGGTGAACAGTCTGCAGGTTTGCAGCAAATTGAGATACAACAATCAGGAAAATATTTGCAAGGGTAATAAATACGAAAGTTGGGATTGCTATTACTAAAAATGCACAGGGCTAGCCAAGAATCTGGACACGGCAGACATTGCTGTGACAGCGGATGATGGCGAGCAGTGTGAGGTGGGACGCTGTTCTTTTCCAGTGGCCTATTTCTGTGCACATCAAAAATGCCGTGACTTTAGGAACAACGGTTCCCACATTGGGAGGGAAGAATGCAAGAAAGTCCATACCGCCTCTAACTGTCGCTGCTGTTCTCCTTGTCACCTGCACACACTCGGCAGCCTGCTCACCTGCTCTTCCAGCAATTTTTTCCAAGACATCCCACTCCCGATTCTTTCTCTGGGACGCGGGCCGTGCGTGTCAGAGGTGCACGTCCTGCTGAAACAAAGCTGGTGTCTGGGATTAAAATCCACGGAGACTATCGCATCAGCGTCTGCTACACATGGAGTCCTGCCCAACAAATGATTCATTAGCAATGGCAGTTTCAGTAAGTGTCTCTCCACAGAGGCTCACTATAGCCTGGCTCCTGCGGTGGTGTCCTCATTCCTCAACTGCCTGATTGTGGAACCTTCACAGGTGGGTGTGAAGGGACTGACATAAAAAGGGCTCACCCTTCTGCTTAATATTGCAACATTTTCTAACTAGTTATTAACCTAGAGGAAAATGGCTGACCAAGTAGAGTTTCTTTAGTCTACTAAAAAAAAATTCTTGGGGGTCGGTCCCATGCCTGGGTGGTTGAAGTTCTGCGTTCTCTGCTTTGGTGGGCTGGGGATCACGGGTTCGGATCCTGAGTGTGGACTTACTCCACTCATCAGCCATGCTGTGGAGGCAACCCACATACAAAGTAGAGGAAGAGTGGCACAGGTGGTAGCTCAGGACTAATCTTCCTCAAGCAAAAAAAAAAAGAGGTGGATTTGCAACGATGTTAGCTCAGGGCGAACTTCCTGAGCAAAAAAAGAAAAAAAAAATTCTTCACTGCCACCACAAAGAAGCCAACTTGTCAGTGTCCTGGGAATTGCTAATAATTAGACATTTGTACTGTATTAAAGCTTATATATTGTATTTTATATATAATATATTATGCATAATATATGATTATAGCATAGTATAACTATAGTATAAAACATTATATAATTTATCTATATAAATTATAGATATTTTATAGCTATATATAAATATAGATATTTTTATATATAGTAAATATACATTATATAGTATACATATCTCTATATATTATATATTAAATATATAATATATAGAGATATAAATAAATTTATCTATATAAATTACATGTATCAGAAAATTATAATTTTAGAATATATTAGTCCTTAAGTTGTAGAGTGGAAAGAAATGGCTACTAATAAGTGGTACATATTCTGGAAGTAAACTAATTCTCTCTTTCTTGATGGGGGGTGTGTGTGGCAAAAGATTTAGGTAAAGTAACAGAGCAGCCTGGTCCCCCACTCCTAGCCCGGAGCCCCTTCTGTCAGGACCCAGAGGAGCACACTTGTGAGAGTTTCTATTTTCTCTAGGACCTGTATCCTCAGACTTAAAATGTTAAAACAGCAAACATCTTCTGAACAATGGCCTGGTTTTAGGAACAGAAAAGTGAGTGAAAAATAGCCCCTGCTCTCGAGGCATTTAAAATCTAGGGGAGTGTTGCAGACAAGCAACTGCGAGACAAGACGGTGGATACTGAGGGTGATGGCAGAGAATCAACAACGTACAAACGGGAATGTGGAAAAGAGAGGCGTCCATTTCCGGGGGAAGTGACAGGGCACTGGACATTGAAGGGTGAGCATCAGGTGGGTGGACAAGCCCCCTGAACAGCACAGTGTGAAGCCAAAGGGGGGTACCTCCCTGGAGGCAGTCTGTAGGTGGCTCGGCCGGGAGCAGGAGAGGAGAAATATCCAGATAGGTTGTCAGGGCTGGTACACGTTAAAGAGTTTTAGACTTATTTGTGGATAATGGGAGATTTGTTGCAAGAAAGCACTCTCCTTTTGCGGGAAAATAAGATTTGTTGCAGAGTGAAGGACGTATTGGAGGAAAGAGACCTTGATGGAGAGAAAAACCAGTCAGAAGTCCTTCATGAAAGCCTTGAAACCGAGGAAGAGAGCCTGAACTTGGTCAGCGGTGATCTTGGAGCGAGGCCAGAGAGGGGGATGGATTTGAGACACACTCGGAAAATGGAGAGGCGGGTCTCACTACCCTGCGAGGGACTGAGAAGTGAAGGTGTTGAAGATGCTTATAAGGTTCAGGCCTGAGTACTGGGATGATGGTGATGCCGTTAAGAGAATGATGGAAAGACTTGGTGTTGGGTATTATCTGGTATCAATGCCTGACAGCAGGTGGAAAATTGAGAGTTCTCCAGCTAAGGAGTGGAGCCTCAGATGGTGATCTGCAGAGAGGTGACAGTTATTGCATGCAGGTGGTGGTTGAAATGCCATGGTTGTCCAGGAGAATAGTGAGAATAAGATGAGACAGTACAGGATAGTGATAAAAAAATACATTTGTAGATTCTTAAAAAAAAAACAAAAAACAAACCTTTGTTGCATGAAAGTGAAATTGTGTCCCATCTGTGTGGCCATCTAACTTCCCTTTCTCTGGACTCTGCTAGAGCTCAGCGTCTCCTTCTTCTCCTCCTTCCACCTATGGGGACAGTGGACCTGAACTCTCAGACCCCTGCCTCCCAGAGGGCAGTTCAAGGTCAGCCTAGCGTCCAGGAAGAAGGGAGGGAGGAGGAACTCTAGTAACCATGTCTGCAGCCTCCTGAGGTTCCTCCCACTGGCTGTGAAAACACCTATGGCCTTGGCCCCTGTGCCATCCTCTCCCCCTGACCTGGTTGCTACCATTTGCAGATTCATGCTTTATCCTCACTTCCTCTCCTGCCCCAGCTCCTGGGTGAGCCCCAGGCTTTGCCCTGAGAAGCAGATGCTTTCTTCTATGCCAGGTTGCCTGGAGTCTACGTCTAACTTTATGATTTCCCATATTAATAGTACTGGAAAATTTGAGTGAAGTAGAAAAGATGGTAGAAAGAATCTTGTTTTTCCTTATATATCGGGCGCCACCTATATTGCTCTCCTTGTAGAAATGATCCCGCTTTTGCACATGAAGACAGACTGCCCCGCGGAACCAAGGATGGGAAGGAGCCCCCGATGAGAAAAGAACAAAGTCTGCCCTCCACGCTCCCTCCCGATTCCGCCAGTCTCTGGCAGCCACTGATCAGATTTGCATCCCTAAGGTTTTGCCTTTTTCAAAATGTCACGTAGCAGACTCTTACAATGCTGTAGCCTTTTGAGACTAACTTCTTTAACTTAGCAAAATGAAAGACTCAGCCATCTGGAGAGGAATCAACAACTACTTTTTCCTGTCTATTGCTACTATGAACATTCACGTAAAGCTACTATAAAATTCACATAGTTGTGTGTGCGTGTGTGAGAACATGAGTTTTGAACTCACTTTGGTAAATACCTAGAAGTGGGATTTCTGGGCTACATGGTGCCTATATGTTTAACTTCATGAGAAGCTACCAAACTGTTCTTGAAAGAGACTGGACACAATCCATCAGCCATCAATGAGAGCTTCTGTTTCTCTGCATCCTTGCCAGCATTTGGTATTGTTAGTTTGGAAAATTTTATTCGTTTGTTTTTATTTTAACCATTCTAATTGGTTGGTAGTGATTTGTGTCTCATTGTGGTTTGAATTTCCATTTCCTTAATGACTAAGGATGTTGAGCATCTTTTCATAAGCTTATCTGTCATTGATGTGCCTTCTTTGGTAAAATATCTGATCAGATCTTTTGTCTAGTTTTCATTGGGTTGTTTTTTTTTATTGTTGGGTTTTAAATATTATTTATATTCTACATAGAAGTTCTTTATCGGATATGGATTTACAAATATTTCTGTCAGGTCTGTGGCTTTTATTTTCATTCTCTTAGCAGTGTTTTTCACAGAAGATAAGTTTTTACTTTGATCAAGTACAGTTTATCAACTTTTTGTTAAGGGATCATGCTTTTGTTGTCATATCTAGAAATACATCACCAAATCCAGGGTCAAGTAGGTTTCTTCTAGAAGTTTTATAGTTTTAAATTTTATGTTTAGATATATGATCTTCTTTGAGTTAAATTTTTGGATAAAGTGTGAAGTATGTCTCAAGGGTTTACATATTTATTTACATAGGGCTGTCCAATATTTCCAGCAACATTTTTAAAAAACCTATCCCTTCTCCATTGAATTGATGTTGCCCCTTTGCCGAAAATCAGTTGCCTATATTTTTACGGGTCTGTTTCTGACTCCATCCAGGCCCACTGGTCTGTGTGTTCATTCTGTTGCTACTGTCTGATTCCTATATCATGAATTTGAGTGAGGTGAGGTCTTCTTTGTCAGAATTGTCTTGCTAGCCTAGTTCCTTCGTTTTTCCTTATGAATTTTAGAATTAGCATGTCGATATCCACAAAGAACCTGTGTGAGATTTGGATTGAGATTATTTTAGTTTGTAGATCCACTTGGGAAGAATTGACATTTTAACAACAATGAGTCTTCTAGTCCAAGTATGTCTTTATTTATATCTTCCTTGATTTCTTTCATTGGCATTTTTTTGTTCATAGTGTACAGATCCTGCACATACTGTGTTCTATTTATACATAAGTACTTCATTTTTTAGTGTTATTTTCAATAATACTGTTTTTTAAAATTTCAAATTCTAATTGTTCAATGCTCCAGAGCTCAGCTGAACTGAGAGAGCTGAGCTGCAGATGTCAGAGCAGCTAATTAAGAAAACAAGTCAAGGGGCTGGCCCCGTGGCCGAGTGGTTAAGTTCGCGCGCTCCGCTGCAGGCGGCCCAGTGTTTCGTTGGTTCGAATCCTGGGCGCGGACATGGCACTGCTCATCAAACCACGCTGAGGCAGCATCCCACATGCCACAACTAGAAGGACCCACAATGAAGAATATACAACTATGTACCAGGGGGCTTTGGGGAGAAAAAGGAAAAAATAAAATCTTTAAAAAAAAAAAAAAAAAAAAAAACAAGTCAAGTGGTAAAGTCAAGCCAGCAGTCAAGCCTTCCATCACCCATGGTGATCGTGTGAGGAAGAGGCTAAACCAGAGAGAGTGCTGGCTCCTGCTTTCCAGTTTTTCTCATAGAATGGCACCAGGTGGGGACAGATGGACTCATGCAGACATGGAGCCATCTCAGTGCCAGTGCCGAGGGAGCCCCTACAAAGGCTCCTGTGGTTTTATGGGCCTGGGGGGTGGGGGAAGGTGAGGGGAAGTCGAGGGGAAGGACTGGGAATGGAAAAGTAGCGACTATGAGTCAGAGCAGCGCGAAGTGTCTTCAAGATCTCCCCTTCCTCCTCAGTGTGGAGGTCTCGGTAGAGGCGCCTGAGGAGGGCCCCAGAGGAAGAGGCCCCCACACAGGGATGCCTGGGGAGTGCAGGTATGCACATGAGCATGGCGGGCCTGGGGGCCTGAGTCCTTGGAGCAACTCCCCTTGGAGACCATGATGTGTGGGCTGTGCCCCAGTCCTGGTGAGGGGAGGGCACTTCCCCTGTGAGGTCTGCAGATAGAGCCTTTGTAACTGCCTGTGGTCCAGCCTGAAAGATTGCGTGTAGGTTTGTGGTGGGGAACTGGACTCCTCAGCTGGTATATAGGAATGCAGGTTGACTCTTGTGTTTTGTGTTCTATCCTGTGAACATGCTCAACTCACTTATCAGTTCTAGGAGCTCTTTGAAGATTTTTTTTTGTTTTTTGTTTTTTATTTTGACATAGACAATCATGTCATTTGCAATAGAAACAATTTCATTTCATCCTTTCCGATCTGTAGGTATTTTATTTCCCTCTCTTGCCCTATTGCACTGTGTAGGACTTCCAGTACGCTGTTGAATAGAAATGGTAAGTGAGCACGTACTTAACTTGTTCGCAAACTTAGAGGGAAGAATTCAGCCTCATCATTCAGTGTGAGGTCAGCTGTGGGGTTACTGAAGATACTCTTGATCAAGTTAAGGAGGTTCAGCTTCTATTGCTTTTTGCTGAGAGTTTAGAGCATGAATGAATGTTGAATTTTGTTGCATGCTTTTTCTGCTTTTATTAAGATGATCGTGTAGTTTTTCTGTTTTAGTCTGTTAACATGGGGGGTTGTATGCACTGATTTTCAAATGTCGAACTAGCCTTGAATTCCTAGAATGAACCCTACGTAATTGTGTTGCATTATCCTTTTTATATATCATTGGATTCTATTTACTGTTTTCTCCTTTTTCCATCTGTATTTATTTATTTTCCCTCCTTTTCTGCATTCTGTTGTGCTAACTGGGCCTTTTTTATGAGTCCATTTAGTCTCCTATATTGACGAATTGTTTATACCTCAAGAAACTCTTCATTTTTCAATATAAATATGTATAGAAGTGTTTGGTTTGCCCTAAAATAATTTTGTACCCATTTCTGTGGAGTGGAAGGCCATTACAACAATCTATTGCCAATTTCTCCCTTCCTGCCTGTGTACTATTTTGGCATAATCTCTACTTTTGCATATGCTATAAACACACAATACATTGCTACTATCTTTTTCCTTTAAACCAAGGGTCAGCTAAATTTTTCTTTACAGGTCCAGATGTTAAATCTTTGAGGCATTAGGGGTATCTGTTGCAACTACTCAATTTTGCTGTTGCAGCATGAAAACAGGCAAGAAGGTATGCAAGTGATGGGTTGCTTTCCAGAAAAGCTTCATTTACAAAAACAAATTGTAGTCGGATTTGACCAACAGGAGATAGTTTTCTCATTCCCACTTTAGACAGTTACCTTTTAGGTTAAGTAGAAAATCAATTTAAGTTTACCGTCATGTATTCGGTTTCCAGTGACTTTTCACATCTTCCTGCAGATTCAAGTTTGAGTCCAATATATTCTTTCTGACCAAAGAAATTCCTTGAGAATATCTTTCATAAAATATGTCTGCTGACACTGAATTCCCTCAGTTTTTGTTTTTTTCCTGAGAAAGTTTTTATTTCTCTATTTTTGAAATATATTTTCTCTGGGTATAGAATTCAAGGTCAATAGTTTTTCTTATTCCTACAACTTAGAGGTACGACTCCATTGTTTCCTTGGCTTCTGTGTCCCTCTGGATGTAAAGTCTCCTCTTTCTCTGGCTGCCTTCAAGATTCTCTTTGATTTTTTTGTTGCTGTTTACAGCAGTTTAATGTGAAATCCTAGGCAGGTTTTTTTCTTTTTAATTTTTGCTTTGTATTTATCTTACCTGATGTTCTCTGAGCTTATTGGATTTGTGGTTTGGTATCTGTCATTAATGTTTGAGAATTCTTGACTGATATTACTTCAAATATTTCTTCTGCCCTGTTCTCTCTTCTTCTCCTTTGGAATTACACTTTTGCAGTTTGAATGTTTGATATGGTCCCATAGCTCTTGGATGCTCTATTCTGGTTTTTTTTTCCTACACACTTTCTCTTTGTGCTTCACTTTGGATAATTTCTATGGCTCTCCCTTCAAGTGTACTGACTCTTTTATGCCTGTGTTGAAGCCACTGATCCACCGATGAGCCTTTCAAAGACAATCTTTATTTTTATTATGGTGGGTTTTTTATTTCTAGCGTGTCCATGTGGTTTTTTCTTTAGCTTTCCAGCTCTCTGCTGAAATTCCTGTCTGATCGTGTGTGTGACCCGGTTTTTCTGTTAGAGCCTTTATCGTGCTAATTGCAATTGTTTTAAATTCCCTACCTGATAGTTCCAACAACAGTTTCACATCTGAATCTGGTTCTGATGAGTGTTCTCCTTGGGAAGGTGCTGGTTTTCCTCACTTCTTTTAATGCCTCATAATGTTGTATGGAAGCTGCATACGTTGTGTAGGTCGGTGGAGAGTGAGACAGAGTTGTCATGCCTGGACCAGGCCATGCCTGGACCTGCGGTGTGAGGTTTGCATTGACCTAGTTAGGAGTGGGGCGTGTTCATGACTTATCGTTGCTGTAGCTACACTCAGTGCACCTCAGGCTTCTCATTCCTACAGGGATCACTCCGGGGAGGGAGAGGCAGGGAGCGGAGGGCTAGCTGAGCAACACTTGTTTGATTCTATGTTTTTGGTCTTCCCTGGACACTGTGCCTCAGAGAAGGTGCCTCAGAGAGGGTGTCTTGCATGCTCCTGCTCCTCTCCTGTTCCTCCCCCAGCAGGATTCTCAGGATTTCAGTTATTTGTTACTGGAAGCTCCTTATCTCGGTGGTGGGGGGTGTGGTTTCTGGTGCCCCGATTAGGGCTCATTCCCAGGCATGCACCATTCCCCTGGGTCTTGGGGTGTGGCTTACTCCATTCCCCTGCCCCTCACCTGCAGCAGTTCTGGATTCAGAGCTTAAACTTAAAACCCAGGAGTAGGTTTTGATACCGCGGCTCTGGCAGTCTCCTTCTTCCAGCTGCAGTGAGCGTTCATGGGGCCCCGTGGCCAGCAGACCACGGCTTGTTCCACGCTGGAGAAGGAGAGGAGGGCCGAGGTGGGGTGTCTTGCTCTCGCTCCCCCAGCTGCTGCTTTCTTTCCTGGGTCTTCACCCAAGGGCTACTTCCTCTTTCTAATCTTTTCCATGAGCGTTTGGTAGGCTTAGTAGAGAAAGAAGCTACAAGATCAGGCAGACTCCCTGAATTTCACCAGCCAGAGGGCTTCACCCTGGGCTTCCACCAACTCATAGCTCTTCTGGCTGAACTCCTCTTACTAGTTGTGTTTTGCTGTGTCTGTTTGAAGTGACCCAACATCTGCAACTCCTCTCTCCCTACCAGCACTGTCTCTTTGAATGTTGGGCCAGTCGTTCGCTCTGCGACCTCAGCTCTCTGACAGGGTCAAGCAAAGTTGTAGATTTGAAGTTAGGCTGATTCCTTCTCACTGTGAGGATGGGAGCAACAGTCCTTCCAACTCCACTCATCCTGGGGAAGAAGCTGAAAGCCTCCGGGGCCCTCATTTTAACAATGCCCCCAAGTGGTCCCAGTGTGCACTAAAGCTGGGGAGTCTGCATTCCAGTGACGCTCAACCTTGGCTGCATGTTAGAATCACCCAAGTAGATTTCATCACAATTTATGGGGGTGAGACCCAGGCTTCAGGAATTTGTAAAGCTCCCAGGTGGTTCCAATGTGCAGCCAAGGCTGGGAACCAGCCATCTAATCCTCTGAGAATTTGTTTCTTATGGTCAGCCCACCCATCTGTCCTGATGACCTGCCTTCCTCTGTAAGAGGGCCTCTTCTGAACTGACGGCAGCTATGTTACTTATCCATCCATAAAAGTGGAAACACCCACAGCCTCCTTGTCACTTTTCCCAACAATGTGCCTCACAAACGACTCCAACAAGATGAAAAATGGCTTTGATTTCTCTAGTCTTTGGCTGGTGATGCTTATTTAAGCTTGCCAAAGGGACTCCTAATTGGTACCTGGTATTATTGTGGTTTCTAGAAACAGATAAAATCAATCTCACATGATCCTCTCAATTTGGTGATTATTTATATATATATATTCTTCACTTTCCAATTCCCCAATCCAATCTCCCATTACAATTTTTGTCCTTCCATGCAGTTGGTGTTTGGCATTGAACTCTGTCACTATCAAAACGCATTGTGTTTTGTCGTTTGGCTCCTTCATTCCTTTCTTAAGAGCCAACTGCTTTAATTTCATTGTTGCCCCCACACATAGCCAGGTTCACTGGAATGGCTTGAACTAGCTCCTATCCTTGAAGGAAGTATATGCCATTGAAGACATTCATGTTTCAGACAACACCACTCTAATATTTACTTTCTTTCTGCTCCAGCCCGCACTCCGTTTTAAGAGTTTGGACATTCCAGATGCCAATTAGCAGTCGTTTTCAGGCTTCTCTTGTTTGCTCTTCTGTGCACATCTGATCAAGACCAAGGCTATTGTGTTTCCTCCAGATTGTCTGCACCGTCTTGCGCTCTCTGATGGGATGTGTGAAACCTCATGTGCGTTCTAGAACAGCAATTCTCAAACTCGTGTGTGCACCTGATTCTCCTGGGATCTCAGATTGAGGAGGGATCTGGAGGTCAGGGGTGGCCTAGGATTCTGCATTTCCCACTGGCTTCCAGGTGCTGCTGGCGCTGCTGGTCCCTTGACCACACTTTGAACATCAAGCTACTAGAAGAGCTAAATAAAATGTACAAAACCACATTTTACCAGTTTCTAGAACTTTTTGTCTTCTTAGTTTTCAAAAATAATCCCAGCCTAGGTTATAAGATTCGATTAGTATTGTGTAATTTTCTTCCCTGACCTTATCCTAGATGCATTTCTGTCATACCATGAAGGCAGGGGCCCAGCCCACCAGGCCTGGACAGGGCCTAGGGCTGACAATTGACAATGAACCACTGAGATGGAAAGAGAATAAAATGAATTGAGAAGGTGGGCAAGATATCAACTCAGAGAAATAAAACCCCATCCTTTTCTTAGTTTCTTTCATCGTCAGAGACCATCACTACAGGTTGATGACCTTGACATAGCTGCCTGGGCAGTTCCCTGGGAGGCCACTGCATCCTGTGGAATGCAAGGAGACAGCTGTCACTTTCCCCTCCTTTCTCCTTCCTTCCACTTTTCTCCCGACCCAGCTCCCACTGCATCCACTCAAACTGAAAAGTCCAGATTTGCCCACAGGGGCAGGGACAATATCTCAGACCTTTCCAGGATGGCCTGACATTTGTCAGAGGCCATGAGCTACCTGGAGATCCCTCAAAAGATGGGAGTCCCTGGCAAAGTGAGCCAACTACTCCAGGGTGCTTCTGCTCCCCTGTCCATGGGAATCTCCTGTCCTTGTGTGTCCTCGACTCAGAGTCTGATTTGTGAGTTTGGGAACCATCTTGATGCCTCTCTTCAGGAGGACCTGGCAGCATTCCCCAGACACTTGTGGATTCGTCACTCAGTTTAATGACAGTTCACACCCAACACTGCTGGCCCCGACCGGACCCATGCTCTGGTTCCCCTGTGGCTGTCTTCATGATTCCTCACAGCTGGGAAGCCATATTGCGTGCACTTCATTAATTCTCTTCTCCCTCCAAGTACAATAGTTCTGGATTTTCACCAAGATGGGAAAATAGATTATACTCTTTTCATCTCCTATTTAATAGAACAATCTAGAGAAACCTACATCCGTCTGTTCACTGACACATAATATTTTCTTTTCAAAGAAATTTGTCTTTACTTGGTTTCACAACTGTGGGCATGAAGTCATCTGAAATTCTGTGACCCTCCAAGACAACACCCTGAAAGGAATTCTGTTTGCACCAACCCAATTCAACCATTCACTCGCTCCTTCAACCGACGTCCACTGAGCACCCGGGGACGGGAGCACAATACTGAGAGGAGGACGTCCACAGGAGATCCCAACGATGCCTTCTCCTAAGAACCTGCCATCTACTGGGATCCACAGACACTAGCCATATGTGCCCAAGAGCTGTGACCAAGTCTGTCGAGGTGGTTCAGGAATCAGAAGAGGGAGTAAGCAAGCAGACCAGGGAGGCTTGGAGGTTTCAGACACAGCCACGGCAGTCGAGGCCTCTCGTCCTTTCTGTGAGAAGGCTGTTGTTGTTAGGAATGGGTGCTGAATTTTATTAATTTTGGGAAGGGCAAAGGATGCCACGTTTTGAGTTGATTATAGTTCTGCTCTTCAAATCTACTGGTGTGTGTGTGGCTCTGGGAAGCATCCTTATGTTGACTCATTCATACGCTAGGACTAGCTCTGCGTACCGTGGCACATCATGCCCTCACCGGACTGTAATTCCATCCAGTGCTGTTTTATTTATGATTGTTCTATGTCCATAATGCAGTTGGCCTGTAGCGTTCTTTTGTTGCTTTATTTTCATTAGATTTCGATGCCAAGATAATAATTAATTAATGGTGTAATTGGGCAGCTTTCCATCTGCATATGCAGGATCTAGAAATCTCCTTTCTCTCATTCCCACAGAAGGCACAGGCCCTTTTGCCCTTGTGTGCACCAGTGCCGACTTATTGTTTATTTCTTGACATCTGCAGGTTTGCTGCATCCACATGCCGCAGGCACGTGTGTGGTGGGCTTGTTTGGCTTTGACAGGATGGCCCCATTAGATGGGAAATCAGCTACTGCTCTTGTTATTGTTTTATGATTTCCATTGTTAGAGTTACCTTTCACAGCACATGGCCAAGTGTGAACATGCACTGCTCTAAATCAAGGGGCATTTTCCAGGACCAGTTTATAGTAAATGCTGAGAAAGAATCTGATAGTGACAAAACAGACAGACTATACTTTCTGAAGTCAAAACCACATGAGCTTTGCCTGTATCCACTGGGAAATTCTCGCTGTTAGAGCTGCAGTCTGAGGAGAACATGACCCCTGGAGGTGACAGGTTTGAGAAGGAGTCACCTGCTACAAGTGCTGCCCTGGGCTCTTTCTCCCTCTGGTCGCATCATTCAACAGCTTACATAAAGATGATGTCTTACAGTTTAGTTTGCTGGTGAGAATGTAAAATGGTGTAGTTGCTGTGGAAAACAGTAAGACACTTCCTCAGAAAGTTCAGCATAGAATTGCCATATGATCCAGCAACTTTGCTGCCGTGTATATACACAAAAATATTGAAGCAGGAACTCAAACAGATATTTGTACACTAATGTTCCTAGCAGCATTATTCACAATCGACAAAAGATAGAAACAACCCAATGTTCATCAACAGATGAATGAATAAACAAAAAGTGGTGTTTATGTGCGTACAATGGGATATACAGCCTTAAAAAAAAGCGAAATTCTGGCACGTGCTCCACCATGGATGAATGTTGAAGACGTTATGCTCAGTGAAATAAGCCAGACTGAAAAGGACAAATAGTGTATGATTCCAGTTACATGAAGTACCTAGAATAGTCAGATTCCCAGAGACGGAAAGTAGAATCCTAGTCACCAGGGGCCGCGGGAGGGGGTTGGGGGTTAGTGTTTAAGGGGCACAGAGCTCCAGTTTGGGAAGATGAAACAAGTTCTAGAGATGGATGGTGGTGATGGCTGCACAACAATGTGAATGTACTTAATGCCACCGAACCATACACTTAGAAATGGTCAAGATGGCAAATTTTATGTTATGTGTATTTTACCACAATGAAACTATCTTATCAGGAGAGTTCGTGCTGGCTATTGGGAGCACTGTCTCAAAATGAGACATTTATATCTTGCCAACACAGGGCACTCCCTTGGGTGACTGTAATTCATCTCTTGTTTTTAAAAAAAAGGAAACATAGGATAAAGAAGAGTCTCAGGTTATTTTGCTCAGATTTTGTTCCAAGATATTCTAAGAGTTGTCTCAGACATAGATTATTGCTTTTGGTATGGAAAATATATAAAACTATGATAGAATCTTGGGTTGGAAGGGACCTTTGAAGGTCACCATCTGTCCCCACGTGCAGATCCCGTATCACTTAAATTACTGAAGGTGGAGGGGACTCTGTTCTTCTTATGAAAAGGTCTCTTCATATCCCATTTCGGTTTTAAGCATTTCTCTGACATGAGAACGTTCTTCATAGATACCCTCAGTCACTCTGTTCAAAGAGGATTGACAGAGAGCCCACCATGGCAACGCCCTGTCTCGGGCATCATGGAGTCAGAAGTGAACGAAGCCATATAATTTTCCTTACCACCCACAGTCCAAGGGAGGGGCCGGCACATGCGGGGCTTGCTTCCATGCCTGTACTCTGAGCCTGTGGACTGGGGGCTCTCCTGGGAGCCATCTTTCAGTCAGGACTGTTGACAAGATGTCAAGACCAGAAGCAACCTCCCCACCATCTCCTCCCCACGCGTGATCCCATCTCCCTCCTTGCTTCCATCCAAGATCGTTTTCTAACTGTCCGATAATCCTTTAAACCATCCGAGGTGAGCCCTGAACAGTTTCCTCACGCCTCTTTTGCTGTGTACCTTGTAAACGAACCTTGTATTGTAGAAAGGCGTCCTGGTTTTCAAAGTAGTGGAATAAGTACGTGTGTTACAATTATTAGAATGGAATTAGACTGGTATGCTTTTGACTGCCCCAGCTCACTTCTAGAATTTACCAAATTGACGAACTCAATCTTCTGTTCCAGAAATGTCCTAGTCTGCAGGGCACATCAGATGTCAGCACTGTGGCACGATCAGGCTTTGGGTGGGAAACACCTTCTGCTGACGGGTGTACGGACTTCTGGCTTATAAATGTCGGGGAAACTCAAGTTGATGGCAACTAGCAGTTTGCCATTTTCAGGGTTAATATCTATACATTATTTCATTATCTAATTGCTGATCAAAAAAATGTTTAGCTGGGACAAGAACTGACTCTTTGAGGAACATGACAGTTTATCAGCTCAGATTCTCCCTTTAGTCATTGGTCCATTGACAGCTCTTCTCTCTGATCCACGTACTGGTTTACAGAGAGGAGCCCCGTCTGCACTCCTCTGAGGCACACAGGGCAGGCGCTGTCCTATGGATGAGGAAGCTGAGGCTCAGGAGACTGTTTTCCCAAACAAGCCAGACGCAAACCTGCATCTCTGACTTCTGAATCCATCATGTTATTATAGAGCCAGCATGAGCATAGGAATTCCAAGTCTCAAATATGGTCAAGGATAAGGCTTGGCGTCCTGTGGGGTGAAATGCATTCTGGGCCACCAGGGGAAGCAGAACCCCATGTTGGTCTCTTGGACTTCTGAAGGTGGTGCTTCTGTTTCTCCATTACTTGCCTGGCTAAGCTGATGGTTCTAACTACTGGAAGGAGATCCAGAGGAGTGGGTATTGATGTAAAGATTAAGTTAAATGCCGTTATAATATGCAGCCTATAGTTGAACTGTTTAATCTATCCTTGTTATCTGTCACATTGCTCGGTGATTGAAAGCAATTGCATTACCAATCTATAAAGCTGGAGCTGCTCCCTGGGTGATAATTGACCAGATTTGTATTTCTATTCATGGGTTTTTAAAAAGAAGGTAAAAGTGGGTTGTGTCCAAGTACAGCATTTGATTGTGTTAATAAATGTGATAATCAGGTTTGGATGGGCAACAAACTGCCTCCCACAAGTTGCGCGGTAGCACGACCTGCTGGGTGCCTGCAGCCGTGCAAAACCAGAGGCCATTGTCCCCAAATTGCTGTGTTTGTTGTACAGGATCGTTTCCACTGTGCCCACTGGAGTTATTTATTCTAAAAGAAAGTTTTAAATGAGGAGCCATGTGAGAAAAACAGAATTTCTTCCTTTACCCCTTCCTTCCCTTCCTAAGTCAGTGCTTGGCATTTGGGCACAAGGAGGCGGGAACTCCCTGCAATCACAGAGGGGGTCCCTCCCAGGCTGGGCTCCAGGTCTGTCAGTGTGAGCTTGTGTAGTTCCTGGTGGTACAGCCACCGAGACCTGACCAAGATCCTGCTGTCCTGCTCCCGACAAAGCGCCTCGGACATTGCACAGCTCATGGCACCTTGGCCTTCTTACATGGGGCTCAAACCAACTGCTCACCACAGCAGAGGACCTAGGACTTGGGACTGGCCTTGGGGTGGAAGGCACGGGACATCAGAAGTCGCCAGGCTCTGGCTTCGGTCTGCCCCTTCTCAAGTTCGCTCTCGGACAGATCTTTCCGTCTTTCCTCCTCTTGTCTCCTCATGTCTCCATCCGGGGAAAGAAGCAAATTACCAACCAGCCATGTGGGTTTACTTTATGTGAGGGCTCCACTCAGTTCCTGCAAAGCAATAGGCTCTCGCACCAATCGTACCAACACCAAGAATAGTTAGTCATATTTATAAAGTTTATTGAAACTTTCTTCCGTAGGTTTTGAATCTTGGGAAGCCCAATGTTTAAGTGGAATACAGAAGAAGTGTGTGATGACAGTGGGTTCCGTGGGAAGAGCTGGGGTCAGTTCTCTGCCACTGACCTCACTGGGTGGTCGAGTGACCTGTATGTGTAGGCGTCACCGTCTGTCAGAGGCCAGCCTTGAGCGTCGGGGAGGCAGCCCCAAGTGGGGCACAGTCCGCTGTTGGAGTGCGTTGTATCCTGCCATGGGATGGGGAGGGCTCAGGGCCTTTGTCACCAAATGCAGGCACATTTGGGGACACCATCTACAGCCCAGCAGCCTCTTCAATGCGATGGATGGGATTCCTTCTTTTAAGTGAAACGCCTGCCTCCCTGAGCCTGTCGGCCGCTCTGCTCAGGGCTCCTGGCCACCCTGCAGCTGTGGCTGCTCCTGAGGGATGGTTCCATGAGGCTTTTCAGGAGGCAAAGGGAGTAAATTCATGGGCGGTAATCACTACCCTGAACTTTCACTTTGCCCCCGGGGGGCCTTAGAGCTGCAGTGACACCATCTGACATTTGGGTTGGCTGAAAATGCTGTGGTCCCAGCTCCTTCTTTTCTGTTTTCAGACTCATCTGAGAGCACACGGTTTGTGGGAGAAGGCTCTGAGCCTGCGGCCGGAGGCCTTTGCCGTCACGCGGGGAGCGCGGGGCGCAGGCCTTTCCCGCAGTTCGTCTTCCGTCTCTCTCCATCTCTATGACTCCCATCACCATGGTACCTCGGATCCCGGCAGGCACAAGGCTAAAAACAGAACCCGGGGGTGGGGGGCGTGTGCCCTTCCTGACTTCGGATCCTCTGGAGTCTGTTCTTCAGGGAACAAGCTAGGAGCAGCAAAGGACGCCCCCTTCCCTGGGCGCCCGGGAAGGCATGGGGCGTGGGTGGGGCTGCACCCTTGTGCTGGCCTCTGACGTGGGGGCTGACCCAGGCTGCTGCAGGCACAGCCTGCATGGTGCTCGGGGGCCGCTCAGGACCTGGGGGCTGCGACTCTCGCTGATCCATGTGCCTGCAGGGGGCAGCTAAGCGGCTAGATGCTGTGCCAGGCGAGGGGTCCACAGTGAGTAACTCGTAGCCCTGTCCTCAAGGACGGAGCAGGCTTGCGCTGAATCTGAGTCATGGGAAACTAGTGCTGTGGCAAATGTGCTGGTGGAGCCACTGCAGAAATGTCACAGGGCGTCAGGGAAATCCCAGAGGCTGCTTCGGGAGGGCAGCATGAGCCAGGCTGGACTTTGACCAGTAGAATGGACAGAACGTTCTGAGAGAGGGATGAAGCAACTCGAATACAAGTTGGCAGTAGCAGGTGACACAGGGCAAGCACATGCAGCCTCATGAGACTGGAGCATGGGGGCACCATAGAAACGACCCTGAGGCCCAGTCAGGGCTGTTCGCTCAGCAAACACTTCAGAGCTCATGCCTGGAGCCCCCACAGCCCCTACCAGGCAGTGAAGATGCAAACCGAGGTGGGGCTCATGGGAGCATCCAACAGGGCCAGCAAGGGAACGCGGATTTGATGGGGGGCAGGATGGGGCCCAGGGAGAGTTTATTCAGAGAAGTCATCAACTAAATGTGTTTTGGTGTTTTTTGTGTGGGAATTTTCCTGTAAAGTGAAGGTATTTTCAGTAGTAAGTCAGCACTTAACATTACAAACAGAAATACCTTTTCCACGATGCCTGCAGTCATTTAAATTCATAGTTTAGTTCTCTCGTGTGAGGTGGCCCAGCTCTGGGCAAAATTGTATTTCAGAGTTCTTTATCATGTACCAGGCATTTTCCGAGACATGGTTTTAGTTGATTCTGTGGCACGCGGCTGGATGGGTGGGTATTTTCAGCTGCTCTCTGCTGGCGCAGAGGTAGCTATCTGCCTGTCCTTCCTGAGCTGTGAGTGACTTGAGAGGGACTGTGAGTCAGCAATCACTGAGGCATCTCCGGGGCCAGCCGGTGCTGGTGGAGGAACGGGACACGTTTTAGAGTGGACAGAATAAGGTGAGGCAGGTCAAGGCTCAGACTTCCCGGGCCCCGAGCCGTCCCCTCTCCCTATCTCCAGGGCTCTGCTCTGAGGTTACGCCCTCAGGACCACCTTGGACTTTGGGACCGTCCCCCCCACCCCCCATCTACACCTTCTGCATTCCTTGGGAGAGTTTAGTCATAGTCTCCACTAGCTTTTGGAGGAAGATGTGGTGGACAGGTTCAGCTAATGCTGTAAGATCCTTTATACGTGATGCTTTGAAACTTTAAAATAGGAGGATTTATTCACCGAAAGGACCCAACATCTGGAGATCACATTCTCTCCTAATTTCGGGGCCCTGGGGCCCTTCCTTTTGTTCCGGAACACTGCCACATGGTGCCCATTGCACTTCCTCCCCATCGGGGAGTTTCAGGTTAGGGACGCGTAGACAGTCCTATCGCTTGGTCAGCATCTCCTGAGAAGGGGGTCTGGTTGAGTCTACTTATAACAACCATCTGAGCAGACTTTTAGGTTGAAACTTGACCAGTTGAGCCAACTGTGTGAAGCTGACTGACTGTTATGGGTTGAATCGTGGCCCTCCAAAACCGTGTTGAAGTCGTAGCCCCCAGCATCTGTGAGTGTGACGATCTGGGAAACACCGTCTGAGGACGAACAAGTGAAGACGAGGGCGTGAGGGTGGCCCTAATCCAATGACTGTGTCCTTATAAAGAGGGGAAATATGAACTCAGGACAGACATCTAGAGAGAGGAGGCCACATGGAGACACAGGGAGAGTGCCACCTACAAGCCAAGGACAGCTGAGGCCACCAGTAGCTGGAGCAGACCCTCCCTCCCAACCTCAGGAGGAACAAACCTGTGGATGCCTCAACACCTCCGTCTCGGACTTCTGGCCTCCAGCCCGTGAGTCGGTAAATCTCTGTTACTTAAAGCCCCCAGTCTGCAGGACTTCGTTAGGGGAGCCCCGGGAAGCAAACACACTGACCATTAAGTTCAGGGCACAGAGCGGGTTGGCCCTGAGCCAGTCGAATCCCGGGTCGCTTAGGAAAACATTTCATAGATCCTCCACAAATATGTCTCAGGAACGTTTGCTTTAAAAAAATCTCGTATATTTAAAAAGAAATGTGCTATGTTTAGAACGTATTGTTGCAGCCTCTGGGAGAAACAGCCACATTTAACGTGATGCCTTCGTGGTCCAAGGAGAGTCTGGCACATGGGGTGGAGTATCTGGGATCTTGAGGAAATCCGGGGGTGTCGTCATCAGACGAAGCACAGGGGGATCCAGGATGCTTCCTGTAAACAAGGATCCAGCTGGTTGTCTTTCCTTCTTTCGATTTCTGATCTTTCATCACTTTAGATGTGTCTTGTGTGAGAGCTTTTCATCAAATTTGGCCATTTTTCTGCCCTTTATTCTGGCTGTTTAAAGTGCTCCACTGTGATCACTTTCAGTTACATCACTTGGAAAACCCTGATAATTAGATTTAGATCATATAATATGCTAATGCATGCAGATAGTAGCAGGATAAAGATTTCAAAGGCGCCCTAATGTATTCTCCCCTCGGCAGAGACAATGAGGAGCTGTGTGGATAATAGCTCTCTGCTGTCGTGGATCCAGGCAGGTTACATAAGAGGAGCCCAGGAACCCCCCGGGGCTGTGCTTAAGAACCTGGGGACTGGATCGCTGTGACAGTTACAAATTGCGATCCTTCAGTTGCTAAGCATGCTTCCTGGATGTGTTCCATGCCCCGTGCCTGTGACGTTTTGTGCTGCCATCTTTCGTTTTGTTACCGACATTTGTTGAGCATCTGGTGTCAGGGACACAAGTCGTGTGTTGTGGGGCATCTTGAGGTCTCCAGCACGGTCTTGTTCTCGGGGCTACCTGAGGGAACCACAGACCACGGACAGAAAAACGTCACCTGTTGGTGAGGTGGGATCCCCACCTGCCCTGAGTCACTGGGGGTGTGGGAGGGGAGGGGAAGGCACAAGGCCCACAGGCCGACCATTTTCACTTGGAGGAGTGGACACCAGTCCTGTGGGGACCCGAGGCAGGTAGGGATTGCTGGGCCGAAGCCAAGGTCACAAACGCTTTGTGTTGTCTGATGACGATGCTCTAGGAGACAGAACTCCCGAGGGTGAGAGGCAAGGATGCTAGGCTAACATCAGGAGGGTGGGGGAGGGACCCAGTTCACCACGTCCATGACCCTCCACTCAGCTCTGGGCCGGCTCAGGATGGCAAACGCTCGTTGTCTGGTGAGGCACCTGGAGGACGCCGACCCCTCAGTCTTCCACGTAGCTTTCCTCACGGGGTCATACACTTAGGGTCACCCTGCCCAGAGAGAAGAGGGGAGAGAGAGTCAGCCTTCCAGTCTTTTCACAAAGGTGACTGTGGGGTACAAGCAGATCTGGTCTAACGCACGTTAAACAAAGAAGGATAGTCACGAAATTTAAGCTGGAAACTCAAACAGCTTACAAAGGCACGAGGCTTTCCCGACCCCCCCAAATAAGATCTCATCGCCTGCACCCATCCCCGTAAGCTCCTCCCCCAGGACAGACCTGAGCAGACTCTTGTTCTATGTCTAACGCAGATATAAAATATCGAGAAGACTCTTTCTTACCGCTCGTTCCCACCCCCACCAATGAGAGTGCAGGGTCCACGAGCGATGGACGCTTTGTTTCTCCTGTTCCTTTCATGAAAATGGTGCAATTTTACCGCGTCCTGCACTTAGCAGACGTGCAATACCCACGACACGAATGTCTGCCCCCCGAGAGCAAGTGCTGGCACACACACCCCACTGGGGACGCCTGACATTCCTCGAACGCTCACACCTGGCGAGTGCGTGTGTGAGTGAAAGGGTGTTGAGTGACTCCATGTGCTCTGGAATGTCACTGTGCCCTGGGGTTTAAACAACGGCCCGTATCATCGGAAGAACTCAGTCCTTCCCTTCATTTTGCTACACATCTTTCCATTTTGCCTCTTGATCAGTTCATATTCCACAAAATCGCTTTTCATCATGCTATAAAACAGAAAAAGGTTGCTTTGTCAAGCATTGCTGTGACTGTTTTGAAATGCCAGTCTCTCTCTCTGTTAAGATTTAATTATCTGTTGCCAAGAGCATCTGTGAATTAATGTTGCCCCACTCGTTTTGGAACAGAAATGATCAAATATTTGGTAGTAAGAAAGCCAAGCAGCGATGGCCACACCAAACACACAGCTTTCTGTGAAGGCTCACATGGAGCAGAATGACAGACAGTGAATCAGAGAAGAAGCAAGGGACAGACCAGCTCACAGGCACAGTGATCATTGGTCTGGTGGTCTCACTAACTTTGTATAATTTTTAGCAACTTTGCCTCATGGCACATGCATGTGTACACACACACATTCTCTTACACAAAGGTTCCAGCCTGGGGACCTTCCCCAGGCACCTGAAATCTGACTTACAAGTCACTTTCCACTGGAGATGCTGTCTCTTGAGATTTACTCCCACACCGTCAGGCTCCTCCAAACCCAATTGTGCTTGTCTCCACTTTGAGGAAATATTTTAATTTCTCCCCAGCCATTTGCACTTCTCCTTTGAAACGATGTTATTGAATACCAAGGCTCCGCTTCACCTTCACCCCCGTTTCACGGTTCGGGCGAAGTCTGGTGCCTTTCCCACAGGGAGCAGGCATTGAGCCCCTTCCTGCTCCTCTCTTCTCCGACACCGTTCTGTAAGCGCTGTCTCATTAAGGGTAATGTTCCTTCTGTCATGGGTATTCTGCCAGGGCTGTTCCTTCTCCAAATATGTTTTTTTCCATATCCACATGTCAATCAGCAACTTGTCTAAAGCTAGAAAATGATAGTCGGGAGAATTGAAACTGCTAACAGTTTTAACACCAAAATTTAACTATTCAATGTTCAGGAAGACTGCAGAATAAATAGTGGCATTTGAAATTGGGTCACGTCGCAAAGGCAAGTCTCCAAATTGGTCCAACATAATCTCCTCCAAAGTTGCAGGAAACATTCAGACTGAGTCAGTTTTTCTTGAGTGAGTTGAAACTCAAGTGTTTCTGCCACAGGCCTTGCTGGCCCAGCAAACTTACTTCTTGGTTTTAATTTTTTAAGCTCATGTTAATTATTATATGGAACACTCAATTTTTCCTGGCCTCGTGGCCCAGGAGCAGAGCGTCAGGTGGTTTGCTTGTATGGGAACAAGATGGGAGGGGCAGGCAGCGGGCCCCGGAGAGGTGTTGGTCACTGGGCTATAGTATTTGGTCAACATCGCTGGTTCCTTTTCATTTTCGGTGGCTCCAGGAAGCAGGGATTGTCATGTTAACCTGTTCCGTAGAAGGTTCTCAGAAGGCAGAGTTCAGATGCTTGGCCTGGTGTCTTGGAACATACTGGCATCTGTCTACAATGAAGGAACAGGCTTGGGGGTGGGCTGGCACTTCATGGAGAGACCCGGCTGCAAGGCCAGTGGGAAGGTGGTAGCTCAGCTCCACAGCGTCCGGCCAGTGTACAGATGGAGGTCCAGGCAGGACACAGGTCTATGAGGCCAACGTCCCAGTAGGTGAGCGGGGGCACTGGACGTCCTGGAACAGTGATAACGAAGGCAGTCTTGTGACAGCACGGGGCCGCAGCACTGGGCTTGTTGGAGCGCAGTGCTCTGGGTGGAAGAAGTGGACCCCTGCTGGATCCTACCAGGCTGGTAGGAGCCGAGACTCAGAGTTTCTAGCCCTGGGATGAAATGCATGGAGGCCTTGAGAGAAAAGGCGCCCACTGGGGCCCAGAGGCAGGAGCCAACTGGTAACCTGTTGGCAGTGCCGGTCCTGGATCGTCAGCCCCCTGCCCAGGCCAGCCTGGCTCCTGGAGGCCATGAGGCTAGATGCTGCCAGTGGGGTTCAGGGAGCCCAGGCGTGAAAAGAGGTGAAGCCGTGGCTGAGATCCAGGTGGAGCTGAGGCATGGAGGGCCCCAGTGCACGGATTCATGTGAGCCCTTCACAGAGGGTCCGAGAGAGCAAACATCCTGACCTCCCGGGGGGCCTGCAGGCTATGGAACAGACCAGAGTCACACACACAAAATGTGATGATGGCGCCGGGTTTAAATGCTGGGACTCAGGAGGCATACCACCTGACGCCGAGGGGAGGATGCTGGTCTCCTGGGACTTCAGACGCACAACTGGAGGGTCCCTTGGGAGGGAGAGGGTCTGAGCAAGTGCGCCGGGTATGCAGAAGAGGGTAGCAGAGCCAGGCTGGCCAACGTGCCATCAGGGGAGATGAGAAGACAGAGCGGAGACATCAGCCGCTCGCCCAAAGCCCAGACAGTTCTGTTGGCAGAACCAACTATCTGACGCCTCGTTCAGCTCCGTCTTTCCATCCCAAAAACCAATTAAGAGAGATAGTTCTTGCCTTTCCCAGCTCTGCTCTTCCTGGTGGACTGAAACCTTCAACTTGCAGATGGGACCCGGGGCCCAGGCGACTGGGGAGGCAGGCCTAGGGTTCCGTGCTCGCCAGTTCTCCAAGTTTGTAAACCTCTCCAGGAGACTCAATTCCTGGCATCCACCCCTCCCCAGTCCTGGGACCACCTGTCGCAAGCCTGAATTGGGAGTCCCCATTCTGTAGCTCACTCAGGGCCAGCGTGTGGTTCCCCACCAACTGTGACTGAGCTTTCCCCTGGTCCTGGGGAGCTCCCATGGGGCCACACCAGGCCCTAAGCCCCAGCCCTCCTGAGTGGGGCTCTGACAACCTCCTGTGACACCTCTGAACCCCACTCCTCTATGACTGAGGACGAGGCCACCGCCTGGCTGTGGGTGTCTCCACATTGGTCCCAACCATGGGCTGGACCCATTGAGCACTGCACCATTGAGGTGAAGCTCAGGGGCCCATCACCTAGACGCCTCCATGTGTACGACTAGAAACACCCAGACGTCTTCAGCACCATCGCCAGATTTGCCCTTAGGTTTATCCTGGCTATTTCGGGATTTTTCCCGGGGGGGCGCAGAGAGGGGCCACGAGGAGAAGAGCACCATGGGCCTCACCCCCACGCACATGCAAAGCACTGGATCTTTGGTGAATTATTTTGCAGACAGGTGCTTCTAGGAAGCCTCCAGCCTTGAGTTCACAGTGGGGTAATTATGCTGAGGGGTGTGGGGATGTGGATTTTGACTTCTGATAGACACGTGTCGTAAAAGAAGGAAATAAAAGCCGGTAAGTCAGTGGGAAGGAAGAGAGGGAGAGCTGGGGAGGATGAAACACTCATGACAACTTAGAAATGACAAAGCTGATGAAACAGAATGACAAGAGTGGCAAAAACAAATATGGTTTAGCAACTGTGATTCTGACAGAAGGGCCTCCCAGATCTGGTGGTAAACACACGTCGGATCCGTGCCTTTGAGAGGAACGGGCTTCCCAAAGCTGTGTTGGTGCTGACGGGGCCATGTGGGTTACACGTTCCTTTGTGGGACTGGTACAGGCAGAAGGATTTGGTCCTTGTGTGCTCAGACCCTCTCCGGCACCAAAGGTCAAGGACCCCAGGTGGCCGGCCAGGCCCTGCTCTTTCCTGAAAGAGCCCTTCCGAGGCCACGAGCAGGGCGGGGCCATGGCAGGAGGCTCCCCGAGCTGGGGCTCAGAGGCTGTGAAAGGCCGTGCCCAGGTAACTGTCCCCTGCCCCCTTTGAGGACTTGCTTTCAACGTCCTCTGAGCCTCCTTTGGCATGCAGCCACTCAGTCTGTATCCACCTGCTTGCCTTCGGTGTGGACGCTGCTCTGCGGAGCCTGGAGCACCTCCTCTGATGGGAGAAAGGCCCCTGCAGAGAGGACAGGACTGCGGCACACCGGCCTCAGCGCCAAAGACAAATCGGACAGAAGTGGCAACCCCATCTCTCCGACAGCTGCGACGGGACCCCGTGCCGATAAGCATCAATACCTTGAAAAGGGCACGATTTAAGTACAAATTAAGTACAAATCAAAGATTCATCACTTTCCTAATGAGGTTCTCTCTCCATATCCTCTTTTCCTCAGAACGCAGGCTCCCTGCCTGACCCCGACCTTGGCAATAATTAAGCCCTTTGTGAGGGCCCCTCGGCCTGGGCGCCCCTCCCTCCCCGCCTTCATGTCCACGATTCGCCAGTTGGAACAGATGGGTTCGAGCTAAGCGCAGGATCCACACGTGACCCCATCCACACCACCGGTGGGAGGAAGGCAGCTGGAATAATCTCAAGTGGATTTCCAGTTACCGATCCCCACACAACTGGATTCTGTGTCTTTAAACCGCTGATAACCGTCCTGACGCGAAGTTTCGATCGTTTTCTCTCACCTCTGAGGCTCATTCAAGGCCACTGCGTGCCCTGTCATTATTTTGGCCACACACCCTTTCACATTTTTTATCCTTAATCTCAGTATCTTTCATTTTTCTCCCCTTAATTGCATTCACCACTTATCCTTCTTGGAACCGTCCCCTCAGAGTGACAATGACTTTCACCTCCGTCTTTGTCACCAGCCTGTCCAGTGAATCTCATTAAGCAGTGTTCTTACCGTCCTGGGCGTCTTTTCTCCCAGGACTGAGCTGGTCCTGCCCTGCCCTCCGTCGCTGCTTCCTCCAGGAGTGCATAGTGCGCATTTCCAGAGTCTGGTCGGACCTGGGGTCTTTCCTGCATCGTCCACCCCTGGTCATCATGAGCTGCTGCCAGCTGAGTGTCCTACAACGTCATGAGTGGGCCTCCTAAGTCTGGTCCCTTCTGTTTTCATGTCTTCGAAACAAACCAACAAAAACCACTTATTAAACAATATTCTGGGTAATAAAGCACTAAAAATGGTATTCTACAAGCTGGTCTCAATCGTCCATTGTTTCTTGTTAGCAGATGAAGGAGTTCTGTTTCCCTCAGCTGACTATTAGCTGTAGGAGAAATTTCACTGAGCAGACACTGCGGAAGCTGGGTGCCAGCATGTTGCTCTGTATGTGTATGTGTGTGTGTGTGTGTGCACGCGCGCACATGATGTCTTACGAGTGTCTTTGTATTTCTCTGTACACTATCTTTATGGGATAGAATAGCCAAAATCATTTCTATCCACTGGGACGTTATCAGACCCATGATCTTTATCTTTCTCATGAAGCCCAAAATATAAATTTATTTGCTAATTCTTCCTGAAAGCAACACATCTCACTTTCGCTGGGCTTCACCTGCAGGATCTGGAGGCGGATGCTGCCTTAGCCCCGCGGCATCGTGATTGTCGCCTGCACCGTTTCCCGATCACCCGTGTTGACGTGATTCTGATTTCCTTCACCATCCTGGTGCCTCCTTTGGGAAATGTGTGTATTACCATCATCTGCTCCAGCCCCCTTTGTGAATGATGAGAGGAAATATTAATTGATTTTTTTAGGAATCAATTATCATTGCCATGTTTCAGAGACCCTGTTGTCTCTTGGTGGCCTCTGGCTCTATAAAGTTGCATTAAATTGCATAGTTTATCTTAATACTTCATGGGGCCTTCCTTTCATTTCTGAGCATGGCCTTCGCACCTATTTTTTTTTTTTTAACTTCTTAAACGTCGGTATGAGGATCATTTTCTCATTCTGCTCTGCCCTGGCACTTTATATCTTATAAGGATTTCTTTTTTTAGCGTTCATCATTTTTACCCTTCCCTCTCCTATGCAATAATAATACTTAGCATTTATATAGTGCTTTTCATCTTCAAAGTGCTCCACAAACTTATGGAGGTTTAATTGTCTTGACCTTACGGGCACTTCTGAATCAGCTACCAGGGGCCCTGATGCTGTCTTGGAGGTTCAGGCTGGGTACCCTCGGGCCCCGCCAGCTTCTCTCTGACCTCCCAGTTCATTCCACATGCAGGCGGCCTTCTCCATAAGGGAATGAGGAGCACCGTGTCCCTGAGAGCAAGCCACAGAGCGTATTTACACATTTCACCCCATTAAAACTGTAATCGATTTCTACAACCTACACCTTAGGACCGTCAGGGGGAAGCCTGGCACATTTAACACAGGAGAAGATGGAAAATGGGGCTGTGAGCTTGAACGTCTGGCTTCATTCCACAAGCAGTCAGGGCAGGGGCTTCCTAGAAACGCTCGGCCATGGTGATCTGTGGGCGGGTGAACAGTCCTTCGCGGTACAGCACCGCTGACTGACTGCCTGCGGCGATCTGGCGAGTTTTTTTGAGAGTTGTTGTTCTAGGTAAAGATGTACTGAGTCACTTAATAGCTTTCCTTATAAAAAGCAGCAAGGCCACGTCATAGTCAGAAATGGAGAATTAAGAACAGCTTGTTGCTTTGGACTCCTTCAACATTCGCTTCCCTAGAGAAGTTTTATTTCAAATAAATACTGTGTCATCTTAGTGGACTCTTCTGACATCGTCCGCCCCAGGACCATCTCATCCAGCCCCGAAAGACCATACTCTCTTCATATTGTGTCCTCATCTCTAACTTTCATTTTTAAGCTTCAAAATAAGTATAAATATATAACCAAGCTGGCAATAAACCAATTTCTAGTGGTTACTTTTACTAACACCTCTTGAGCCACATTTTAAAAAAAAAAAACAGTTTATTTACCAATCCCTTGCCTGGAACTTCAACCCATTGGGAGCGTTTACTCATACGTAGAGTTCAGTGACACTGAGGAGCATCCTGATAACTCAGAGGCATGGCAAATTCTAAAGAGCCTTCTGACTCATTAAAGAAAGATTAGATTATGTTAGGACTAATTTTACTGTGAACTGGATCTTTATTCTAACACCTTGGAAGTTAACCATTCACTTATGGCACACATATAACAAATTTATTAACCAGATTTCTCGTATGCCTAGTGTACTACGTACACTCACTGTATTTATTGGAACAAATAAATGGTAGAGTCATGCCTTTCTAACTTGAATATTTATTTATACAAGGCACGTGACCATTCCAGGGAAACTGTGATAAAACAGTAATACACAGGGTTCAGGAGTTACTTCTTGTCAAGATAATCACATCTGGATAGCATAATGGTTTTTCAGCCCTGGAAAGTCACATCATTTGTGGGACCCAACGATCGGATAAAGCATTCCATGTGACCTGTGATTAAATTGCTTATCAAGGCCATAAGTGCATTGCAAAGTTTATTGATTTCCCAGAAAATAATAATGTCTTGACCTTGCCATTGTTCAAATGGGATTAAATAATTCTTCCCAGCAGGGTCCACGATAAAAGCAAGCAGCTTTTATCTTAACACGAACGTGCTGAAGCTTTACTCCAAGATACTGTTTGACGCTGTTACTTGTTGGGCACTCAAGGAATGATGTTGAGACGTTCCTTTCCAATTAATCTTGATTGGAATAGGATTATCTTTTCCTCTGGATTTATGTCTGGAACTGTGAGCCCTTGTCGCTAAGCGTCCTCAAATTCTAGCCTCTTTCAAACTTTCTGTCACCAGTGATCAAGTGCCCAGGGCATAATTGTGAGCAAAGCCAGACACCGTCCTCACGTGCTATTCTAAGAGTGTATGCACGTGTGCGTGTGAGCATGTGCATGTGTGTGGGTATGTCCATTGGTGCATGTGTGTGTGTGCCCGTGTTGGTGTGTGGGGCAAGGCAGGAAGGCAATTAAAAAGCGTGCTTATGATTTGGCCTGAGCAGGGAGGAGAGGGAAATGTGCAGCTTTCACAGATGGGGAAGCAGAAGTAGGGTTTAGCCCCGAATGCGAAGCACCTCCCTTACTCCCCACAATGACGTTAGAGGAAAACACGTTGACGTTAGAGTAATCCTACTGATGGATATGCAATTGCCTGCAGAGATAAGTCCTCTCAGTGAAGGGAAGAGAGTCCCAGGAAACCATATAACAAAGGAATTAAGGGTCAGGAAGGCTTTTCCAGGTGTAGAACTTGATCTGAGATCGTGATGGGTAAATAGGAGTTAACTATGGAGTGTCTGTCGGGGTTGTTTGCCTGGGTGTGTGTGTTCGGCAGGTGTGTGTGTGTACACATATGTGCGCATGTGTGTCTTTGTGTGTTTATACATGTACTGTGTGTGTGCATGTGAGTGCCTGTGCTTCTGTGTGTGTGTGTGTTTGGCAGGTGTGGTGTGTCTGCATATGTGTCTATGCCTGTGCACGTGCCATGCATGTGTTTGTGTGTGCGTGTGTGTGCGCTGGCGCATGGGCAGGTGGGCTGTGGCCCAGACTGAAGGAAGAGCAGGTACGAAGGCTGTGGGGAGAGACAGCACCTCCCTCTCCAGCACCAGCAGCAGGTCGGGGTAGAGGGCCCGGGAGAAGGGGGCAGGCAGAGGCTGAGGCCAGAGGAGGGTTTTGGCTGCGAGCAGCGTGAAGTCACTGAAGGCGCGTGAGTAGGTCTTGTTAGCGGCATCAGATGCACCTGTCCAGTTCGCTCTGGTGTCAGCGAGGAGAACCGATCCAGGAAGGGCAGCAAAGAGCTTGTGGTGGACGTTTCTGGGGAGATCATTTGTAGTGGCTGCCTTCTCAAGGTCGGCTTCAAGGTACCCATGCAGCCGCGTCTCTTCAGTGCATCAGGTACAGGAGAAGTGAACACCGCCGTCCCCAGGGCGGAGCTGCCTGCCCAGCGCAGAACGGCCCCATCAGTGAAGTCTTTCTGTGTCTCCATAATCCGGTCCCTCCGTCCAAATCGTCACCCTGGCTGTCATGCACGTGCTTGTTGTTCTAGTTGCTTCTCACTGCCCTCTTTCAAAGCTGCCACCCCTAAAAGCAGCTGTGCCCTCAGAAAGCAGGGAGCCCATCCATCCGTGAAGGTGCAGGTGGCAAGGGATTGGCCAGGAGAAGGGCCGATGAGGCTTTACGGGGCGTGCGTTCCCGGCGCTACTTGAGTGCAGGGAGGCCTTTTTGGCGGGTAGTTTCGGGGGCCGTAACAAAGTCTCACAAACTGGGGGGCTTCAAACAACAGAAACGTATTCTCTCACAGTCTGGAGACCTGAAGTCTGAAACCCAGGTGCCTCTGCAGGGCCGGTTCCTGCTCGGAGGCTCAGAGGCAGAGCGTGCTCCAGGCCTCTCCACCCGCTTCTGGGGTTGCCGGCAATCCCTGGCGTTCCCCTGCTTTGAAGAAACATCGTTCCAATCTGTCTGTGTCGTCACGTGGCTGTCTTGTCCCTGTCTCTGTGTCTCTTCTTATAAGGACACCAGTCATTGGATTAGGCCTGCCCTCCTCCACTGTCACCTCATCTTAACTAATTACATCTGCAAAGACCTTCTTTCCAATGAGGTCTCGTCTGAGCTCCTGGGGGTAGGACATCAACATGTCTTTGTGGGAGACACAATTCCACCCGCAACAGCTGACTTTCGGTTTTCATCCGCTAGAGTTGGAGGACTCAGATTCCAGGACGAGGACATTTTCCTGGATGGTCTTTCCTGAGACGCTCTGGACAAGCATCAAAGAGGAGAAGCTAGCCCTGCTCCATGCAGAGCTTGGCATTAAAGTCCAGACTTGGATCCTTCCTTCACGAGCACTGTGAGCTCTGGGCCGTGAGAACTAGATGCCTGCATCTGAATGTGGCTTCTCGCTGCAGCCCTGAGATTTATTAGAATGATTTGGCCACAGAAAGCTTCATGCACGACCTGGCTAATGGGCAAGGGTCCTTCCCTGCGGAGCTGGCTTCATTACGTGCGGCTTCCTGAGACCTGGAGGGCGGTGGGTTGTTGAGTCGCAGCCGCTTACTGCTGTGTGCCTGCTGCTGTCAGGAGTCTTAAAATAGGCATTGGACACCACTCACTGAGCCTGTTATGGTCCCGGCTACACTGCTGGTAATAACAGATCCAGGTGGCCTAAATTTTCTGTTTCTGATGGTGGATTAAAAACAGCACCTGAGCGAGGATTCATCCCGCGCCGTAGAGTCTGTGACCTGAGCTGGCAAAGGCAGAGACTTCCTGGTTCCTTCTCCTTCCGTGAAACTGGCAGATGCTTCTTATGCACCATCCCGTTCCATGCCAGTATCTCCAGTGTCTGTGTTACAGCCATCATTAGCACAGCGGTCGAGGCAGGTCTCCATGAGGATCACTAAGTGAACACAGTTCCTTCAAATGGGCCCGAATCCCCATTACTGCGGTCCCCGAGCCCAGGGTCTTCCCAACCAGAGGGTCATCACCTGTTTCTTGTCACTCCTGACTCTCCTATGTCCTGTTCTTCAATCAGAATATACAGCAGTTAGCACACGCTTTGTCACCGATGCCTGGGGTGGTGACACCGCCGCTCTGTGCCTCGGTTTTGTGATCCGTGAACTCTAGGGACTGGAAGACCACTGAGCTTTCCAGCCAGGGTAGCGGCGGCTACAGATGGCTGCAGATATCTGAAAGAGTATCTCCCCTCCCCCGGCCCCTGGAATGGCCGGGCAGGGCCTCCAGCATCTGGGATGGTCACTGGGAATTGCAGCTGTTTACCCCAGCATGCCATACAAATATTGTCATTTTTATGTGCCAGTGGCATGCAAAGGGAAGCCCTAGGATACAGGATCTCAGGGTCCCTTTGAAAGGAAAGCTTTTTATTTAGTTCCAAGTTCTATTCTTTGAGGCTTGATTCAAGTACTGCACAGTGTTGTGTTGCCTGCCAGTTCCATCCCAGCCATTCAGTAAGCATCTATCCCAGACCTACTGTGTGCCAGGCCCTCCTCTCCACACAGGTGAAACTGGGTGCCCAAGACAGTGAAGAGTCCTGCCCTCGGGGACTGACAAGGAACAAACAGAGATGAGTGGTGATGGGATGGTGCTGCGGCACTGAGAAGTGGGGCAATGCAGCCGTGAGTAGCTTGGGAAGAGCAGAAGGTAATTCCCTCAGTGTGATGAGCAGGGAAGACCTCCTGAGGGACCCACATCTGACCTGGAACTTGAGTGACAAGAGAAACCAGCACAGTAAAACGTTGAGACAAGAGAGTACTGGGCAGAGCTCACAGAGTGACCGATGTCCGGAGGCATGAAAGAGCTGTAGGTGTTGGAGGAAGGAAATGAGGTCACCAGCTTCCTCTCGGTCTTAAAAACCTCCTGACACTCTCCTGTTGAAGACAGACTCGGGGAAATCCATTGAACATGTTTTCCCCACATTGGAGCAAGAAGAACTGTGGCAGTGGAGTGTCTGACATCCACTAAATATATATCTAACACATCTGGGGAAATCAAGTAACCACAATTCTCAACACAGCGTATAATCTGTCCGTTTATTTGGGTCAGGTGCTCATTTGCAACACTCCTGTCCAAAAGGAAAGCACTGTTATATTACTGCGTAAATAATGTGCTCGGAAATAGGATTGTGAAATGTAGAATTGAGATTGGCAATAATAATTTGTATTTGTGGACTGCTTTTCCTCCTCTGACCTCAGAATATTTCTCAACTTAGTATGAAAGCGTGAATATGCTTTACACATCCTCATGGCAACACTGTGAGGCAAAGTGGCTAATAATAGTAATATGAAAAATAGCAGAGTTGATATTTACTGAATGCTGACGACAGCCGGGCCACACATATGCCTAAGGCAACAGAGACCGAACTATTTGTTGATAGATTCTAGGTCTAATAACACAATGTGCTGATTAACATGCTGCTGTTCAGCAAACATGCTGAGCCCCTACTGTGTGCCGGGCACAGGGAGTGGACACAATGGGCAAAATCTCTGCTCTCAGAGTTACTCAGTTTCCTTTAATCCTTCCAACACGCTAGCAGATATTTGCTGTCATTATCCCCATTTTAAAGATGAGAAAACGGAGACGTGGAGACAGTAAGTAACGTGCTCCAAGTCACACAACTAACAAGTGATAAAGGCAGAGCTGCCTCACCCGTCGTGTGACGTGGAGCGGGTCCCTCCAAACAGGCAGGTGAGGAGACTGCCGAGCGTTACTGTCTTCAGGACGCGCTGAAGGCGCAGGGAGAGCACGGCTCTGACCAGCCTCCACCGCTGCCCTGCTCCCCAGAGCAGGTCCAGGTCCCTCCCAAGACACAGGACGTGGACGTGAACCACCCAGGGGCCCTATCCTGGGGGCACAGGAAGTGGACTTTAGTCCAGGACCTTTGTCCTAGAAGTGGTACAGATGGCCCAGGAGTCCAGAGCGAGCCCTTCAAGGCCCATGCACTATGCTCCCGACTCACTGTGTCTTGTGTGAAGCGGCCCCTCAACCCGCAATGCGATAAGAAGGGACGGTTTCCAGGGAGGTGCTGCCTCAGATTCCCACGCAGAAGATCCAGCGGGAAACAAAGCCGTGTGTGTCCCTTTCCAGGAAGGGCCGTCTGCTTTCCCCTGGGACAGGCGGCCTCAGCGCCTGGGAACGTCTTCCTGTGGGACAATTTACAGCCGTTCAGTTTTCCTTTCCTGATTAAACTTGGTAACCAGATACGCAGAGAAAGCCCTAGCTTCGTGTCTCCCAGAGGAATCTCAAGGAATTCTACTCCGGTGAACGGACAACATTTTTGACCACAGAAATGAGGAACAGTGAAGTCATGCGATTGTGACAAACACATAATTCTCCATGATCAGAACGGGCTGGACCAGCGAGTCAAGTCCCGGTATTTTTATGCAGAGATGGAGGCGTCCTTGTTGGGAGGGGCTGACGATACCCTGACGGTCTTTGCTTTGGCAGCTCTTTTCCTAGGACCCCGTTGTATCAGGTGGCACATCCAAGGTACTCCAAAACGTAGCAGCTTAAAGCAATGATCGTTTATTTGGCTCACAAGTCTGCAGATTGGCAGTTTAGATGAGGACTGGTGGAAGGTTCTCTGGTCTCAACTGGGCTCTCTCACGTGTCTGTGGTCAGCTCTAGTCAGACTTGCTCTCTCTCATACCTGGAACCCTGGCTTGGGCACCTGGGCTGGCGCAGCCTCCGTGCCCTGTCCTCTCAGCCTCCAGCCAGCCAGTCTGGCAGCTCACAAGAAGTTGGGCAGAAGGTCAAGAGTGAGAGGAAAAGCACACGGGGGGCCGGGGCCTGGGACTGGCTCAGGGTCCCTTCCGCTCAGGTCAGTGCCAAGGCCAGTCCGCCCTCAAGGAGGGGGAGATGGATTCAGCCTCCTGATGGGAAAAGCTGCTGACTCGCCCAGCCCAGAGGTGAGCACTCAGGGAGCAGAAGGCCAGCAGTGGTTTCTACACAGCGCCTACCACCCTCCGGGTCCTGCCCTGGAAGCATTTGAAGACGCAGTCCCATAGGCGACACCCACCTCTCACCACTACGGCACCACTATTCTGCTGTTCCTTTCACTTCATTTTCCTGGGGATGTCTCACCTCTCATCTTGATTGGACTCAGGGCACACTCTGGTGTCCCTGGTAGACATCTCTCATGAGGACTCAACTCCAGGACCACCAATCTTTTTGCTGAAACCCTCGGAGGCAGATGTGCGTTGGAGTTCAGAATTCTTCAGATTTCAGAATGATAATACATCCGTATGCTATATCTAGTGCACAGAGTCTGGGCAGTGCTTCGTAATCACACACATAATTCTTCTACATTAAAACATGAATATTCGCACTTAGCAGGGCAAAGAGCGTCAATAGCCCCACATCGTTCAGCCAAGGTTCTGCTGCCCCATGAGCTCACACCCTGCCACCTGCCACCGACTGAGGATCAACAGTAATGGCAAAACTACAGTGTTCAGGATATCTTGGATCTAGAAATGCAGATAAAGGATTAGGGACCTTTGTAAAGTTTTAAAATAGACTGTGGTTTCCATGAGGGCAGAAGCCGGGCTGTCTCTTGGTTCCATGGTCTCCTCTATACTAAGCAAAGGATCTGAGACACAAATACCCAGTAAATGTTTGAAGACATAAGTCAGCCAATACCTCGTGTACAACGTAAGCCTTGAGGCGGGTCCCCTCTGCAGGTGCCTAATCCCTCCCATTTGATGCCAACTCTGATTAAGGTCGTTTTCAGCAGAGGACAAATTCTGACCTGGCCCCATATTCTGTTCCCTGTGGAGGGCTGGAAGACCCCTCTCGTGTCCCTAAAAATCTACAGCTATCCAGGCAATGAGCGTGTTATATGAAACGCTGCATCTGGAAAGTTAGGCAGGCAACCAGGGCTTTAGAAGGAGCTGGGAGGCATGGCAGGGAGAACCCGGAAGATTCTGGCCTTTCCTAGGCTCGGTTAATTGCAGGGTCGTCAGTTGGTTACTGCTGTGCTTGCTCTGAACTTTGTTATTCCGTTTCAATTGTTCAGACATTTCCCGAGCGGCTGCTGTGGGAGACACACTGTTCTTAGCGCAGGGGTTCCCAGTTGAGGGGGACACATACATGTAGATTGATATGATATGCTTATGATATGCTCTGTAAAGCAGCGTGAACAAACGCTACGGGAACATTCCGGAAGGAGCTATCCCTTCTGCATGAGGTCAGCAGAGATAATTTCACTAAGGAAGGCACCTTAGAACTGGGTTTTGAGGCTTGTATAGGAGTTTGCAAGGCAGGTAAGAGTTGGGAAGTCTTTCCAGATAGAAAGAAAGGCGTGTGCAATGTTTGAAACTGCAATGGGGCCTGTTTGGAACAAGGCACGTAGGCAGACACAGGAACCGGAGAGGTAGTTTACTGTTCAGGTTCCACACAAAATATAAAATATATCCAAAGCTAAATAAAAATTATTTTTAAAGCAATCTGATGTCGTTTCAGTACCACTGCTAAGCAATGTTAATGATTTTTTAAAAAAAGGTAATATCAAGTCTCTGTCCTAAATAATAATAATAAGCATAATTTATTGGATGATTACGATAAGCCAAGAAGTCATCTATTGCTTCGCATGTATTAGCTCACTTAGTCCTCATCGCAACTCTAGGAAAATGTCATTATTACTATCATCGTCATCATCATCATCATCCCTGATCAACAGATGAGGAAGCCGAGGTTTAAAGAGGCTGAGTAATTTTCCAAAGGTCACACGGAGAGTGAATGACAAGGTCAGGATTGGAACCAAAGTCCTCTGGCTCCAGAACCAAAACAATTCCCACGAGGATGTTAACGTCTACACCACATGCCGTCCCTCCAGGAAGACAAGCCACATGCCCGTCTTAGATGCCACTGTGGAATAACAAACGCTATTTAATGCCAAAGCAAGAGGGACCAATGACACAAGCTGAGGGCAAAGGGGGAGATGAAAACCGCGCCGAGCCATTCAAGAGTGGATGTGCCATCTTTCCCCAGGGTTATTATTTTAGAATCATTATCTCTTCTGTTGGTACAGATAAGTTTTCCCAGAGCCACATTTGCGGCATAAAAGCAATGAATAGATGACTTTATATAAATGCAACCACACTTTTTTCAGTGGCAATATGTGTGTCTGTGTGCGTGCGCCTGTGTGGGATTTCAGGGGCTGCTAGTACGTGTGTGTTTGCTTGAGACTCAACAATGAAGAGTGATCGCAGAAAATGGCTCGCCTGGGGGCCGGGCATGAGGAACATTTGCAGCACATGGAGATCTCTCTGATTGTTTTCCTTGCTGCTGAAAGTTGAGCTGTAGTTGGTAAACTGCCAGCTGGCAGATAGAATAGACGCCTCGCCTCTCCGTTTCTGCCTCCTGGTTCAGCAACTTGTGCAGCTTCCGTTGCTAGACTAATTAATGAGTATCTGATAAAACGAAAGGCAACATATTTCTTGTTTCAGAGGTGTCACAATGATGTTAAGTTGTTACTTTATTTTCCAGAATAAGCAATATGATATAGAGCTACATCATTCTTGTTTAACACTGCAAGACAAGGGAAGTGGTCTGTGAACTCAGAGAGCCCGTCCCAGCCCCTCTCTGAGACCTGGCTGGGCTCTTTCAGGAGTGTTGATGACAAGCAGCATGGGAGACCTTTACCTCGCAGAAGGGTACTTAACCCAGCACATGTGAACCTAAAGGCTGGCTGCTCCACTGAGGGGGCTTGACCCTATGAATCCCAACATCTGGAATGACATTGGCTCCTGTAGGTCATCCAGACATGAAATAAGTGTCTAGAAAATATAATTAGCCAGACTGCACCTTCTAAGTTAAGTTCTGGTGCTCACATGATGAGAGCAATGATTGGTGCAGAGGAGGACAAACCACTATGTATTTGTAGCTAAACTGTGTTTCTACTTTCCCGTCCCTCAAAAAATAACTTACTTTTTCTTCCTTCTCTCTGCTCAGCCCAAATCACAAATAAGCTCATTGACTGCCTTTCTGCCTTTCCGTGCACACAGACACCAACACACGTGCACATGCACAAACATACACAGTGAACCAGCACACGTACGTGAACACACACCAACACACACGCACACTTATGTGGACACATGGACACGTACGTGAACACACATGCACACAATACGTGCACACACATGCATTCTTAGAACACACCATCCCAAAGAACTTCCTGTGATGAGGGGAATGTTTGCTACCTGTGCTGTCTGTTATGTTCCCTACTGGTAACTGAGTGCTTAAAGTGAGCCAGTGAAAATGAGGAATGGGATTTTTAATGCAATTAAAATTTAATTAATTTCAATTTAAACTTATGGTTTATGGCTACCAAATTGGCCAGCCCAGTTCTAGAATGGAAGCCCCACTAGGATGGGACTCTGTTACCCTCTCCTCTGTACATCCAGCGCAGTGGGTCAAGACCTATTTATCAACCGAATGAGCGGTGCAATCAGAGGACAGGGCTGGACAACTCTGAGAAGCCATTGAAACTATCAGCCCACGAACGTTCATGAGCATCCAGAGAGAATCTTTCCAGTCCTGAATATTGACTGTCTAGGAAAGAGATTGCCTCAATGGAAAGGAATGGAATATTTTAGTTGTTGTTTTGCGTACCAGATTATAACTCTGTCACTCATAAATTTCCCAGTCTTTCAGAATCCATATATATTTCTTATCCATACAACTTGAGGGTGATGAATTCCTTCAAACGTTTCCCGGGGAGAGAAGCAGAATTGTGTGGTACTTCACCTTGTTTGTCATGGAGCTCCCTTGCTCCATTGTCAGTCCCGCATGATCTCAGAGCTGGGATGGAGTCTTCTTGCCCCTTCCCTGCTTTTTCCCTCTTGTCACTGCTCAGCTCCCACGTCTCCAGAACGCCCCCTCCCCACTTTGCTCAGAGCCGGCCAAGGACCGCTCGGCTCCTTCAGTCTCCCCAGACTTCTTTCTTCCCTCTCCTCAGGCTTTCCTGGTTTCAGTATACCTACTTTACAATGTGGCAGCTAAGATGAAATATGTCTTTTTGGGCAAAAATTTACCACCGTCATTGTCAATCTTGCCACGGGGAAAATATAAATTTTGATTATCCTTTGTGATAAGATGTCACGTTTGTTTGGGGGTGTTTTGGGCCATAGTGCCCAATTCTCTAGGAGAGATGTGGGCGGAAGATGCTGCCCATCTGAGCCGCACATTTCTCACCTGCACAATGGGACTGGCAGGAGTGACGGTGGGCACATCGCAGGGATGCGATAGGGTTCACTAGATCTCTGTTAAATGCTCGACGGAGAAGGGCCGGTGCATCCTTGTCACTGCACATGGCTGGCTGCCACAGCTTCACATCTTGCCAGTTCCTTTTTAAGCAAAGTTGGGCAACCGTAAGTTCCAAATGAAAATTGCACATCTATGATGACCCAGTGAATAAACAGACTCCTCTGTGTAAAGCAAACGGCTGGCCCCACATCAACCGGCCTTGGCCCGGCGGACGGCGGCTGGGTGCGCTGACGAGAACATTAAACACACGTGGCCCCCAGATAAATAGGCCTATCCGTGTGCCCATTCTCCAAGCCACACCTGCCTGTAACGAGCTGCCCTGTTTGCAGCCCTGGGAAAGCCAAGTCTCCCGGCAGACAGCCCAGGAGGATAATAAAGGGAAGTGGCACCTGCTGCAGAAGCCGCAGGGCATTTCCACGTGCCCCGCCTGCCTCCTGGCCCTCCTCCTCCTGCTGGCCGCAGCTCGGAGCTTCTGGGGTCCACCTTTGCTCGCTCCACGTTTGGGTCCCACCCTCCCCCCCGCCTCCACCCACACTTGCTCCAAGCCCAGCAGAACCACGGGAGTGATGGGGACTCCATCAGGGTGTTGTTAGGGCTGTCTGGGCTCACAATGGCCCATTGCTGGTGATTGACAGCTACTTACACTCAGCCTCCCACCGAGCTATTGGTGCGTGTTCTTGTTCTCTGCAATTTTAAACTGTTCCTGGCCTGAATATTAATACGTAAGGTCCAGTACACAGAAAAAAATAATGGTGTTTTAAACCCTTTAACATCGAATCTGCGTATAGCAAAATCATTCTAAAGTCTCCCCAGAAAGCTCTTAATTTAAGGTTAGCTGAGGCACGAAGGGCAAAGGCTGCATTGTTAGTCGTTTCTTCAGTGCGTATTCATATTTTCTTTATTTGGCTCGTATTAGGCCACTTTTGAAAGAAGAAGCTGAAAAGGACCACACTCACATTCAAATAAAACGTGACGATGGGTTAGTCTTCTCTCTCTCCCCTACCAGGGGACGTTCAGAGTTACATGAGACGTTTTTAAAAAACTTGTCATGGGAGGGACAATTTGGAACCAATTATACATAACACATCATTTTGCACATCTTTATCTGAGATGTAAAACAACTCTTGCTTTTAATATCATCTTGGTGTATAATTTTTTTTAAGGTAAATTATCCAGAATGTAAGAAAACATGTTTTTTCTCATTTGAATAGATTAGGTCTTATCTTTCTGCCTGCATAATCAACAGGATTAAACTTCTGAATGACAGGCGTGGGTGGTCAGGGTTGAGTGCTGAACAGGATTGCTGCAAAGGTGACCCAGTCCTCAGAGGTGGGGGGCTGGAGACACACAGGGTTGATCTTCCCATCTTAATCCCCCCCAAATCCTACCTTTCTTTTATCCTCAAAAAGTGACTGCTCAGATCCCGTTTACGGTACACCTCTCAGCCTCAGCACGTCGTCCCAGGGTGGAGACTGCCGACCTGACCCATGGAGGCTGACACTGCCCTTGCCCCTGGCTTAGGCGTCCTCTCCGGTTCTCTCACCATCAGCTTCCTCTTTCTCTCTGTTGCTATACTGTCCTCTTTGCCGGGAAGCCACTCTGTACCCCCGAAGCTTCAGGGAGGGTGTCGTGCTTCACCGCCTTGAGGGTGAAGCAGCAACAGACACTGTTTGAAATTGCTCTGTGCGGGAGACTTGTCTCTTCTCCTCAATTTATTAATTTATTCAGCTGTTTGTTTTTATCAGTACAGACTCATGGATATGGGAGTCATTTGCTTGTAATTTCATCCTTTTTAAGAACTGCCACCCATGAATAGTGCTTACGAGGTACATAACACACTCTGAAATGATCTCTTATTCGCTAAAACACGGCAGGAGTCTAGGGGATATTTCTGAAATATAAGTATACATTGATTTTATTAAGGACCTTCGAGAATGAAATGATAAGTAGTTGACTTTCACATATCCCTTTCCATAATCTCGTTTTATTATGCCCACTAATTCATTGGCATACACCATTAAAACTAATTTTAGGGATTTTTTTTTTATATTTACCCTTTTTTCCTGACACGTAGTTCAATCGCTTATGTTGGGTCTTTTATGTGAATTAAAAATACATCTGCAAACTTTATACCATTCTATTTAGCAATCCATTTATCCCACCTATTTCCGTGAGTTTTCAGTGCTGAGAGTTGAGGAGTGAACAAAATCAACCAGGGCACCCACCGTACGGGGCGGGTGAACCAGCAAGCCAGGCATACAAAAGCAAAGGGAGAAAGAAAACCATTCTCAACAGGAGCAAGAGCCGTAAAGACAGCAAAATGGAGTGCCGAGACGGCTCTGCGGGCGGGGCGCTGGTTTTGGGGAGGCCAAGGGAAGGGCTTCTGAGGGGACGTGTGTGCTGTCACGTTAATTTCAGACATCTCGGTCTCGAGTCACAGCAGCGGGCATCGGCATATAGTTTCTTCATAATGGCAACCGTGTAAATGCTTGTCATTGTGGGTAGACAGAGAACACGAGTGCTGTAGGTATTTTCTGCTTGTAAAACAGTCAGCAGCTTTTAGAGTTCACAGAACCCTTCACAGAGCCCGGCCCCTCCTTCAACAGCCCTGGGGAGGAGGGGTGGGTAAGGAGCATGGAGCTATCATCTCACATCCCGGACGAGAGGCATGAGCCGCCTGTCCAACGCCCTGAGCTAGCCAGTGGCACCAATGGGACTCAGATTTAGGTTTTCAGGTTCCAGCTCCGCTGCTGCAAATGTCCTAACGTCTACCGAGCCCAGATTTCTGAAGATCCACCCTGGCTTCCTTCAGGCCCATCTATGACAGTGCCACGAGTCTCGTCAAAAGTCAGGCAGACTGTTCTCAGGGGCCATGGTGGGAACCTGGGTGACACACATTGTGACTAAAAGCAGAGCCGATCTTGTTGGTATCAGGGGAGGAACGGGACCCTCGCTTATTGACTGCTCCCTCTCAATCCCTCACAGGGAAGCAAGTTTACAACCCAAATTCACCCAACTGTTGTCCGGCCTGGTGGCCCGTCCCCTCCCTGAGGCTGTTCATTTGTTGACTCCCGTCGTGAACACCATGAGCTGCTCCATCAACACACATCAGCACCCGCTGATTTCCAAGTTCTGAACCTCAAGAATCCCAAGTTCCGAAGGTGCCGAGGCGGACTGGAACAGCCTCTCCCCTTGTAGAGCTCAGAGTCCAGAAAGAAGACAGATGTTAAGCCAATTATCACCTTCATTCAGCAGATGTAAATGGACAAAGAGCTGAGAAGGAAGTGTCCTGGGAGGGTGGTTGTGTAGGGCAGGGGGACCCGACCTAAGGGGGTGGGTGTAGAAAAGGCTCTCCTGGAAAATTCCAGAAAGAGGAACCACTTGTGGGAAGATTTGTCGGTTTAGAGAAACTGAAAGGCCAGGATGGAGGAACATTTTAGAAAGGAGAAGGAAATGGCAGGAGATGAAGCTGAGGCCATGACCCTTCACCCCCAGCGCAAAGCCCTAAGTGGTCGGCTCTTCGTCTGCTCTCTCATGGTTCCACGCTGGCTCTGCTCAGACATGTTCCTCTAGACTCCAAGTGGGCTCCACCTCGGCTTCGGAGAGAGAGAGAGCATCTCTCCAGACACCCACAGGCTTGCCCCTCACCTCCTTTGTCCTTGTTCACATGCCACCTGTCAGTCAGGCCCCAGCCACTCTGCTTGTGGCCCACCTGCCCATCCCTTGGGACCCCTGCTTCCTGCATCCCAATCTACTTTTCCCGATGTTCTTACCATCTAACATGCTACTGATTCCTTATGTTTTATTTGGTGTCTGACTTCCCCTCCATAAGGCAGGAATTTTTCTGTTTTGTTCACAGATGGCACCCTAGCGACTAGAACAGGGCATGGTTCTTGACAACTGTCTATGGGAACCGAGTAATGGAGAACCATTCAGAAAGTTTGGGCAGGAAAGTGACATGGGAACATTGGTGCTATTAAAAGATTATTGTCTGCGATGAGGTGGACACCTTGGAGGGGAGCGAGGTCTCTCGGGGCCACCAGGTAGAATCTTATCAAAATTCTGTTGGCTGTCCTTCCTGGAGGCTGCAGAGACAGAGGTGGCCAGAGTGGGATTATTGGCTATAAAATGTTTTTTTAAGCTTCCAGGCAAAACTAATCCTTCTTTAAAAATTAGCTGAACCCCAGGGAGGGAGCCCTGGAATCACAGCTGGAGATTGGGGCCCCGCCGCCTGCATCAGGACATGAACCACACCTATGCGGGAAGATGCAGGCAGCTCTCAGGCGCTGGCTGTGCCTCCTGCCAGCTCCGGGTGAACAAGAGAAAGCTCAGAAATTCGGTAAATTGAGTCCATACTGTATAGCAGAATGCAGCACTTAGGAACAAGCCTGAGAACTCTGAGTGGGTCCCAGAATCAAGAAAAAGGATCCAAATTTCTCTACAGAAAACAAGCTCGTTGGCTTTGGAGTGTGGGCCACGACCCTCCATTGGCAAGATGAGGTGGCTCCCGAGGGTCTTCCACTTGCTCTCAGAATAAAAGGGGAGGGGGCTCTGGCTGCCAGGAAAGGGCAGGATGCTACTCCGAAGTCTGAGATTCTAGGGGGAGACGGCTCCCAGGTCTTGGAGACTTTCTTAGAGGATGGAATGACTCCTTCTCTAAGAACTGAGTCTTCCCTGGGAGCCAGGCAGACTTCCTAGATCAGTGTCATATTAAAATGCCCACCAGCACAGCAGTTACTGTCACACCCCATCTCTGGGGGTCACAGGGAGCAGCCGTGGTCCTAGAGGTGGCAATGCTGGGACAGACGCAGGTTTCTGGTATCTACCAGAGAGAGATATAAACCTTGGATTCCTGTGACAGATTCACCAAAGCATATGTGGGCTCAGGGAAAATTCTTCTGGGCTGTAGGGAAAAATAAGAAGGACTTCCGGAAGGGGAAGAAACAGTGATGGCGCACTCCTGCTGGCAATTTCTTAGCCTTCCCCTATGACGAGGGTCACACAAATTTCCTTCCAGGCAGTAAGTGAGAGGCTTGTACTCAGCAGTTCTCAAGGTATAGTCTGCAGCTCTCAGGGGGTTTCTAGGACCTTTCAAAGTGTCCACAAGATCAGAACTGTTTGCACAAAAGCCAGGGCCGGCTTCATGGGCCTGTGCTTGGAAGGGTCTGATGGTCTGCTGTTGGAGTCTTCAAATTCTTAGTAAGTTGTAAACAAGGGCCCCATGTTTTCATTTTGCACTGGGCCCTGCAAACTGTGTAATTGGTCCTGATGATGATCCTAAGACCTGGGTGGAAGGCAGAGTCCTAGGATGGTCCCTGGGAGCCCCTCCTGCTGCCGTACACACCCTGTAGCATCCTCTCCCTTTGAGTGAGAGTGGAACTAAGGAATGTGATGAGATCTCACCTCCGTGATTACGTTACACGATACTGCAGATAGAATCAAGGTCCCAAGTAAGTGGACTGAGTTAATCAAAGAGATTCTCTTGCATGGGCCTGGCCTAATCAGGTGAGCCCTTTGAAAGCAGAGATTTTCATTGTCTGCTCTGAGAAGCAGAAAGCGAACAGCCATGATGGGAACCACCTACAGAGAGGGGCGGCCCCCAGGAGCTGGGAGCAGTCCTGGCTGAGAGCTAGCGGGAAGACACGGATCTTGGTCATATAATTGCAAGGAACTGAATTCTGCCAATAACCTGAGTTTGGAAGAGGACCTGAGCTCCAGTGAGAATCACAGCCCCAACTCCCACATCCACTCCAGCTTCGGGAGACCTGAGCAGGGGACATAGCTAAGCACTGCCCAGACTCCAGCCCCGGAAGCTGTGAGATAACAAACGCGTTGTTTTTAGCAGCTGGGTTTGTGGCAAGTTGCTCTGCAGTGATAGAAACGACACAGGACGCCGTGTGCCTCTTTTCTCTCTGCTGGCCTTTGCTCTGACTGTGGGTGAAACTCCTGGAGTCCTAGCGTCCATCAAGGCAGTGGCCCCCAGCTGCACCAGGACCCCTGCCCTCCTCACCACTGTGCACTTCAGGGGAAAAAAGTCAGTTTCACTGCAGACTTTCCTGGATGAAGCCGTAAAAAGTTTTCACCTTATTAACTCTTCACCCTTGGGTACGTGTCTTTTTAGTACCTGTGTCACCAAACAGTGCGCATGGGTCTCCAGCAGAAGCACTGGTGAGATGCGAGTCTTGCAGTCTGAGCTCACCCCTCTGCCCGGGGAGCACCGCTTCCGCGGGAAGGAGCGTTACAGACAGACAGATAGCCTCTACTCAGACTCGGGCATCTGGCAGATGTTTCCCGAAAACGTCCCTTCAGAGAAAGTATTGGCAGTGTTGGTTATCCAAAATAAAACTTGAATGTTCAAGTGAAAATTAGAAACTTGGAAAACATACACCTGCCACTGTGAGCTTGGAACCTTAAAGACTTTTCTGCTGAGATTTCTGGGGATTTTAACAAATGTGATTTTTAAAAATATTGTCTCATAAAGTTTGACAGCATTTGGAAGACCTGTGTAACTCTAGGGAACTCACAATTTCCCAATGACAATGCCTGAGAGCAGAAAACCATGCTTTCAAGGGGCCCGACAGACCAATGGAGTTTAATATGATAGGGTAAAAAAGCGTATTGATTTGGTTTCAGATTCCGTAACTAACCTTTAAGACACTACCGCCTGTTGAGTTTTGGTGGTGTAGCAAACAAGAGTATTCACAAGTGTCTGGAAGGCCATTAAAATACTCATTTCCAACTGCCCATCTATATGAGGCTGCCTTCCCTTTGCATATTTCAGCCAGATCAACACACACAGCAGCGAGTGGAGTAGGAAGGGGCATGAGATCCAGCTGCCCCCACTAAGCAAGGCATCAAAGACATTTGCAAAAACATAGAACAGTGCCATTCTTCTCACTAATTTTTTTTAAATATACTTATTTTCATTAAAACATGTTATTTGTATTAATGTGTAATGGGTTTATTATGGTTATTTTTAAATGAACTAAAATAAATATGTAAACATTTTCCTATTTTTAATTTCTAGCATGGTAGACGTGAATAGATACAATCCACAGAAACAAACGCTCCTTCTGTTTTTCGATGATTTTTACTACTGTGATGGAGCGTTGAGCCCAAAACGTTTGAGATCAACGGCTGGTCTAATCTGGCCTCATGTGCGAGGTGGGGGAGGGTGAGGCGGGGTGGGAAGAATATTAACGGCCATCAAGGAGCCAATGGTTGTGGGCTGAATTGCGTCCCTCCACAAAGATATGATCAAGTCCTCACTCCCAGGACCTGTGAATGTGACCTTACTTGGAAATGGGGTCAATGCAGAGGTGATGGAGTTAAAATGAGATCGTTTGGGTGGCCCTAATCTAATATGACTGGTGTCCTTATAAAAAAGGGAACTTTGGGGGCCGGCCCGGTGGCACAGCGGTTAAGTTCACACATTCCGCTTCTTGGCGGCCCCGGGGTTTGCTGGTTCGGATCCCGGGTGAGGACATGGCACCACTTGGCACACCATGCTGTGGTAGGCATCCCACATATAAAGTAGAGGAAGATGGGCACGGATGTTAGCTCAGGGCCAGTCTTCCTCAGCAAAAAGAGGAGGATTGGCAGTGGATGTTAGCTCAGGGCTAATCTTCCTCAGAAAAAAAAAAGGGGGAACTTTGGACACAAAGATGGACAGACAAAGGACACAGGGAGAAGATGGCCACTTGGCTGGAGAGATGCAAGGAAGGCCAAAAATTGCTGGCAGCCACCGGAGCTGGAAGACGCGAGGACCAATTCTCCTCCAGAGCCCCAGAGGGAACGCAGCCCTGCCGACACCATGATTCTGGACTTGCGTCCTCCACAGCTGTGAGACAACACGCTTCTGTTGTTTTAAGGTTTGTGGTTCTGTGTTACCGCAGCCCCGGGACGCTGAGACACCCATGTATGTGCTCCCTGTGCTGGGCCAGTCACTTCACACGAGTTATTTCATTCCATCCCTCCAGGATTAGCAGAAACAGGAACATTCTGTGTGTTTTACAGACCGGGAAACCCGAGATGAAAAGGAATCAGTGTTTCAAAGTCCGTGCTTGGTCTATTTCCATATGCGGCCCCCTCAGAACGGGGGCTTCTGTCGTTCTTCTACAAATCCACTCCTGTGAGAGCTCAATGGATTTCCTCCGGGTTGTCATAAGCCTGAAATTGACTTTGGCTAAAAACAGTCCATTTGCTGATGCAGAGCTTAACCTTTAATTGTGATATTCATACAAATGAGGTAATTATTATTTGATTATATCGGCCAATTACCTAACAGTAAAGTTAATAATTATTATTTTTACTGCTGAGCATTGTCAGCATCACCATCCAACAGTTTCATCAGCGAGTACAACAATGCAGTCCAACAAAATCTACAGAGTCTCGACTACACAGCAGCAGATGCTGGACGGGATGCAAAGGGAGGGAGAGGTGCCTGCGAAAGGACGACCAGACACAGCGAGGACGGAGGTAACAGCTGACAGAGAAATGCAGACAGGTGCCCTAGGGAGGTCAACGGACACAGGGTCCTACTGGAGAGAACAGGAAAAGTGAACCAAAGAGGTGAGCGAGCTGTGCTCCAAGGAGCATTTGGAGGCTGCCCAGGAAATAGGCAGAGGCCTGGGGAGGGGCTCCCCACTCCCCCTGGCATGGCAGGGTCACGGAGCAAGTGTTTGTACAGCTGCAGGAAGCTCTGGCCGTGCCAGGTGCTTGGGACGGACCGTTGTCAGAGTCCTTTACAATTGTCCCTTGGATACTTGTTGCCCAGGGACAGGGCAGATCCTGGCCAAGCACGCTTACCTGGAGGCAGCCTACGCTGCTTGTTTTCACCTTTTTCAGATACTGTGTCCCCTCCTCCTTGCCTCCACTCCCCAGTCTTGGGAACCTATGCTTTTTGTGTTTTCTTTCCTTTCCCCTAAGAAAGCCTACCTTCCAGAAAGATTCTGAAGATATTTCACATTAATGTGTTAATGATTCTCCTTGGGGAAGAGAAGTTTGAGCTTTTAACAGGGATGAAAATCTTATTTAACTTAGGTCAACAGTGTGGGTATCTGATGATCTGAGTATCAATGATGTGGAAGGAGGCGGGAGAGGTCACTTTTTACGAAAAAGGGCCTTCCCATTGCCCACAAAATCACTTGGTTCACCCACAAGCGGACACAGGCTGGACAAAGGCATGCTCTGCCAAGAACACAGCACCCACTTGTGCCTCAGTGGCCCTCCCACACACTTCCTGGGAAACGCCACCTTTTCAACATTCATTCTGCATAGTTTAGCCTAAAATAGGTAACTCCTCAAACTCGGGTCTTTGGCCCAGCGTGATAAAAAGCTGAGCCTGGGAAGCAGATCCCGAGAGGGTCCACTTGCCCTGCCTGGCTGAGTCACAGCTCTCTAGCTGCTAATCCAAGTCGGGGACTTTTGTAAAGCTGAGAAAGTGTGAGCAGTGGCCTGGTTAGGGAGACACCAATATTCTGTACTTGACAGTTTGTAACATTCCATTTCTATTTCTAAACATGTGAATTGGTTAAGGATCTAGGGCCCGGCCCTGTGGCAGAGTGGTTAATTTTGCGCACTCTGCTTCGGCGACCCAGGGTTTCGCCGGTTTGGATCCTGGGCGCAGACATGGCACTGCTCGTCAGGCCATGCTGAGGTGGCGTCCCACGTGCCACGACTAGAAGGACCCACAACTGAAAAATGGACAACTATGTACTGGGGGGATTCGGAGGGGAAAAAAAAAAAGAAGATTGGCAACGGTTGTTAGCACAGGTGCAAATCTTTAAAAAAACAAAAGAATCCAGGGCCTGGCCCCATGGCCAAGTAGTTAAATTCACATGCTCTGGTTCAGCAGCCCAGGGTTTCACTTGTTCGGAGTTGGGGCACAGACCTAGCACAACTCATCAGGCCATGCTGAGGCGGCGTCCCACATAGCAGAGCCAGAAGGACCTACAACTAGAATATACAACTATGTACTGGGGCTTTGGGGAGAAGAAGAGAAAAAAAAGAGAGCCAGAAGTTAAACTTCTTTCCACCTGGCTAACAATTTTCATGTAACTTGATTGAGAGGCTACTCTTAATTGAGCCCAAACAGGTCACCCACTCCTCCTGCCGTTCGTTGGTGGGCGTGATCTGCATTCCAGGGAAACAAATACTCCAGCGTCCTCCACCAGGCTGTCTACACAGGTCAATGGTGGCGGCTTCTTTTCTTGCCAGGCCACACTCATTGGAGTATTTCATGATTATTTCACATGGCAGAAATCATGGAAATAAGTTGGTGTGGGGGAAATAATAAGCAATTGATTAAAATTGGAGAAGCCAGTTGATGAGATGCATTTTCCCTGGTGATTTGTGTGAAGTGCAAAAATCAAGCCATCCCTTTGTGCTGTAACTGAGCCACTCTCACAGCAGACAAAATATTTCCTACCTGGCAATGAACTTGCAGAAGATTAGTTCATCTCTGTTGTCTGGAGGACAGACCATCCGGTTGGTGGACCATCCAGATTCCTCATTTCTCTCATTACATCTCTTTAAATAATGAGAACTAGTCCCTTGTGTTTGCATGGAAAAGGTGCTCTTGTAAGGCATTGTCTGACTTTCTATCTAATAATTGCTTCCCTGCCTTCCTGACAGGGTGGTCCGGTTGCTATCTGACGCTGAGAGAAATTAGATAAACTGTCTAAGTTTACACACTTAGTAGGTTGTCCCCTGATAACTGACCACAGCCCTCTCGTCTTTGGGGATCATGTCGGATGTTTTCTCTTGGATTTTTTCCTGTGCGCTGTGGATAAGAAAATGAAACTCAAACTTCTCAGCCTGGACACTTGCGATGCTTCCTTTGCAGCACATAGATAATATCTATTTATTAAAGTTTACATTCTTGGGTTACCTGTCGCTTTCAGTCATTGAGTCCCGTTTTGCTGGAGACGTAATCAGGCATTGGCTCTACATTTACCTAGTAGATTTCATCTTTGATTGAGCATAACATTTCTGACAGGTGTGAAGAGGAAACTGATGGCACTGTATCCACTCAGGACCACTTAGTGGATAAGTTTGGGGATGAGCCAAAACATTGGTCATCTGAATGAAAGGTTTCTTCACAGAAGAGCAGGTCACCATAGACTTGATTCAACTTGATAGCTAAAATGCTTTAACCGGCCTTAAAACCCCCTTTACAGCAGCCAAGGGTGACGTAAAATACAGGACTAACAGGGCACGCTCTCTTCAGCCTGGGAATGCCTCTTGTTATGGAGGTCAATGCGCAAACTGCAAACATCAAAACAAACAGAAATGTAAAATTTGTCACACAACTATTTTCTCAACAACCTGTATGTGAGAACAGTGATGACTCTGCCATTTGTAGTCTAACTTAGAATTTGAATTCAGTAGTTGTCTTGAGTGTGTGATTGCCTTTTTCCTCAGTCTGTGAATCTCACTTAAAATTATTTCACTATCAGTGGTTGACTTTCCAATGAGTGGTTTGGGTTCAGCTCATTTGCTGTAAGTTGAAAAGCTTGTGTCCCTTTACATTTGGCCCAGACCCAAGGAGACTGTCTAGATGGACCATGATGTTGGGCATGCCTTGTCACCTAAAATAAGACAAACTTTTCCTACATATTTTCCAGTATAATCTGATAATCTGGTGAATTCTCCCTCCAATGAGAAATCTGACTTTAGTTAGTATAAATGAAATGAAACAATAAGGGTGTTTTCAGAGGGAGTACAAGGAAGGAGCAATATCGCTACTCAGATTGACACTGTGGTTCTGCCTAAGTTTTATTTCCTGAGCCACTGGTGCCATTTAAGATTTCAGCCTAGGTGTCTTCCCTTTCTAGCGGCTCAAAATAAATGAAGAGCATCTTATCCTAACAAAGGCCTTTATTTGACGGAAGAAGGTAACATCCATAAAGTATTGGAAGGATATTCCTTGGGCTTTCCAGATGAATATTTCATGGGTTAGGATGTTTAATTTGCATTGATTATGCTAAGGGCATTCTCAGTAGCCTTCATATAGAATATGATTAGAAGTAGATGTTGAATTAGAACAGCCAATTCCATTCTCTACGCAATTGCAGGCTTTTCAAACCGTTGAGAACATCTTGAGAAAATTCTGGAATATGGCGAAAGGATGTGGCCAGGAATAAGAGAGGGAAAATTTCGTTAAAGAGAGATGTTGGGCCTTGCATCAGAGGAGTCCCCGACGAGCAAGCGCAAAGGCGGGGAGAGAGAGTTATTATGTATGAAAAATCTGGTGTGGAACTAGCATGTAGAGCTGTAACGTGTTGTGCAGACAAAGGGTTAGTCAAAGCTTCATAGGATGGAAGTGAATGGTCAGAGAGCTGAGCCGCAGCATCCAGAACAGCCATAGAAAAGACTTCTGCAGGGAGAGTGGCTCTCGAAACATCATGGCCGGTTCAGGTGTGAAGTGGCAAGGACCTTGATGTACGAAGAAGGATCAATGGGTAACTGTAGGGAATATGGTGGAAGAACCCTAGAGATATGGGGGAAAAATAACCATGTGTGGGGCCCAGGGCTGAAAGGAAAGGGGAGCTATCAGAAAACATCAGGAGAGCTGTGTTTACAGTTAAACTTGAGAAGCTGGGGAGGCAAGCAGGTCAAACGTAAACCCGTGGGACAAGAAGATGGTCCCATTTGCTTGTTCTAATACTAATGGGCAAATGAAAAATCCTTGTCAGATGAATTGCTTTTTCCTCTTCAAGACACTTGGGGGAAAAAGCCAGATATTCCGTTCTGAGGCCTGGCATGTGAGTTCGTTTCTGAATGGTGGTCTGGCCCCACTTCTAGTGCCATCAAGCCCGTCCTTGAAGCCCGATACCAGCCGGTCTTCACTCTCCATGTCAGGGCAGGGACTTCGTCTGTCCTCTCTGGTTGTGGGGCCACGGGCACAGGGAGGGTTGGAGAGAGGAGCTGAGAGCTTATGAGCTCTGGCACCTCTCTAGGAATGCACAGGTACCTGGCACGCGCTCCATCAATAATCGCTGGGAGAACGAATCAACACATGATTGAGTAGATGCACGTATATGTCAGACTCCCCGTCTGTACGCAGGGCCTCCCACACTGTGAGCTCTCAGGAACTACTTAATTTAAACACAGGGCAGACGTTAGTGCTGTTCGGAGTTCCTGGGCCTTTCCTCCAGGACACACAGAAGAACTGCATCTCTGTGAAGTGAGGCCTGGCCAGGGGACTCGTGTAGGTTAGTGGAATGTGCACGTGTGTCACTTCTGAGTGGATAAGTTGAAAAGTAGTGGAGGTCTCCACGCCCCCTTTCCCCCTGTGACTGTGGAAGTATTAGCTGATATAGAGGTAGCATAAGATAGAAGCTTCCAGAATGCTGAGCCAGCACAGGGAGGACAGCTCTGCAGAGTATCCATGACCCACAACAAAGCTGAGAAATGCTGAGAAACAAGTTTAATTGTCTTCAACCACTGAGGCTTCTGACATTGCACAGCACTGCAGCATAACCTACCCTGACTAAACAGCACGTTTGTTTCCCACTATCCTGTGGTCAAGACGTGCTTGTTGTGGGTTTCTACTGAAGCCATCCTGGGCAGGCCTGGGACTGGGGACAAAGTAAACTGAAAGACTTCCTCGGAAAAGGTTGCCTGGCGTTTCATAAAAATCTCTGAAGAATGGATCCCCAGCCTCCTGTGGAAATGCCTCCCTGAGCTCGTTCAGTAAAGAGACCCAGAAGGCTCCTCCGGCCTCACCACGGGTCTGCCTCATGCCCGGGGCCTCTCGTCAGACACACACGTAACACTCACAGTGGAGCAGCTCTACTCACACGCACGTCTGTCTGTGTGACCCGAGGGCCCTCCCTTTAGTGATGTGAGCGCATGCGTCCTGTGCTCCGGAGGAAGCCCCGACGGGCTTGAGTATCATACTTCTAATCAGTTCACCCGGCAGCACTTGTGGAGAGCTTGGGCTCTGAAAACACAGTCCCCACTCTGAGAGTGGACTGGCCGTCTCGAAGGGCGTTCTCAGTGGGGAGAAGCAGGCTCCAAGCTCAGGACAGAGACCCAGGAGGCCGGCTCCCTGTCAGTCTCCCCAAAAGCGAAACAAGTGGTATTGTCCACACAAGCAGCCTGGCCGATGGCCAACGATTTCCCAGGAAAAAGAAACTGGCCTCTGCTTTTACTCGCAGCGGGGCTTGGATGAGGCAGAAAGGTCGGGGGGGGGGCGGGCAAGGATGGAGTGTCTCCGTCCCCCACACTCAGGCCCCGCAGACTTCGCTTCCTCCGCATCTCCCACTTTAAACGTCAGCAAGACTCAGTCTCGGCTCCGTGTGCGTGTGCTCGCTCCTCTGTTGGACGAGTGCTGTGGTGTTTAAGGGAGCAAGGATGACCAGAGGGACCCCTGGGGTTGGCGCTACTTCCACCCTCTCTGGCAGAGGGGCCGTGTACAGGACATCTCTCCCGAGCCCTTTCTTCAGCTGTGAAACAGAGATGGAAGAACCCTGGTAGCTCCGAGGATCCATGGAATAGCGAATTCCCAAGTCTCTAATGAGCTGGAAAGAACGAGAATCTGTGTCCTTCGCGCTCTGAGATCTCCATGAAGGGCGGGAGCTTCCTCAGGGCAGATTCAGCTCCAGGGAGCTCCGGTCAGTCCCAGCGGCTCCACGCACCGCCCTCCCACCCTCACGGCTTTACAGATGCCCGACTCTGCCAGGCCCTCCTGTCGGGGCCTCTGCATTTTCTCTCCTGAAGAGCAGCCTCTACAGGAACCCCTGAGACCACATTAGTGCCGTCACCCAAGCAGGTGCTTCCTTCCAGGACAGGCTCAGAGCTGGAAGAGCATAATTACCCAGGAAGATGTTTAGCCAACCGGACCCTCTGTTTTGCGCTGTCTCCTTTCACCTTCGACTCAGCCTGGAGACCCTGCAGGGGTGGGGCCAGTGGGAGATGGCGACTCTGAGACGAGCCCGGTGCCCCATGCGCCCCTGAACTTCCCTTTCTTCCTGGTGCCATAAACACTTGCAATGAAGCCCACACTGACTCCTGAAACGGTCTTTTTTTTTTCTTTAATATTCCTCTGATTTCTGTTGAAACGTGACACTCAAATTTGAGACAGGAGCACAGATCAACAAACCCTGTCAGCCCTTGTCAGCCAGGTGTGACAGTACCATCTTCCTAAATTGCCGCTAATCTGCCAGAGATCTCTCCGCCCGCAGCCTCCATCGAGCTGTTTGCTCACAGTCGGTTAACACTTTAAATTTCCCTTTCCGAGGTGTCACCGTGTGCCATTTAGTGAGTAAGAACCGTGAGAGCAGCTCCAAGTGCACGGATTCGGGGAGCTGGAAAAAGCCGATTAGCTATTCAAGGAGAATAATCTTATTGAGAGTAGTAAGAGCCGTATAAAGAATGCTTTTCCCTTCCCAGCAACAATCTTCTAATTATGTTGTCAAGCTTGCCGTTGAGTTCTCCCCCTGTGCCATTAAGGAACCGTTTTCTATGTTAAGAAAGAGATCTCCAGATTGTGATGCTGTTTGCTGATTTTTTTTTATTGTTTAAAGAATCTGTATGTATTAAACCAAACATTAAAAAATGATTCATGTGCAGCATAATTACTCGAGATGAGGCGCAGTGACACAGGCAGGAAGTGAGGGAGGAAGGGGTGCGTAGGGGTGCTCACGGGGCCGAGTGGGGGCCCGGTGGCGTAAGGAGTAGAATTCCACATCAGCACATGACGCTTTCACCTCGGGGACAAAATGCAGTTACTAATGGGTATCAGCTAGCCGGGTCAAGAGTGGCCGAAAGGAGGGAGCAGCTGTAGGCTTCTGAGTGAAACGAACATTTCTGGTTCTGCGCTGAACAGGATAAATAAGAAGTTGGAAATGTGCACAAACGTGCCCTCCTGGATCCCCCTCTTCCTGCTGGAGAGGGAAGAACCCAAGTAGCGAGAAGATGGTGACTTTACCGAGCTGCCCCCGCGGAGGTGGCGTGCAGGCCCCAGAGGTCGCACTCTGATCTCAGACGCACACCGAGCGGGAGAGTCAGGGACCAGGTGGAGTGTGTGCCCACTCTTGCTGGCATTGCCTTTCACTTTCAAGCAGACAGTGTCTTCAGCTGTCTACTACCTGCTAATTTGAATAATGAACAGCGAGAGGCTTTTTCTTAATCTCCGCATGAAGCAGGACATAAAGAGTAGGTATCAAAAGATTTCATTAGAACAAATCCCATCAAGATGAACGAACACTGAAACCAAAGCTGCGTGGGCCACAGGGAAGAGACAGTGTTTCTGGGGAGTCTACTCACCTGTTGGACCGTACGTACTTGTCACAGGGACTCAGCACCCGTTTCTTTTGCTATAGTAGGATTTTAGGTGGATTCTGGCAAATCCTACAGTTAGACAATTTGGAACTGATATGTTTGTGAGCTTGTCGTAACACCTCCTGGTGTACTGATAAGAGCAAGGGGTTATTGAAAGGACTTTCATCGTGTTGGCAACCTGCACGATAAGATGACTCCGTCACTTGTCAATTACTGAGCAATTGCTAGGGCCAGAGTCTGCCCTCGGCACTCGGGAAACAAATGCGAAGAAAGCTTGTTCTTTATCTTCAATATGTCAGAAGTGAAACTCCCAGGAAGGTGTCAGTGGGCAGAAATGAGTATGGGTGCCGGGTCAGCCCCTCCTGCCCGTGCCACCCTGGACAAAGGTTTGTCCTCTCTGAATCTGGGCTTCCAGACTATTAATAAGAATAGACATTTGTTTCAGGGTTGTTGTAAAGCTTAAAAGAAATTTCCTGGCATAACTAAGTGCTCAGTAAATTGCATATTTCCTTTAACCAGCTCACAGTGAGAGAACCACCTGAATGCTGGTTTCCATTTTATTTCTTTCTCTCTTTTTCTTTTTTTGAATGAGCAATACATGCACAAAATTCAAAAAGTACAGAAGAGTATTGCTGAAAAGTAAGTTCTCTGATTCCCGAGTGTGTGAGGCCCCTCCCTCCTCTATCACACTTGGGGTGGGACCAGGCATGGGGCTCACGCCACGTTGAACCAGAAACCAGGAAGAGGAGGCCCCTACCAACAGCATTCCGTTGTTTGATTGTATGGATTACCATAAAAACTACCTAATCAATCTGTCGTCGACTGACTATTCTCAATATTTTACACTGCATCCAATGCTGCAGTGGATTTTCAAACACATGTATTTTGCACATGAGTCAGCATATATGAAAGATAAATTTCCTGAAGTGCAATTTCTGGGTCAAAAAAGTAATGCAGTTTTTTTATAAGAAATTGCCAAATTGCTGCCTGTAGATTCTGTGCCAACTTGTACTCCCTCAGACTCTGTGGGAGAGGATCCTCTCCCCACATCTGACATCCTCACCAACCCAGGATGTTCCCGACTTTTTGATCTCTGCCAGGCTGAGAGGGAGGCAATGGTATCTCACTATAGTTTTAATTTGCGTTTTTCTTTTTATGAGTAAAGTTGGGAGTTTTATGAGTAAAAGGCATTTGTATTTCATTTTCTTTCAACTGTCTACTTGGATCTTGTGGCCATTTATTCTACTAGGTGGCTGGTCTTTTGCTTATTGATTGGTAGAAGTTCTTTATCTACTAGACAAATCAGCACTTTATAATATGAGTTCAAATATTTTGACCGAGTTAGTCATTTGTCTTTTCTCTTTGTTCCTATTCCTTTTTGTAATTCAAAATTTTTTCAAATTTTTTATGTGAGGCAAAGATTTCTTAGGCATGACACTAAAAGCTTGATCCATAAAAGAAAAAAATGATAAATTGAACATAATCAAAATTAAGAACTTCTTCTCTTCAAAGGACAGTTAAGACAGTGAAAAGACACATCACAGACTGGGAGAAAATATTTGCAAATCATATATCTGATAAAGAACTTGCATCCAGAATATATAAGAAACTCTTAGAACTCAATAATAAAAAGACAAATAACCCATTTTAAAAATGAGCAAAAGATTTGAATAGACATTTCACCAAAGAGATAAAAATGGCCAATGAACACATGAAAAGATGTCCAACAGCATTAGTCACAGGGAAATGCAAATCAAAACCACAATGAGACATCACTTCACACCCACTAAGATGGTTATCATCAACTAGACTGACAATTAACAGGTGTTGGGGAGTATGGGGAGAAACTGGAATCTTCACAAGTTGCTGGTGGGAATGCAAATTAGTGCAGCCACCTTGGAAAACACTTTGGCAGTTCCTTTAAAAAGTTAAACAACTTACCGTATGACCCAGCCATTCCTCTCCTTAGAATCTACCAGGATAAATGAGAACATGTGTCCACACAATGACTTGCACCTGTAGCAGCTTCATTTTATAGCCCAAAATGGAAAAATACCGAAATGTCTAGCAGCAGATGAGTGGATGCACACGTTCTGGTATACCCATACAATGGAATATCGTTCAGGAATACAAAGGAACAAACTAATGACACACGCAACGAGGTGGGCATATCTCAAAATAATTCTACTGAGCAATGGAAACCAGACAAATAGCGTACACACTGTATGGTTCCATGTGCACAACATTCTAGAAAATGCAAACCAGTCTCTAGTGACAGAAGGCAGGTCAGAGGTTGCTGGGGAGGATGGGGGAGGGAAGCAGAGAGGTTGGGGGGCGAGTGACAAAGGGCATGAAGGGCTTTGAGTGTGACTGTGATGGTGTGTATGGTCTTGACTGTGGTGATGTTCTCACAGACACACACGTGTGTTATCACCATCAGACTGTGCACTTTATCAATGTGGGTTTATTGTACATCAAATACACCTCAACAAACTGTTCAAAAAGGGGAAAATGTATGTAGCAGCAATCTCTCTCTTATGGATTCTGAGTCGCATGACTTTTTTTCTCTCTCTGATTATGAAAAAAATTCTAAGATTTTTTTTTCTAGTAGTTTTGGTAAGGCTAGGCAAAGATTGCTTAGGTATGATCTCATTCTGTTTCATTTTCACATGGATATAATTCCATCTGGAATTTGTTAGGGTATATGGAGTAAAGTTGAAATGCAGCTTGTTCCTCCCAATTAGGCCAACGTCGTTCATTGCAAAACTTGATCTTTCTAGACTTACTTGAAATGCTGCCTTGATCATATAACAAATCCTGATTATCTTTGGTTCTGTTTCTGGACTCTCTTTTTTGATCCTTTGTCTATTTTTGTACCAATATTATACTGTTTTGATTACTGTAGCTTTCAAAATATGCTTTAATGTTTAATATGAGAAGTCTAATGATTTCTTTATTACTTTCAATTTTCAAAAACTCTCTGACTATTCTTGCTGATTTGCTTCTCCATGTGAAATTCAGAATTAATATATTTAGTTCAGAAACTCCTGCTTGTGCTTTTTAGAAAGGTGATATTTCGTTAAGTGCTTCGTGTTCTTGAGTTTTCTTAGCATAGAATCTACTTATCCTAGGATCCTTTCCGTTTATTTGTCTTGTTTTATGCCCACCAGTAGTATTTTAATCTTCTTCATTTAGATCTTGTAGGGTTTTCTTGTTCAATTAAATAAATATTTTAAGACCCAAGTTGCCTTATGGAAATTTAAAGATAAGATGGTTTCCTCGGAGAAGTAGCGAAACACTCGTGTGTCAGTGTTGGTGGTGATGTCCAGCCCTGGTGCCTGCTAACCAGCTCACTGAGCCTGACTCAGGAGACTCAGAGGGGTCCCAGTCCCCGGGGGCTCCCAGACCTCGCCTGCTCTCTCCAAGACAAGCCCAGCGGGAGGCCTTGGCTGCAGGCGGGAGACTAGCAGGTGTGCACAGACCACACCAGCGTCCAGGGAAGACTGGCTGCTGTCCCCATGCCTGGGCACCGGGGCCCTGAGGAGCCCCAGGAGGCAAGTGGCCTCCTCCTGGACCGGCCACTCCTCCTGCTACTTCTCTGAACTCAGGCTGGTTTTCTATTCTTGACTCCCTGGCCTGCCCTCCAGGCCACGGTCTTCGTTTGAAACCTTACAACGAGGGCTATTAGGGATGATTGAATGCACACCAGGCCAGAAGGACAGACCTTAGGGCCTTCTGCTGGGCCCCTAGGACCCCATTATTTATAAAAATAATAACAGCCAACAGTTATCAAGCTTTCTACTGGTCAGGCGTCCTGCACGGCTCATTTAATATCCCACCAACTCTGTAAGGCGGGCACTGTTGTCGTGTTGTACAGATGAGCAACCGCCAGGCAAAGTGAAGTGACTGAAGGCCACACAGCCAGGGAGTGGCTGAGTCGAGATCAGAGCCCAAGCATTTTTGTTGCAGGGTCCACAGCCTCAAAATGTGGTTGGTTCACTACCACCCGTTTACAGCCAAGGAATGCAAGGCTCCAAGTGTGCAGGGGCAGGGAAGCAGGAGAACTCATAGCTTAGAGGCAGGATTTCTAGGGGAACACGGCAGAGGGGCAGGCTGGCCCTTACGAATTAGAGTAATCCAATATGGCGGCATTGCAGGAGGCCAGGGTACCTCTGTGCTTCCAAACTCCTCTTCCACCTGCAGATCGACTTTTTAAAAGCTTCTGAAAGAGGATCTGGTGAACCCAGCCAGCAACGCAACATAGGGAAGTGGGTCAGCTGTTTGCCCCAAAATGGGAGTCCGATGGAGTGGAAACATGGAGTGAGCTCACCCCCTGGGTACTAGAGGTCGAGAGCCAGCTCTATGTCCCTCCGCACTGCGTGGGACCCGCAGCTGGGCAAGGGGGCGCTGGAGGACCAATGGGGCACCGGCCAACTTCGTCCGAGCTTTGCTGTTCCTGGAAGCGGTCCTCCTCGGTAGGGAAGGCTCAAAGGAAAGAAAGGGAAAGAAAGGTCTGGATAGGAACAAGACCAGGAGTTTCTATTTCCTGGCATTGCTGACATGTCTCAGGAAATCCCTCGTGGCTCTGTGCTAATTAACAAGGCAGGCGTGACACATTATTTCTATTAGCGGCCACTGTTCGAATGCCACCCCCACACGCTCTGACCCCAGTTACAGAGAGTCCCGCAGAGCAGGGGAAGAGGCGAGGAGGAAAAGGTCAGGATGTGTGCACCCCTGGCAATCATCGCTTAGAACGCACATCACCCTCCCAGCCAGCACAAACTTAGCATCGTGGCCTTAACTCGAGGTTATTTTTGTGGCTGGCTCCATTCTGTCGCACTGCTGATCACATTTGCTTTTAAAGCTATAGACTGTCTGGTGAAGTGGAACTTAATAAATGGCCTACCCATCATCGTTCTTTCTCTCTCTCCCTCTCGGCCCCCCACCCGAGAAACACTCATGTGCTCCAATGCTGGTCTCCTTTCCCTGGAGGAATAAACCACGGCACCAAGCGTGTGAGCGTCTGTCTCTTGCGAGCTGCCTCGTCATGGGTTCTGGGTTCTCCTTCATGTCTTGGAACCACAGGAGGAGAGGATTTTGAGACAGAGACAGACCTCGAGAAACCATCAGTCCCAACTCTCATCTCACAGAGAGGAGACTCAGAGTTCAACGTCCGCTGCGGTGGCATTGTTCTCTCTCCCTAACTAGGCTTGGCAGGCTGTTGCTCTGTCCTTCTAGCCAATCAACAGTTATTAATCGCCCAAGCGACACGGAGGAGAAGTTGCCTGGCTGGAAGCACAGAGGCCTCTGCCGTGTTTACAGGCACGAGGCTCCACTTCTATGAGCCCAGTTCCTCTGTAGAAAGGCTTGATCATGGCTTCCCTGCATCCCGCTCAGAGCTGTGGGAGTTTCCAACCAGCTGGAGCGTTCTGAATAAGGCCAAGGCAAGTTTGGGATTTTCTGTCTGAGGAATGTGCTGAATAAATAAGTCTTGAGGGTGAGACTAGATTCTCGCTACCCAGTGTGTGTCGGGGGCATAGCTAAAGAAATAGTAATAAAATAAGAGGACACTTGCTACTGTCCAGTCACTCCCACAATGGATGTCCGCAGAGTGAGATGGCTTGTGAACCGAAGGACAGACGGCCATTCAATCCAGGCCCAACTGCTTTCCAGCTGGGCCGCTCTGGGTGAGCCTCATCGGAGCCCAGCTGCCCCTGGGCTGTTCTGCGGGTTAAATGGGGTGTAGGCTGACCACCAGGTGCTGCACCTGTGCCCAGCGAGTGTCCAGTGAGCCGCTCCTTCTGTCCTAGGGCCTCTGCAGCTTTGGGACAGAGGTCTCTGGAAAGGCTCTGTCAGCCCTGGGGGTCTTTCAGAGCTGGGTAGGGGACAGGCGTGGCGTGGGGCCACCTCTCAGGGAGGAAGGACTGGTCCTCCTAGACAAAGCCCGTTTCCACTGAGTCCATGTGCGCACTCCTGCTCGGGGCCCAGTGAGTCACCTGGAAGAAGCCCATTCCACTTGTGATTTAGTGAACTGAGCTGCAATGCGTGGACCAACTGATCGACTGGCGGGAGGAGGAGGGGGGAGCACCAGTGAAGGCTGAGATGAACTTAGAGCCAGGGTGTCGGGCCGCTGGAGTGTGGGTGTGAGTGTGTGTGGGTCGTCGGCAGGAGAGGCCCCAGCTGGGTGTGAAAGGAGAAGAGGAAAATCGAATGGTAAAAATCTAAAATCTGATGGCAGAAACTGTCGCTGCAGAGACGATAGACAGGTGTGGAATTGGGGGTCTCGGGCGGTGGGAGTGTGGGCGATGGAGAGAAGAGGAAGTGCTGAGAACCCCTCCGTGTCTCGGAGAGCGTGTATGAAAAGCAGCTGGAAGCTGAGTGTGTGGAGAAAGGTTGAGGCGAGGTGAATCTGCTCCCGCTGTGCACCTGCTCGGTTCCAGAAGTGGTCATGACGCTGCTGGGGCAGGAGATGCGTGTCCCAGAGGAGCAGGGACGCCACAGTCGCTCCTGGGAGGGGCAAAAGGAGGTCACCCAAGCTCTGCATCTGCCAGGGCAGTGCAGGGGTGAGCTGCACAGCCCGATGTGTCTGCAAGAGCTTCTGAGAGGGGTGCAGACCCGGACACGGGGGCTGGCGGAGGTGGGGAGCAAAGGCCTCTGGACTTGAGGATCCCAAAACTCATGGGCGAGGCCCTCCAAGGCCATCACCACGGCGATGGGCCACACAGGAACAGAAGCTGATGCTGCTTCCTGGTTACAGCGGGAGGGGAGAAGGGGAGAGAAAGCCGGAATTCAACAGGAAGGCGATGCCATCAGATGTTGAAGCACTGTGTGTGACTTGGGGTGCGTCTCTGACAGTTGTCACGTGCTGTGGGCTCTGGGTCAACGGGTCACCACAACTCGTTTCCTGCAGGGCTCTTCAGGACTGAGCTGGAGCTCATGGAGCCTGCTTATGGGGCATTATAACCTAAGCCCCCACTCCACTTTCCCTCTCGAGTCTCAGCAGGCCCAGGCTTGGACTTATGCCCTATTTCAGTCTGAAATCCTAGAGACCTGGAGAAAAGTGGCACCCCAGCCCTGGAGTGGCAGCGGGCAGGCAGGACCGTCAGAGCTGGGGCTGGCTGCACTTGGGGCCATCTTCCACCCTAACCAGCTACATGAGCGAAGGCAGGAGGAGCTCCAACCCATATAACAACTCTGTCCCCCAGAAAGAAAACGGGTCCTTGAAGTGTGAGAATCGATGCAAACAGACCCCTGTTGAGGGTCTCGATGTTGGAGCCACAGCCACCAGAGGACAGCGGGGGAGACGGGCTGCCCACGGTGGGCTCACTCGGAGGTCGGCAGGCACCAATGTGGGCTTGTCCCCAGGAGTCACAGCTGCCAAGAGAGTGGCTGGATGGCACGTCCTCCACCAGCCCAGGGAGCTTGTGACTTCCCGTGACTTCCTGTGCTTTGTCTGGGAGGCCCCTCTTCTGTGTGGTCAGGAGACAGACTCTGTAGTCAGACCATTGGGAAAATCCACATGTCCCCCTCACTAGCTGGGCGATTGTCCTCTCTGAGCATCCATGGCCTCGTCAGTGGACGGGAGATAAGATCATAGTAACCAGTGACACCCCTTTACAGGGTCAACGTGAGGATTAAAGGAGCCCAGCAGTAGATTCCTGACGCTTCAAGGGCACCCCGCAGATGCTTCAAATGCATTCGTGGATGAAGGAGTGACAGAGTGACAGCAACAAGTGCCCGACACTGTAGGAGACACTTGCCTAGGACGCCCCCTTCATCCCTGTGACACAGGAGGCGGTTTAGTGGTCCCATTTTACAGAAGAGAAGACCAAGACTGAGAAAAGTAAGGAATGCACCCCAATTTCCACGTGGCAGACCAGAACACAAACCCCAGCACATCAGTGTCCCAGGCAGAGCTGCTTCAGCTTCAGCAGGCCGGTGCCACCTCTAGTCTCACCACCAGCGCCACCCCAGGTCCCAACTCCGGTCCTACCCCTGGTGCCACCTCCAAGACCACCTCCAGTCTCACACCTCCAGTGACACCTCTGGTCCCAACTCCGGTCCTACCCCTGGTGCCACCTCCAAGACCACCTCCAGTCTCATACTTCCAGTGACACCTCTGGTGCCACCTCAAGTGCCACCTCCAGTCCAACCTCCAGTCGGCAGTCCAGGCAGCGCTCACCGAGGCTTCACTGTGGACAGCCGTTTGCTCCGCGCATCACCCACCAGATGAGGACTTGGGCTCCTTCTTACTCCAGGGCACACTAAGGGGAAAGCAGAAGGCCAACCAACCCCTGGATAGTGCATCCTTTGTGACGCTGCCACCTCAAATGGACAACTGTTCAGTGTTTCCTTTAGAAGTGAAGCGTTGCCGCCACCCTCCATTTCTCCTTGTGGCTCTGACACTGGCTTCGACATTTCACATCAGAGTGATCCAGGCTCAGCCCCCTTATGAAGGAGGCCCGGAGAGTCCCTGCTCCCTCTGCCTGGCACCACATCATTCCACAGGGTTTCAAAGGGGCGACCATGACCCATCCACCTGCAGCCCTTCTCTGAAAGAGCCACAAAAAAAAAAGAAAAAGAAAAAAGAAAAGCTGAATGGCCGCCTGCTCTGTGCAGCCCCAGGTAGGGTCCGTAGGAGGCCAGAACCACTGGCCCATGTGAAGTGGTATCAGTCTTTGCACGCGTGCCTTTCATAATGGCCCCGGCCACCCCGAGAACTGGTTTCCCAGGCTCCCTGGAGAGGAGCTGGTTCAGAACCTCCAAGGGAGGCACCTGGAGCGCTGTCATGAGTGGGACCCAGAGTTAGTGAGAGGCCGATCGCCTCAAGGAGTTGCTAGTTTGAGGGCCACGACTGCTGTGAGGCCCCAGGGGCTCACAGGGTACAGGGGTGACAGGTGCAGCTGGGCAGCCTGTGTCTGCGGATTAAGACGCCCGGTGGGGGGAAACCTGGTACTGCCTGGGACAGGCACAACCCTGCACGCTCAGAGCAAGCCGGCCCCCAGGAGCGAGCAGCCCTCCATTTGCTGCACTTGGAGCAAAAACCGAGAAAGCACTGCCTTCAGCCCAAGTCCCTGAGTCCCCCTGGTGGACCCGAGGGGCCCTGGGAGAGCACGTGAGAGTCTGGCTCTTATGTTGGGTGGAATCCGCTGCAGGAAATGACAGAAAATTTGGCAGGAATGACCGCCAATGGATGCAAGGGTGTTACATCCTGGCCATTTGAACCGCCATTGACCCCTTTGCGCAGACACAGTGGCCTCTGTTACCTCCCTCCATTAAGCAGCTTAACATTCGCCCATAAACGTAAGGGGAAAATGGGTCATCATGCAGAAGAGACCATCTTGTCCCCATCCGTGTGTTCCACCATACACTCAAGTACCTTTTGATGGAGCCGCTCTGGGGAGCCCTGGGGGTTTGCCAGGGCAGGATGTCACTGTGGAAGCAAGCCCTGTGGCTCCTGAGGCACGGGGAGTGAGGGTCTGTGCAGTACTGCGCCCAGATGCTGGCCCCAGAGTCCCTCTCGTCAGGCCCCACCATCCCGGGACCCACACAACCCCCTCTGCTTTGGCTTTGGCTTTCTGTGCATGGCCTATCACCATCCTGCAAATGGCTCACGGTGCTTCTTTAGAGTGAGAGTGCAGTTCCTGTGCGAGCGCACGCCCCATGAGGGCAGGGGGGGTCTGCTGGCCTCCCGGGAGTTGAGAAAGATCACTGGTGTGTGCTGGGTGCTTAGTGAAGATTGCTGAATGCAAACAGGAGAGGGAGGGAAGAGCGGGGGAGGGAGGAAGGAGGAAGAAGAGAAAGCAGGCTAGGAGAGAGGGCAGGCTCACCTTGCAGAGGTGGGTGGCGGGAGCAGCTGTTGATCAGCAGTCTGTCTGTCAATCCACCTTGAGATTTACATTCATCGACTATATCGTGGGGCTCCAGTGTGCAATTAGAGTCAGAAGTGCCTCCTCACTAAGGTACATAATGATTCATGCTGAGAACGTAATTAAAATATTGTGGTAGTTTAAAAATAATACTCTATTAGGATAATACACCAAAACGGCTAATTCAGAATGAGTGCTTCCTGCTTTGATTGCGTCGCGGCTCCTATGGCATATCGGATGCTTTCATCTGGAAGGCGACGGCCTCTGTCAATACATCCCTGCGCGGTGCGTTGGATTCCGGGCAGATGACATTTGAAAATCCCTGTGTGCTCCAGGGGTGTCTGCGAGCGACGTCTCGAGCTGACTCTGGGTTTTGAAGTTTCGGCATCGGGACTCGGCAAGGCTCCTCTAAATATCATCTGTGGTCCGTCCATGTGAGGACAGGCTGGACACCTGCTTAGTGACCTTTGCTTCTGTCCTTTTGCAAATTACACAGGTTGGAATTCGGAGACCTGAGCAAAGCACAGAGCCCGCACTGCTGGCTGGGGAGGGGCCTCTGGGACCCTGGAGTGCCACGCAGGCCCCTCACTGCCAGGGAAAGGGGCCCAGAGCAGGTGGGGTGTTGGCACCCAGGCCCCACCCTCCCTGGTCCCCAGCAGGGCAGACGTGGGTCTCCGAGGGATCAAGGCTCTGGCTTTGCTTCTCTTCCTCCTGAAGGGTCTTGGGACAATGAGGCACCAGCAGCACTGATTGGAGGCCCCTGACACTTATGGAGAACATACTGACCAGAATCACAGACTTTAGCTGCCTCAGAATTGTCCAGAGGCCACCCAGAAACCCAGGGTTTCTGACTCAGAGGGTCTTCAGCCCTCATGGGCTCCCAGGTGACATGCAGGCTGCTGACTGGGCCACCATGGAGGCCCCGTGCTTCTGGAGTGCCCGGGACAAGCACCTCATGCTGACGAAGGCATCCGGGCCTCAGGCAGCCCGGTCTTGAAGCTGTCAATGTTATCCCTGTGTGCTAATAAAATATAAAGCAAAATTAAAAAGCAGAAATGACACAAAGTGCAGATTCAGAATCTGCCCAGGTTGACACACTGTGTGGCTCAGGGGCCTGTGCTCTTCTGAGGATGCTGAGTGTGGGCAGAGGAATCAACATGGACCACACTGCTTCCTGGACCAGAACCGCTCCTGTGGCAGTGTCCTGGGGCCACCGAACCAAGTGGCTTTTTTCCCAGATCAGGCGCCTTAAACAACAGAATCATCTTCTCTCACTGTCTGGAGGCGGGAAGTCCTGATCGAGGGGCGGGCAGGTGGGTCCATCCTGAGACCCCGAGGGAGGCTCTGTCCAGGTCCCGCCCCCCACTTCTGGTGGTTGGGGCAATCTTGGTGCTCCTTGGCCCGTAGAAGCATCACCCCCATCTCTGCCCCCGTTGTCACATGGCATCTTCCCTCTGTGTCTGTCTCTGCATCTCTTCTCTTCTCATCAGGACACCAGTTGTCGGATTGGGGCCCACCCTAACGACCTCATCTTAACTAGTTACATCTACACTACCAACCGTATCTCCAAATAAGGCCACGTTCTCAGGGACGGAGTAGGGGGTTGGGGGACATCAACAGGTCTGTTTGGGAGACACAGCTCAACCCACAATAGAGGCCGTGTTGTTCTACCACAGCCCGGAAGCGGGATTCTGAACAGGAGCAGAATCCCTGATCCCGGGGCACAGCCCCTGCTGACGTGCCCCCGAGGCGGGAGTGCAATGGGGGGGGCATGTGCAGGAAGAAACCTCACTGCCCGTCCTCTCGTCCCGCCCCTGGCCCATCCCCAGTACTTCCCACTGGCTGAGCCACCCCGAAGCCAGAGCACCAGGGAGCCTGAGAAATGCAGTTCCCTGAGACCCAGAGCAGAGCTGTGAGGGGGAGCGGGCCTGTGGGCAGAGGCACAGGGAGGCCCACCTGACCTAAATTCTGGTCCTTTCCCGCTTCCGTGCTCGTGCTGACCAACACTGCTTGCCGAGTCTAATAGGGTTGGTGAAGTCCTGAGTCCCACACAATCCCTGCAACAAGCAGGCTGGGAGAAGAAACTGGAAGGCCCCATCCACGAAGGAATCCAACCTTAAAATGACTCGAACTGCCCTCCTCAGTGGCCTGGCATCCGGCCGTCTTACTGTGAGAGGCTCCATCTTGTCCGGCCTCTCTTCTGGAAGAGGGAATGAAGCCTGACCTGGCTCAGTCTGCACCCACCTGTGGGATGTTCACAAGGTTCTGTTCAGAGAAAAGATTGGCCTGACTTTTCTTAAGTCGTTCATTCTCACACCAGAGTGGGTGGAGAGTATTTATAGTCCTGGCAGTCATTAACAAAATCACCTCCCTCTCACAGAGACAGAGCTCATTTGATTTGTCTCTCTTCTCCAGAGTCTGGATGGTCACAGTATCGCAGGCATGATGTGGGGGTGGAATTAACGTCCGGGTACAGAGAATATGCTTGGCACATCTATCCCAAGAGACAGGGAATTATACAGTGTCATAGCACAGGTGCTGGGTGGACAGACAAAACATCCTGTGGGTTGAAGGGCCTGGACCCCATCCACAAGCTTGGAGGGGCGATTGCCTAAATAGAGAGGAACTGGGCTCCGGTTTGCTGACAATTAGGGGGAAGGGAGTCGGATTCTCGGTGAAAAGTGATATTTATAATGGTTTCATGACCCAGACACATCATGTCCAAAGGATGGCAAACAGGTTGCAAAGACTAGCGTTGAGGCCCAGTGGTGATTTGGGGCTGTCAGCATCACTCGGTCCCCCTCATCCCCAGCTCCCACGCCTGCTGGCGGTGCCTCCCCAGACAGGCCAGCAGGCACCTTTCTCTGTGTTTCTTCTCCCCGTGTGTCCATCTTTTCCCCACAGACTCCCTCGCAAATGCTACCAGTCCAGCCAGCAGCTCAGACCTCTCCTGGTGCTTGGCGGAGTTGACTCCTGAATTGTGGCCAAGCTGGTTATTTCTGGAAAGATCCTCCATTTTTAGGACCACCAGGCTGTCATGCACAGCTGCTGATTAGCACTGTGACCTCCCACATTACATGGCACGGCTAAGCAAACCAGAACAGAGGCTAGGGCATGTTGGCATCTTTTCTCTATGGGTGAAAGTTTCACTTTTTATTTTATTTTTGTTTGTTTCGTTTTGGGAGGAAGATTTCTGGTCTTGACTTTGTTTTGAAGGTGAATGTAGAAAGAAGGAGAAAACAGAGGTCAGGAAAGATGGAGCCGTCCCACCAGGCAGACTGCTGTGAGACTAATAAATATTGCACCTCGTTCCCTGTGAAGCGTGGTCTTGTGGGAGTGTGCAGTGGGACACCGGTTGGTGCCTCCAGAGAAATCAGTTTTAAAAAGGGGCTCTCAGGGAGGCCAGCCCCGTGGCCAAGTGGTTAAGTTTGCGTGCTCTGCTTTGGCGACCCAGGGTTTTGCCAGTTCAGATCCTGGGCGTGGACATGGCACCGCTCGTCAGGCCAATGCTGAGGCGGCGTCCCACATGGCACAGCCAGAGACACTCACAACTAGAATATACAACTATGTACTGGGGGGCTTTGGGGAGAAGAAGAAGAAGAAAAAAAGAAGGTTGGTAACAGTTGTTAGCTCAGAGCCAATCTTAAAAAAAAGGGGGAGTGCTCTCAGGAACTGTGCAGAGGGCAGCTTTCTACACACTTTTATACCCATGTAGCATGAAGAGCGTTCTCAGTACAATGGGAGAGCTTTGGTCCACCGTCGCTTACGTTGAAAGAAAGAGGCATTTTTGCATGGAAGCTGAATTTTCCTGACCGGCACGCTGGCTCTGTCTTCCATGGAGGAAAACATCCTTTGACCCTGGGACCAGGATGCAGCCCCGGGCACCAGTGTGCATTTCATGAGTGGAGGGAGAGGCAGGGGTCTTCCAGGCCCAAGGTCCTCTGCAGGGACGGTGTCCAGGAATGGCACCTCGTGAGGGTAGGATGGGGCAGTGGCTGCCCTGGGAGCAGGTGGCCAGGGTCTGAGTCCCCTGCGCCCTGGCAGGAGTAACCTGTAACTTCTCTTCCCCTTCAAAGCCTTTCTCATTGTCTCTATCCCACTCTCTCAAGAAGAAAGACCTTGCTCAGTGCAAAGAGCAGTGGACTGGGGTCCATCTACCTGCTGTTTATCAATAATGGTCATGACTGTCACCAGGTCACCAATGTTGTGACCATCGCCATCTTGTCTTGAGTAATCCCTGGCTAAGTACCTTATTTCAGTGCAGTGACTTCACCCAAACCTGAGAAGCAGTGGCAGTGCTGTCACTCTCCTTTTACTGGAGGAAACGGAAGCTCAGAACCTTTGAATAATGTGCCAGGATCACACAGACGTCTGGCACCAATAGCCAAGGTGGTCAGCCTGGCCGCAGCACCCCTCCTGCCCTCAGGCAGAGTGTGCATCTCAGCTGCCTCCCTGGGGAGAGGACCCACAGCCCTTCCGAGGTGGGCCCGCCCTGAGGTTCAGCAGGGCCCCACTCTCCATGTCTCCTCGCTCTCCCGCCACCTCCAGTCACCCGGTTCTCATCTCTCCTCACAGACCTTCCTTGGCCCTTGGAGGAGGAATACACGTTTTAATATTTACTTTGTTTCTTGCATAAGACTTGATGCTGCCTGTTCTTGATTCCAAAGCAGGTGGATTAAAATACCTATATTTCTGTTAGAAAAAGCCATCTTTAAAAACAACTCTTTGTTCTTTTTCTGTGGACCACGGGGCCACCTGGAACGAAGATGGGCTGAGCTTCCATAGACAGACTGGCCATTCTGACCCGAGGGCTTGAGTCAACAAGATAATCCCACTTGCTGGTGGTTCCTCTCTGAAGGCTGAGCCACAGCTGGGACAGCACTGGCACGCACGGGCCCACCTGCAGCGTGCCACCTGTAACGGTCAGCACTTACGGTTACCTGTGTGCACCGGGAACTGGCCAGCCCTCCAGTGACGCCTTCAGTCATCCTCCCCTCCACCTTGTGAAGTAGAGCCATTTCTCTGCCCATTTCATATATTGGGAAGTGGAGTCACTTGCCCAGTTCCCACAGCTGGTGGGCATTGAGTCCCGGGCCCCCAGTGTCCAGGCCCCCTGGCTCAGCCCCTGTAGCCCCTGTGACGTGCTGCCAGGAAGAGGGTGACAGGGCAGTGGACAAGGAGTCAGACCCAGCTGCTCCAGCCACGTCTCAGCCGAAAACATTGGTGAAACGGAATCAACCAACCCATGGTCAACTATGCCACACACACAAAGAAACCCCTTGACTGAGCAGCTTTTCCGCTGGCTTCAGCAGTGACCATCTCTACCCATTTAGCTAATGTTTTTCCAGGAGGAGATGGGTATTTGCTATAAGAAATAATTACTGTGTTGGACTTGACTCTGACCGCTGTTCCCTTAGGGGTCCTTTCCGAGTTCCCTGCCTGCTGCTCAGCAGTGTTATTTTCTTTGCTGTTCAGCGGGGCACGGGTCAAGCCGTGGATGACCTGCGTGGGGCAGCCTGGACATTGCCTCTGGCCTTGGGCAGGCTCTGCCCAGACCCAGGAGAGTCCATCTGCCCGCTCTCGTCATACTCTCCCCAGAGCGGAGAGAATTTCTCCTCAGCTCCTCGGCCAAGGGGACCCCATCACCGTCCAGGTTCTGTGGGCCTTTGCTCAGGGATCTCTCTCCACAGCCTCAAGGCTCTGATTGTTCCCGGAGTCCTGGATGCCCATCCCAGGCTCCTGTGCAGCCCAGACTGGCTGGCGAGAAATTGCCACATCTGTTCCCAGACTCCAACAAGGCCAGAGCCCCCAGGACGGCTGGACTCGGGAATGCAGCCAGCTGGAGTTGGGAAAGATCCTCGCCCGTCTTCCAGAATCCCGCCACACGGCTTCTCCACCAAGGCGTCCGTCCCCCGCGCTGGTGTCAATGAGCGCAGCGACATTAGGATGCTCACGGGAGTCCTCGCGGGAGCAGTCAGTTACACCTCGGAATTTTCATTTAGTTTCATAATCCCTTTTTAAATTAGGAGGCGCAGAGCCGGCAGCTACACAGCCGATTATTGATGATAGCTCTTAGTAATTACATCTGCACCGTTTTTGAGTGCTTGCTGTGTCTCAGCTCTGTGTGACCGTGTGTTTTAACTATGTTCTCTCATTTAATTCTCATTAACACTCGGTGAACTTGGTGCTCTTGTTTTCACTTTTCAGATGAGAAGATGCAAGAGGCAAGGAGTTAACTGACCCGGAGACGCTGAGGAGGTAGGTGGCAGAGCGGCCTGTGAGCCCAGTCTGTGCGGCTCACAGCCCAATACTTTCCATCACGCTGTGGCACCTGGCAGTGCCTCTTCGTCTGCAGGTTTATTTGCCTGGTCTCTGTCTTTCCCCTGGACTGTGAGTCCGCGAGGGGAGGCCTCGAGTCTTTTCTTCTCCATCGTGGACCTGACACCTGCCATGGAGACAGGTGCACAGGGTGCTCTCTGCAGATACCAACGAGAGAGCAAGGAGCCGCTCCTCACTCCATCACTGGCAAGGAGCGTTCCTTTTACTGGTGTCCACTCAATTACTGGCTCTTCCCCCGATCACAGGACAAGCTGAAAGGAGGCGTAGAGATGTGGGGAGAATTAGCCCAGCCTCCTGATAACTCTGGGTTGGGCAGAGGAACGGGGAGGGAGATGAGCCCAGAGAGGTCGGGAGCTTGCTAGCTGGCCCCGTGGCCAAGGCTGGTCCTCAAATGAGCATCTTTACAGGAGCTGGAGCATCACCCTAAGACACCGGAAGGTGGGATCCCGTGGGACCCCCGAGGACGGAAAAGGGTCACTGTGCTGAGAGAAGGGGCAGCAGTGGGTTCAAGAGGTCAAATGAACCAGCAGGAGGTCAGGACCTGGGAAGCGTGAGTCCCAGGGGAGCAGGCACGCATGGAGGGAGCCAGCTCCTGGGGAAGCCTTTGTGAAGAGAGGGATTGGCTAAGCGAGAGTCAACCTAAGAGGAGACCATCCTCCCGGCCTGCCACACTCTGCCCCTCACTCTCAGCCCTGCGCTGACGTCCCCCGCTCAGGGGACGTCATCAGGGCACACTGTGGCTTTCTGAAGGCCCAACTTGAACTAGAGGTCCCTCAATGGGCGGCCCAAGTGTCCCCATCTCTCATCTCCCCGACCCTGGGCACACAGCTGCTTGTGAAACCAATTAATCCATGAGTAAATGCATGAGTGTTGAAAGGCCAGGATGAAGAACTCCTATTTTTTTCAGTTCTGCTTTTCCTCTCTGAGAGAAAAAATTTAGAAAGATTAATGATTGTGATGACAAATATATTTTAAAATTAGGGGTGGCATGTCTTTCCTCATCAATTTCTATTCTCTGGGTCATTAAATCTTGAAGTTTTAAATGGAAAGATGCTCATGCAATTAAAGCAGGGCTTCTGAGATGGGTGGCATGTCAAGGCAGCGGCCCCAAGTTCTTTCGCCATTTGTGACAGTGACAACTTTGTCTTGTCAAATCTTGGCATATCGGCTTAGATTTTTTTAAAGCGTCATGCTGCTTTGATGGGACCACCTGTCAATTCACATTCTGTCCTGGTCTCCAGCGCGGCTTGTTTTCCGTGTCTCCTGTGCTATGGCCCCGGCACGCTCTGCACATCCCAGACACTCTGCTCCCACATCTGCCAGCGTGGAGCACAGAGGAGCAGGAAGTCAACACCATCAGAGGTGAGGTTGTTAACGTGCCTGAATCACAGGGAAATCTGATGGCCACACAGCTTGGTCCACTTTTCCCAGTGAAACCCCAGTCCCACACCCTAACTAGCACCTGGCCATCAGCAGGCCGCCCCCTTGGGGGGACCAGAGAGAAGCCACAGCTGCATGATGAGCCTTCTTGTCCTTCACGTTTCACTGGCCTGTAGGGTGCCCAGCTTCACCCTGCACGGCAGGGGCAGGCACTCCTGAACATGCCCGGATGGATCGATACCCACTGCCCACCTGGTGCTCAGTGTCTGTAGCAGTCCCTGGGGCCACGGTTCTGTCTTCTCCTGGCTTGTCCTGTGTGGCTCTGAGCTCAGCGTCCCTCCTCGCAACCCTCCACGTGGTTGGGAGGGGTTGGCAGAGCCAGGAGCTGTCACCAGGGCCCGAGGCTGGTGTATTCTCACTCCGCAGGACTCTGGTTGGGAAAGGAGTCAAGACTGAAGGCCTTCAGAAGCCACTCCCAGACTGCAACACTCCTCCCTCACCACCCTGCACCCCCATCAGGGTCCTGCTAGACAGTGAGCTCCGGGGACGGGGCTCGTCCATCACCTTCAGATCCCCACGGCCTGACCCAGGACCTGCCATGTGGCAGGTGCTAACCAATCCTTGTTGAATGAAGGAATTAGAAAGAAGCCAACAGAAGCAATGGCTGAAGCGGCTTATGGGTGCCCCTTGCCGGGTTCTTCAAGACTCAGTGCAAACTCAGGCAACGCTTGGCAGGGAAACACCTCCTGACAAGTGCTCACAGGCACATCTAGAAAGGTGTCTCCAGTCACCGGGGCTGGGAGAGTGTGTGGTTCCTTCTGCGACCCTCAGAGGCCCCAGGACCCTCAGTCTCCCAGAGTGGAGGGCGCCAGTGTTCTCTTCCAGCAGTCTCGGGTACCTGCATCAGGGCTGCCCGTGCACACTGGTCTGAGCACATCCCCATCCTGCACAGGAGGATGTCGCTTCCTTTCCTTCCTTTTTGATGTCAGGGATGGGGGCAGACTAGCTCCTCCAGTTTATCAAAGTCATGTACACACCTGAGGAGTCCTCACCCCAACAGCGGATGGAACTCACATGTGTACCCAACGCCCTCTCCTCAAGACTCTGTAAAATGACAATAAAAGGACATTTTTTTTTTAAGGGACACAAACCCACAAATGCAGAAAAAAATGGGACAAAGACAATAGGGACATCATTTTAGCTGGAAAACAGATGTATGAGGAGTGACTGACTCAGCAAAAGTGAGACAGGTGGAAGCTGGGCTGGTGAGAGGGGAATCCAGAAGCTGGTTCATCCTGCAGATCTCACAGGGTCTGGGGCTGGAGGGGCCAGTGTGCACGTGGCTGAAAGTCAGTTTAGGAAGCAGGTAGACCCCCGGGTGTTCCCCCAGCCCCCAGGTAGATGGCCACCCTCCCTCCAGGACAGGCAGGAGGCTGGAGAAGAGACTCGCTGGACCCAGGCTCACTGGGCAGAGCTGAGGGCAGAGGAGTCAGGGCAGGTCTGTGTGGTTGTGGAGGCCCCAGGCCCTTTTCCAGTGGGTCCCAGATGGGACTGGCAGTGAGCACTTTAGACCTCAGGCGGGGGAGGTTGGAGGGGTCCTCTCCCGGAAACTCATGGGCCCAAGAGAAAGACCTTTAAACACTTTCAGAGATTTAAGAACAAATAAATAAAAGGATTAGAACCAGGGTCCTTCAGACTTCTCAGCAGCAACGTTTGAAAGTAAGAGACAATGGAAAATTGCCTTTAAAATTTTATGGGAAAGATGATTTCCTCCCTAGAATTTTATCTCAAACAAACTATTAAGGCTGATCACCTTTTCAGACACATCGTTGCTCAATAAACATATCTCCTAGCCACCGTATCAGTGGGCTCCTGGGAGATGCAACTCCCCCACCCCCCACCAAAATAAGAGAAAAAGCCAGAGAGACAAACATATGGCGTTCAGGAAACTGGGACCCCAAAAGGAGACAGGCAAAAGGGATTCCCAGAGAGAGAATGAGAGGAAGTCAGAGCACCCTGGGCGGAGGAGGGGGCAGGAGGCACAGGACAGGTGGCTCCCAGCAGGGGGAAAACGGCAGGTCAGGTCACCTAGCTAGCGCCATTTGCAGTTTGAGAGGAGATTGACAGTTCCCACAGAGTCGAGATTTAGTGATAGGCACATGAAAAACTTATGCAATGGAAAAGCAAATCAATTAAGTCCAGGGAAAATAAGAGTTGTACAAGGAAGGAAATGGAACCGTAGTACGCGACGCTGGCTTGGCTGTGAAGGATAGCTGCATTGCCATTAAATGGAATCCCGTCTACTCAAAAATCAACTACTCAAGTGACTCACGCATTGGGTGCATGGGGGCGGGAAGGCCTAAATAATGGGGAGAGAGAATAGGAGAGCGACACGCCCATTCTCCCTAGAGGAAGTCAGTAGATAAAACTGAAGTTAAAAACTCAAGGGATGGGAGCAGAAGCACGTTGTTTAGAAACGTGGAGATGAATACAAGAAGGAGCAATGGGAAGATGTCTCCCGACTGCCTCTGGAGACCGGAACAGACGACGGGAGTCGGGGGGCAGGACGCAGCTGTTTTGTCGTCAGCCAATTTGAGTTTTTAGACTATGTACACGTGCCACTGATAATAGTATTTTTTTGAAGTTTGAAGAAAGAAAAAAGGACCCTGGGGTTCTAACAGCTGGTTTGATGAACTCAATGTGGGAGAGTGATGACTCCGCTGAGCTTCTAGCACTTTCTGGCATTTTCTGGCATTCATACCGTCGACTAGTGTGAATAATTCAGGACCAGAATAATGATTATGTTTTTGCAATTAGCTAAAAAAAAAAAATTAACTGCTTTCTCACCTCATTATCTAATTTTTCCCTATCCCCTAATTATCTGTGTGGACTTTGCAATAATTGTGGGAAATGGTAAAAGATGAGATAGGAAAAAAAGTCAAGATTTGCTTGCAGTGGTTGGTAGTGCTATTTCTGGTTTTAATTGGGCAGCAAGGAGAGCTGTGTCTTTCCTGAGCAAGCACTTCATTCGTCTGAGCCGTATTTTGTACCTACGTAGCTGAGGAAAGTTCCGCGTGAATGGTTTTAATGCATTCACGCTCAACTTGCAGCTGCGTGGAATGCACATTTAACCAGAAAGGAGGCTGATCTTGCCTTCTTCCTACCTGAAAAGATGATTATGGTGTTTGAGTCCCACATCCTAGAATTTCCCCTCAGAAGAACGGAGGGAAATGCGGGTGCGCCACAGAAGTCCTCTTGATTTCAGTCTCCAGATTCTGCTGGAGCTTCACCCTTTCTGTTTTGCCCAGTGGCCATTGAGCTCATACAGTGAGTTGGGGGAAAGGGGTGGGAGGCCATCCCTGGAGGCCAGCCCCTGCTGGGATTCAGAGCCGGTCCTCATACAACCCTGTCACTTTAGAGATGAGAACCCAAAGCTCAGAGAGGTTTAGTAACTCACTCAAGGCTACACAGCGAATGCACGGGCCAGTGGGGATTGGCACCCACATCCGAGTGGCTGTGAGGTCGACTCCTTTGTCCATCCTGGCCATGCCGATTGCATGTGACCTTTGGTGGTGCCTCCACCCGCCCCATCGAAGGTTCAAGGGGCACGGATGCGAGTTTGCCGCGAGGATTCAGTGGAACAGCCCTGAGGAGCCAGGCACAGAACGATGCAGTGCGTCCCTCCTCCTCCCATTTCTGTCGTTGCTGGGGTTATTGTTCAGCGACCGGCTTCTCCTCAGGGTTGGTTTTTAATCTGGAGACGCATTGGGACTGAGTGGCTGGGTTTTGCACCATCTGCAGGACAGGATCCCACAGGAAGTCACAGATGAGAACTTCTTAGGAACAAGGGAAGGTGGGGATGTGGAGCAGGTGCTGGGAGCAGGCAGAGGCAGGGACACGGGGCGTTTCATTGTCCAAGGTCGTTTACACTGAAAGGGCGCTGTCTCCTGTGACAGAGTAACTCAGAGCTGGGTCTGAAAACGCAAAGTCAAACAGAGACCCCGGGAAGCCCTCAGCGCCTCCTACGGAGGGACAACAGTCCGGGGCTGCATCCCTGAGCCCAACTGGGACTTGAATGGGTCTCGTTTGTCTGATAAAGGCTCACCTTCTCTTTTCCTGGTGGCTACAGGGGCCCACCTTGGGCGAATATAGACAGGCATCGAGACCAGAGCAGGCAGGCAGCGGATCCCATTGACCCCACACCCAGCTGGGTACCCAGGACCCCAGGACAGAAGGGCCTTCTTCTCGGTCGGCCCCGATAAGCCTTGTCCTGGGCCTTCCCTGCCGGCTTGGAGGGGGCTCACTGGTAATGTGTGGCCCGGGACATTCCTGGGGGTGACGAGGGAGACAGCCCTGCCGGGGGTCGTGGTGGTCACCGGTGGAAGGAACCCTGGAAGTCTTGCGACCTCTTCATGGGGTGGCAGCTCCGTTCAAATCGAGTCTTTAGACGCCTGATGTGTAAACTGATAAAACCGCTGCTTCGCTCAACACACTAGTGGGGGCTGGAAGCCCCTGCTTCAACTCCCGCTCGAGCTCACGGCCCCGAGGATCCTGGAGCACTGTTAGAAAGCCAGAGTCTGGGCCGTCCTGAGTCTACCCATGAGGAGACAAGCCCCAGGAGGCAGGGCGTGTTCTGGGCGTGTCCCAGCCGCTGGATCGTGGGCTCCCAGAGCAGAGCCCCAGCCGGGCAGAGCTGCCGTCCCCGTCCCCGTCTTCAGTGGGATTCGAGTGTTTGGCTCCTTGAGCAGCCTGTGGTGGTTTAGTTCTCAGAAGCTAAGGGGAAGCCACAGCCCTGGCCAAAACCCACACGACAGGACACACGCCCTGGAAACAGGGCTGCGGCTCCCCTGGTCTTCGAGCGCTCGCTTTCCGCCCTGACGCCTCTCATGATAAACGGGGAACCTGGGCCCTGCCCTCCCCAACCCCCTCGGTCAGAAAGCCGAATGCCTGTCCCTGCTCCACCTCCCAGCCGCTGTCCTCTCTGAGTGTGCAGCCTCAGTGCCGTGGCGTCTGGGGTCATCCAGACCTTTGTAAAGAATGTGGTTTTCCATTAGAGCCTGGCTGTCTGTGCCCAGGGCATCCGCACAGGCGGCCACTTGAGAGCCCGTCCCAGGCTGCTCTGAGGCACCTCGTCCTGATGTCAGCACAGCAGGCTCTGCAGCCACCATGCCCAGACGTGGGGGTATGCTTCACTGTGGGAACAACTCTGCTGTGCCAGCCAGAGCCTGAATAAGATGCTCAGTCATGCCAGTAACCACTCACACCCCATACTGACCACATCCTGTCACATCCTGCCCATAGCTCATGGCCAGCTTTGACCCGAAGCCTGGGCGGGCTGGCCGATCTGCTTCATTGTCCATCCCAGCTGTTCACTCGTGCAGTCGCTCAGCAATTATTTCAGCGCACTGCTGTTGGCACTAACTGTGCTGGGCGCTCGAGAGGCAGTGAAGAGCACGATGGGCACTCTCTGTCCTCACAGCCTCGACAGCTCAGTGGTTTGCAGGTTGCAAATATCTGCACAAATGATGACTTACTATTAACAGCACTATGAACACGGCCGTGGGGCAAGCTGTGGGGCGCCCACTGGGGGCCGTCCCTCTCTGGATTTCAGGGGAGGTTTCAGGGAGGAAATGACGTTTTAATGCAACCTGCAGGAAAAGCACCAGGAGGCCAGCAAAGATGCGGGTGAACATCAGCTCTCCAGGCCCCAGGGTTGGGGCTGATGGCAGCGAATATGGCAGAGCCAGCAGGCAGAGGGGCTCATGGCTGACCCGAGCAGCAGAGAGGGGTGTTGGCTGGAACCCCGGCCACAGGGCCTGGGTGATGGCACTTCACAGAGCATTGCGGGGGATGGGGAGCTAGGGCCCACACTCAGGGTTCCACGGAGAAACTGCCCCACGGTCCCGGGGAGCTGCATCGGCCCCTGCATCTGTGTCTGCCATTTAAGGAGTAGAAATTCAGCTGCCCCATTAGATGCCAAAGTCCCGGATTTGGTGCTCCAAGGCCAAGGTCAAGGTGGGACAGGGAGCTGCCTGGGGGGCACACCCTTTGTCTTCTGCCTGGTGGTTGAGCCTGCTTAACTCCAGCCCACGTGTGGAAATACATGGCGTCCGAGCACCTGCCTTATGGAGGCGGCTCTAATGGACCCTTCCTCTCTGCTCTCAGGGCCCTGAGGGGCACCTCGCTTCCAGCTGGCTGCTAAGTGTCAGCCCTGAACACTCAGTAATAGAAGGCTGATTGGGGTCCCTGGTCCCAGCCGCTTCACCTACCATCTCGACCAGCTGTCAAGGCAGTGTGACCCTCAGCTGCCCATGATGCCCCTTCTCAGCTAGCACCCTGACCAGTGGATGGCATGAGCCCAACAAGCAGGAGACCCATGTTCTTGCCTTGGAACCTGGAAGGCAGCTGACAGATCCAAGAGGGTGACCCCCCATCTTCTGGAGCCTCGTAGGGATGGCTTTGTGGTTCCCTCGAGTCAACAGTATCCTGTAAGCCAGGGCATCTGGGTGCACCCCCTCCCCAGACTCACTCCTCCCCTGTCTATGGTCATAGAGCAGGGCCCCGTGCCCTCCCTGGGCCCAAGAGTTAGGGGTTAGTGTTCTCAAGGCCAGCACTGCGGAGCTGGTGGGCGTCCACCGGGAGGAAGTGTGCGTGTGGTGAGGTGTAGCAAGACCGCCTTTATTCTCCAAGTTGGAAATCTTCTTGTTGAATTAAGGGCAGTGCGGTTTCCTGTAGGGACGTGGGGTGGTTCCTTTGGCATTGCCTCCCAAGAGAAGTGCCCCAGAAGACACCTTCACTGTCTGGGATCACAGGAGGCCCCCGGCAGCCCACGTTTGCAAAAGGAAGGACAAATACATGCAACTCTCTCTCTTAAAAAAACCTGTGAAAAGGAAGTTTCCGTGCGTCCAGGGTGAGGGGGAGTTTGCCAGTTGAAGGGTTGTCTCTTCTCTGAGCAACCCCACCGGCCACACTGGATCTCAGCCGTCTGAACAGAGAGGCAGCATGAGCGTGCTCCAGGGCAGCCGGGTCCTTCTCCCAGGAGGCAGGCGCACGTCCTTCCACTTTGGGAAGGGGCCTCAGGCTGCTGGGCACTGCTTCTTGCGCTTTCCTGGGACCCCATGGCCTGAGTCCATCTGCGAGCGAGCCTCACGCCTGCTGGAGCACCCGGCTGAGCTCTCACCCCCCAGACCGTGGACGCCCTGCAGGGGCTCAGCCAGGCCCCCAGCCCCGCCCTCTGAAAGCTGCTAAGGAGGCTCCTTCTCTTTCTTTCGAGAAGCCTCTGTTGGGAGGTCCCGTGCAGTCCTCAGAGTCCTTTATGAGCAGCGCTCTGGCTCTCCCAGCACTGAGCGCCGAACCCCAGGCAGGCCCCTGCCATCCTCTGCGCCCATCAGCGTCTGAGAGTCGTGCCCGACGTGCCTACGAATTTGCCTCCTTTGTCTGCCTCTCGATCTAGGACTCATTGGCAGACCAGCTCACTATATATTCTCTATAAAAGCCCCTTGTGTCACGGAGAATGTTCTCAAAGGGCAGAGTCACGTTTCCTCCCCCTTCAAAGGGCTGGCCTTGGTGGCAGGAGGGAAGTCGAGGACCAGCCGGGGAGCGACGTTGGCTGTGACTCTTGTAGTGGGAGGTTTTGGCTGAAGTTCAGGTCAGTTCTCAACTTCATCTTCCTCTGACATCTCGCCAGTTTGCCCATGTCTGCACTCTACGAAGGGCCCTTGGGGATGAAAAAGGACCTCAAGAAGCCGCTTAGAAGAAGCTGTTCGGGTGGCTTCAACGTGACTGTTGGATAAAATCGTGCTTGGCAAATGCTTTTCCCAGGACCCCTGCACAAGAAAGGAAGCTGACTTCTCGGCTGCCTCTGGAAAATCCTGCAGGATGGCCTTCCTGGTCATGCCAGGCTGGGGCCACATCGGCGGGAGCCCCAAAGCGGGCAGTTGCAAGGCCCTGGTGCCCCAGCGAGGAGTTTGACCTGTCCCTCCTTGGGACGGGCCACAGGCCTGCTGAAATCAGAGCGGCAGGTGAGCCAGCCTGGAAGATGGTCCCGGGCAGTGGGAGCGGCCCCCCGAGTGTGACCATCGTAGGCTGGCCTGTGCCATTTGCCCCAGTGGTCCATCCCCTGAGGCTGCCTGAGGCCCCATCAGCTCCAACTGCTCAAGGCCGCCCACCCTGAATTTTCTCAAAAAAAGTCGGTGGTGGGTCAGTGGCAGATCTGGAGGGGCTTCTGTGTCACTGAGGGCCGTCCTGCTGCCTGTTGTGTATCACTCACAGTTGTATTCCCAGGCCTAGAGCAGCGCCTGGCACATCGCAGGTGCTCAGAGATGTTTGTTAACGTTGCATCCCAGGGTCATCTATTAGCCGTGCCCAGGCCGCCTCCCTCCGTTCCTTCCTTTTCCCTGGAGATGCCAGAGGGCAACTGGGAGCTGTGGGCTGACTTGGGGCTTCCTGACCACGTGCTGGTGATTGTGGGGCCAGTACGCAGCCTCCTGCCGCTTGTCTCCACCCAGGGGGTCCTTCTCAGCAGCGGAGCACACGCTGTCCCCAGTTGAGCCCTGCTGTTCCAGGGTGCAGCACCCTTTCTCAGCCTGGGCCTCTTTCAAGGCCGACCGTGGACACCTGGTCTCAGACAGGAGTCTCCTGGGAGGCCTGCTGGTCCTTCAGTCTCCACTTGTGTCTCCGCTTCGGGGAAGGCACTTGGCCCCCGTCTCCATCACCACCCAGGGGTGGATCCCACACGGGCTGGTGTGTGCCCTTCCGCGAAAGGGATCTCTAGGTCAGGGCCTCTGGCTACTCACCCATGAGCACCCCGGGGGCAGGGACTGCCCGGTTTCGCTCACTGTCTCAGCACGTGAGAGGGCTTAATAAGCGTTTGCTAGGTGAATGAATATATGAATAAATGCAGGACCGTCAGTGTTTCCTGCAGCGCTCATCACCTTTGCATGTGCTATGCACAGACCTGAGTGTATAGTATATAATATCTGATATAGTTACATATACCACATGTTAATATATGTAGCCCTATAACATTTATTAACCATCTCCTGTGAGCCGCTGCTGCTGCTGACAGGTCAGAGAAGTGGCAGTCCCGACACAGTGGGGTGCTGTGTGACACGGGCAGAGGGGAGACGCTGTTTGCCCTGGTGTCAGTTAGGGGGGGTCCACCCACAGAACCTGGAACGAGTCAGTCCTCATGGCTGGAGGAGTGTGGAATGGCGGGGTGGGAAGGGCAGGCCCTGGCTGCACCTGAGTCACTCTGAGCCACTGGGCAGGTGGGGAGGCGAGGTAATTACTGGGGAAATAGCACGTACCCAGTTCCAGACACCACATGGCAGGATTTGTGTGTAACACTCATGTGATCTACCCTACAAACATCCGTCAGGGAAGGGAACTTAGGAATCTCTAGTCTGGAGAGTCTCGACTTTCCAAGATTACATCCCAATAACCACAATTGTGGGTCCCACCGCGGTGAAAACAGAAAGTCTACTTTTCACAAACGTATTATAAGGGACATAGAAATTTACACTGCTGTCGAGAGAAAATTTAATGCTTATGGATTTAAATGCCAAAGTGATGAGCACACTAATAGCTATAAAGATGATAAATGTTACTTCTACGAAAGTGCAAAACATAAGTCAATGTTAAGCCATAATATTATGTGCAATTAATGTTCCTGCTTTGACTGGAACAGGAAAGGCAACGCCAGCTGCATTAACAGCGGTGACGCTGTTGTCGGGGCGCGGGGCCTGGAGCGCACACCTTCAGCTGGGCCCCGGAGCGGCTGCAGCAGCTCAGGAGATTCCAGGAGCGTCTTCTCCCAGCATCTTGGTCAGAGATGTCACGTTTTTTGCTTGAAATTAGCCATCATGCGAGTATTTACACTGGAGAAATTGGCAAACACTACCAATCAGGGCTTTTTTCTTTTTCTTCTTTCTTCCTTTTTCTTTGAGAGCCAGTTGCTAAAGACTTACCATCACACCTCTGCCTGCATCCCACTGAAACCAAACATCCCAGTATTGGTTTCCGTGGCAATTCTCTGCTCAGTTCCAGTCCCTCTGACCTCAGCAGACCAATAACAGGTGGAGAAACTGAGATTCAGAGAGACTTGGGACTGACCAAAGTAACTAAGCTCACAACTGCAAAACGAAGGAAAAGATCCGGGCCATTTTTCACCCCACCAAACCTGCTGCTGTTTCTCCCTCTCTCTCCACGTGCTACTGTGGAAGGATACAACAAGCGGGGTTTGATGCAAGACTGCTTTACGTTCAGAACTGCAGGCGTTGGAGCTAACTACTTCAGTGAAGTTACACTGTACGTGGAGTGTCACAGAAGAGCACGTTTGCAAAAATTATTCGAGCGTGTTCTGTTCCTAGGCTAGCGTTCACTGTTGCTCAGCTGTGGTCGTTATCTTTTACTCCTGATGAAAACGTATTCCCCTAATTGTTCAAAATCATCTCAGGACTGATAAGTATACAATATAAGTATTTTATAGGTGTAATTCAATTAATCTCCAAAGAAAAATATCTGTAGGATGCATGTAAACATACTGGTTAAATTGTACATCTTCATTTCTTCCACTCCAGTGCCTGATACTGTGGAGAATAGACTATAAAAATTGCACCAAAGAGCTTAGTCTCTTTTTATCGCCTGTCAAATTATTGCTGCGACGCCCATCGTTGGTGGTGAAACATTGCGATCCGATGCTAGCTAGCAATGAAACGCCAAGTGTGAGTTGCACATTGAGTTTAGGTAATGTACCAGAAAACATTGCATGAAAACACTAATTTTCTCAATATATATTAGGAGACGCGATGTTTACCAATGAGAAGTGAAGATGTTTTTAAACAGTTTGTTAAAACTTGAAGTCTTGGCCGGGCTGCGCGTAAACGTTCTCTAACGGGTGTTAAAATTGGGAGCAGAGGCATCCTCGGGGCTGCGAGGGCCTGGCTGCACCCTCCACGCCCAGCTGGCCCAGAGAACGTCCTCGATCATGTCGACTGCACCCCAGGCTCTTTCGCTATTTGCTGTTTAGACATCACCAGCATTTGCAACATTCCTCCAAGCACCCGCGGTTTCTTCTTGTTCCTCCGTTCCACCTCTGCTCTGCCTTTGCCGGCGCACCTGACTCCTGAAGGAGAGCCCCACACCCGCTCACCCTTGAGACAGTCATTCTGAGGGAGGGCGGGAGCAAAGAGCTGGTTTAATTTAATTTATCATGCCTATAAAAAATAAAATAAAAGAAGGACGAGATATGTTATTATCAGCCTTAGATAACACGGGCATTCAAACATTTTATTATCTTATTATTGAACAGCATTTCCAAGAAGAGCCTCTTTGTGTCTTACACTGTTCTTATGAAACCTATTCTTCAGTTTTAAGGAATAATTGTTGTCTAAGAGCACAAGGGAAAAAATAGTATCTTGGGGATTTTAAAACAGTTGATCTGAACGAGGTCCGCTAACAGCTGGTTCCAGCTTCACCCCGTTTGACTTCTCGACGCGCCCTTTCCTTAGATTTCTGTGACATGTTAGACCCTCGAATTTGGTAGACTTCATCCTTCCGCCTTTTTGAATGACCCTCGTGAACCGCACACAAAGTACAAAGAAGGGTCGAGACCTGAAAGCGTACCTGGCTCCTGAGCGTCGTCGAAATTATGCAGGGAGTGTTTTCTGGTTCCCACGAAGTCTGCGGCGGCTGCTGCTGCTTCATCTTCAGACTAAATGCCTGGGAGTGAACTGGGCGTTTATCTCACAGAAATAAATGTCTACCAACGTTCAAAGCTGGACACCCTTTCCATGCCCTAGGACCAGGCTAAATTATACACTAATTCAACAACCGCATTAACAAACAGACGGTCAAAGCACTTGTGGCTGGCGGAACAGAATGTCCACACTGGAGTGCACTTAGCCGACCCGATGCAGAGCCAGCGGGAGCACCGTCTCCCGAGGGAGGGAGCGTCCAGGGAACCACGAGTTCTCTCAGATGGCCGGCTGGCGTCTCTATATTTACGTTTACAGCATAACTGTGATCACTTTTAGTGACATCCTATGACCCCAGGAACTGGGTCTGACTGGATTCTATTTAAAGGATTTGGACAGGAAGGAGAAGAGAATTGTTTCTCAATGCAATTTGTTTAATAAATGCATTTTATATACATTTTATATTAGTAAAAAAAATGGAGATTTTTCCATAAGACATTTGGAATATATGTAAAACCCCAAAGAAGACAATAAAATCAGCTCTAATATGCCCAGAGGGAAATCTTTGTTAATGAGCGTGGTCCATCAGATTAGGTATTTTTCCCGTAAGCATCCTATAGTTCCTGAAAACCCTCAGTTCTGTGTAATTTTAAAAACAAAATTGGGGTTAGGACAGACTCTCAAAATCTGTGGAAGTTTGTAACCAGAGCCCCAACAAAAATGATGTAATCCAGTGCCCCCCAGGGAAACTGAGGCAGGATGCGGAGATGTGCTTGGTTGTCATGACTGGGGATGCTCCTGTTCTAGTTCGGTGGGGACAGGGGGTGTTGCTAATACCCACAATGCACAGGGCAGCCCACCACAAAGCATCATCCGGCCAAAATGTCACTAGTGCAGAGACCCCACCAAAACCTTCCCATCCCTGTAAGGTCCCCCTCATGACCTCGATCCTCGTCTGCCCATTGTTGACTCGCTTATTTCTGCACTCGCTTAGTCATTTACAGACATACACTGTATGAGAGCACAAAGGTGAAGAGGGCACGCGTGTTCCCTCCCGGAGAACCCCACGGTCTAGACAGGCAGACGATACTGACAACATCAACCACATCTGTTGACTCATCCAGTCTCAGAGCCACCTGTGAGAAAGTCCTGCGATAACCCATGTTACAGAGGCAGAAATGGGCACATTAACTAACAACCTCGCTAGATGGAAGTGCCCACATCGGCACGCAAATAACTCTGTATGATCACAGCCAAGATTCACTGAATTCTCCACGCCAAGGGCCACGGAGGAAGTGCTGAGCAAAAACACTGATATTTTAGTAAACAATTTAGTAGAGAAACTGGTCGTGTTAATATTATACTCCAAAATGCAAATAAATTTTATTTCATTTTTTAATGCTCATCTTTTAAAAATCGTTTTTCCAAAAACCTGACTTATTCTTTTGTTTTTAAAAGATAAAATATTTCTAATTGCCTTTATATTGATCTGTGGTTTCTGAAAACAATATATATGCAAGTGTAATTGTCCCATGGGGACAGCATTTTAAAAGAAATATATAAATTAAACAACATCTAAATTAAAAGCTCTCCCCTAAGGACAGCAACAGAAGTGATGAATTGATAGTGACGGATTTTATTTCTTTCATCCCAAGTTTTTAGGACAGTTTTCACACTATATCGATGAAAATGAAAGAAAACAAGCCAAACTTACAGAATAAGGATTAAATTTTCGAGTAATAAAAATTGACTATTTTCTTGAGAGCCAGAGCTGCAGCTGTGTGGGTGTGTTTGTTTTTCTATGTGTCTCCACGTGTGCTGTGGGTGTGTGTAGCAATAGACGTGCAGAGAAGAGCCTAATCTACGCTGTCCAAAATGGAAGCCACGAGCCACGTGTGGCTTTTAAAATATAAATTTGAATTTAAGTTATTCAAAATCAAATAAAGTTAAAAACTCAGTTCTTCACTCACTAAGCACATTTCACACACCTGACAGCCAGGACCGGTCAGTGGCCACCTATGGCCCGGGGCAGATGACATTTCCATCATCACGCAAAGTTCTGTTGACAGCGCCGTGATAGACCCCTGTGTTTCTAATTGCCATCTAGCAACAAAACAAGGGTTTGCTACAAATCTCCAACTCTTGGTTTTGTCAGCCTCTGTGAGTATGGATCATACCGCCATATCAATGTGACATAACTGTTGTGATTGTAAAACTTGTCATTTTTGATGCCTTGAGAGAGAACAATCAGAATTTATATGAATATGTTTTCAAATCTGGCTTTGAAAAGTACTTCGACTTTGACCCTATCAACTGTTCAGAAGTCCCCAAGATCCTACAGCCGTGTTCTAGGATGAAAGGGACTTCCCAAGCGCTGTCTGTGGGATGAGGACCTATGCACAGAGCAGACCCTGCCGCACGAGGGGAGGGGGGTTGGTGAGGAGTCTGCCTCCAAAGCTGCCTTAGAACCAAAAACTTGTCATTCCAGTGCATCAAAACCCTTTGGGCCATCCAGGGGCCCCCACAGGCTTTAGGGTGCTCTGGTGCGATCACCCTAGAATGGCACAGAGAATCGAAAGCAAGAAATCAAAAGTTTCCTTCAGTTACAAGATTTGGCTTCACTTCCCTCCTTTTGGGAAACACCAAGATCAGAACAAACAAACAAGTTGAGCTGGAATTGTGTGTGTGTGTTTTCTTTCTTTCTTTTTAATTGAGACATAATTGGCACATAACACTGTGCAAGTTGAAGGAATACCATGTGTTGATTGGATGCGTTTATATATTGCAGTGTGATTACCACGTGGTGTTGGCTAACACCTCCATCACATCACATAATTATTTCATTTTTCCTTGAGAACATTTAAGATCTGGTCTCTTGGCAGCTTTGAGGTGTAGAATACAGCATTGCTGACTGCAGTCACCGTGCTGTGCGTTAGGTCTCCAGGACTCATTCATCTTCTAGTTGCAGGTTTGCGCTCTTTGACCAGAATCTCCCCAAGTCCCCCACCCCAGCCTCTGGTCACCACCATCTACTCTCTGTTTCTATGAACTGAACGCTTTTTGGTTCCACATATAAGTGAGATCATACAGTATTTGTCTTTGTCTGATTTTTCTCACTTAGCCTAATGTCCTCAAGGTCCATCTATGTTGTCGCAAATGGATTTCCTTCTTTCTCACGGCTGAATAATATTCCACTTATGGGTATATATCCAAAGGAAATAAAAAGAAGATATTGAAAAGGTGTCAGCAGTCCCATGTTGTTGCGGCATTATTCATAGAAGCCAAGCTGTAGAAACAACCTAAGTGTCCCTCAGTGGACGAGTGGATAAAGAAGATGTGCGTGTCTTTTAAGGATAGTGGGTGAGAGATGGAGATTTGTTCCAGCCAACAGCTGGCCGGCTCCCTCCCGGACCTGAGTCCCTGTTAACCTTTCAGGCCTCCAAGCATTCAGTTGGCAGCCCCAGATGGCACTTATCTGCCCTGCCCGGGCTGGGGGTGGGTATTCATTAACTTTGGTGAAAAGTGCCTGCAGTCGCCATAGGGCCCGCATCACTGCAGGGTGGAGGGTTCCCTTCCCTTCCTGTGACTTCCGGATTCTCACCACAGCAATTTCCTTCCCACCTTCACAGGCCCCTGGTGGGGGGAATTCACGGCCCACACGGGAACCTGGAATCACGAAACAACAGTCATAGGGAGCAGCCTCCACCCTGCACAGCGGGAACACGCTTCTCGGTGGTGGTGCCTTTGAAGGCGGAGAGAGTGCCCGTGCGGGTCTGCGGGGGCGTGCTGCCTCCGTGCAGCTGCGGGCTGATACCATTCTGCTCCGGCTTTGTTCCTCACAACCTCTTTGCACTGAACCCCAGATGCAAGTGAGATGGTCACAAAAGAAGTATCTGGGTTAAATGCGTGCTAAACAGGTTTAAAATTACTGCTCATTGTTTGGAAGCAGATGCCAGCCTCAAACAAATGCAAAACATCAAGGCAGATGCAAAAGGGAGGGCAATTTGAAGATCGGGTCTTAAGTGCCCGATGCTGCAGGGGCGAAACGGGCTGGCCCCCCTGGCCGTCCACAGGCGGGCTGGGCAGCTGCCATGAAGGACGGAGCGCCATCCACTGAATCAGGAGCAGGGGAGAAAGGGCGGTCTCCTCTCAGGTCTTTGGCTCCCTTCTGATTCTCTAATTTCGTAAACAGTCATCTTTATTTCCAGTATCCTGGGAGCTCCTATGACAATGAGCATCAAGCTTGCTCCTGCTATTATTTTCTGGAAACTCGATGAGGTTGTCCAGGAGCTTTTCCCTCTCCACACAGGAAAGCTCCCACAACCCCACCAACAAATAGCCAATATTTAATCATGGGCTAGTTGATACACACTTTTGTACTTTGGCTTTTCCATGGTCCAGTTTGCATGCCAGTGTTGCTTGTGTGTTCTGCAAGTTGCTAACGAACAGGCTCCCGGTTATGCACTCTAACCCTCGAGCCCAGCTTCCTGTGCAAACATGTTTAATACGGGACACGTGCTTCATGGGGATAGTGTTGATCATAGAAGCTGGACCTGTTGTCACGAAGCGCTCTTGGAAAGTCTTCTGTTTTATTGCAGCTCCGTTAGAGAAGGCTGTCACAGGTCTTATCCCGTGCAAGGCATTTTAACACACACTCGACTCTTCCCTCTGTGGGCTGAACGTTCTTCGTCCTGACCGGTTGGGACTCTGAGGTCCGAGAAGGGGTGCAACCTGCAGGAGGCGCCCCTGGGAGCAGAGCGTCTGCCCAGACCTGGCTCCAGAGTCCACGCACTGACTCAGAGGAGAGGGCTCAGGGCCCGGCAGCTCATTCTTTTCGTTTTCAATGTTTTAGTGTCAAGACAATATTCGGGGAAAAAAGGGTATCATTTTACTTTTAAAATCTGACTTTTGATTGACGTCGAAATATTTTCTTATTTTTAACTCTGTTCCATAAATGTTTTGCCAATTTGACTGAAAATTATCTCCTGGACCAACGAAGTGCTTTAAACTTTGCTCTCCCTTTGCCACTTACTGCAATTTAGTGTAAAGGGAAATTTTTAAATACTCACATGCTGCTTTAAAAGATGAACCCGCCCACCGCTTATATGGTCTTTGCATGTCTCCTGTTCATGGCGGGGGCGGGGGAGGGGGTTGTAGAAGGACTCTTCCCCAATCATCGTCTGCTGATGTGAGCTTCTTGGTTGTTTATTTATAACCAGATGGAGTTGTGATGCTTATCAAACCTTATGAATTATTAGCTCTTTTTATTGTTGTTTTGTTTTGAGGAAGATTAGCCCTGAGCTAACTGCTGCCAATCCTCCTCTTTTTGCTGAGGAAGCCTGGCCCTGTGCTAACATCCATGCCCATCTTCCTCTACTTTATATGTGGGACGCCTGCCACAGCATGGTTTGCCGAGTGGTGCCATGTCCGTGCCCAGGATCCGAACCGGCGAACCCCGGGCCGCATGAGAAGCGGAACGTGCAAACTTAACCACTTCGCCACCAGACCGGCCCCAATATTAGCTCTTTAATAATAAAATATAATAGCTATGAGTGAGCATCTGAAATATATGAACTATTTAATGTAATCCCACAATACAGATATTTCATTGATTCCACAAATACTTCAGAATTGACTATGTACAGAGCCCACCCCAGGGATCAGCCCTCTGTGAATTAGAGAGACAGACAACAAACAAATGAACAAATGCCCAGACGGCAGAGGGTGCAAACACAGTCTCATGCGAGTCAGGTGGGAAAGGCTTCTCTCTTGAGGGGAGTGGGGGGCCTCTGCAGAGGGCAGTGCAAGTGCAAAGGCCCTGAGGTTCAGTGGTTTTGGGAAGAGCCTGGAGGCCAGGGGTTGGGAGTCAGGGGCAGGGGAGATGGGAGGAGATGACTTCAGGTCACAGGAAGCACTTGGCTTCCACTTTTTGTGAGATGAGAAGCCACGGGGAGATTTTCAGCAGAGGGACCGGACCTTACTCACACTTAATAACATGACTCCAGACGCTGTGCAGACAAACGCAGGAGCAGGGGCCCGGGAGGGGCCTCGGCAATAGTCCGGGGCGCAGGGTGAGAGATGACGGTCTGGACGAGGGGCATTGTGGTTGAGACGGGGAAGAGTCACAGGTCTCTGAGAAAAACGGAGTCAAGGACGACTCAAGATTTTTCACCTGAGCAGCTGGAAGAGATCTTTCCCTTTCTCGTTCCTTCCTTTCTTCCTCCTTTCCTCCTTCTCCCTCTCTCTCTCTCGGTAGGTCAGGAGCATCCTGGGGAACCAACAGTTCAGTTTTGTGCGTGGTAAAGATGGGGTACCCAGTAGTCCTCCAGTAGACATCCAAGTCAAACGGTTAACGGCTTTGAGACTAACCCTGGGCAGAGAGGGGTGAACTGGCGAGTTGATGTTGTGGGAGCCTGTACACGGCAGGCAAGGCAGAGCCCAGGGACGATCTGCCACAGGGAGTGGCTGCAGGGGGGGGGCGGGGAACAGCAGCCCTGCCACCTGCTGCAGAATTGGGAGATGGGGAGCACTAGCAAACAGCACTGCGGAGGGGCAGCCAGAGAAATAAGAGGTGAGCGCAGAAGGCGGGCCAAGAGGAGTGGATGCAAGGAGTGAGGCGGGAGACAGGGCCTGACAGATGGAGCAACCAGGCGGGCGCTGGGGATGCAGCAATCAGTGTTGGCGAGGTGCGCGGAGTCTGAGCAGAGGGGTATGGGTGTCTGGGCCTGGAGGAAGTGGGAAAAGGGAGCTGTCCTTAGAGAGGAGTGGGGCCGTCCCACATAGGCACTGGGGACAGAGAGGAGTAAGTGAGAACAGACAGATGGTGGCAGAGGCAGCAATGGAAACCTGCAAGTTCTTCTCTGATGGCTGCAATATTCTTGGTGCTATGGGAAGGAAGCTGAGGGTGAGAAGGAGGGAGATGCTGGAAATTCATGCAAGAGGGGATGGTAACGTGGTCAGCTGGGATGGTAACATGGTCATCCGGGACAGTCACATGGTCAGCTGGGACAGTAACATGGTCAGCTGGGACAGTAACGTGGTCAGCTGGGACAGTAACATGGTCAGCTGGGACAGTCACATGGTCAGCTGGAACAGTCACATGGTCAGCTGGGACAGTAACGTGGTCAGCTGGGACAGTAACCTGGTCAGCTGGGATGGTAACGTGGTCAACTGGGAGGGTAACATGGTCATCTGGGACAGTCACATGGTCAGCTGGGACAGTCAGATGGTCAGCTGGGATGGTAACGTGGTCAGCTGGGTCAGTAATATGGTGCGGATGGTCAGCTGGGTCAGTAATATGGTCAGCTGGGACAGTAACGTGGTCAGTTTGGACAGTAACCTGGTCAGCTGGGTTGGTAACGTGGTCAGCTGGGTCAGTAATATGGTCAGCTGGGACAGTAACGTGGTCAGCTGGGACGGTAACATGGTCAGCTGGGTTAGAGGGAGAGCTGCAGGGGTGAGGTGGGAGGGTTCAGGTTGGGGTGGAGGGAGAGGAGCATGTTCCAAGAAGAGGCTGGAGGAAGAAAGTCCTGGAGTTCCAGATGCACAGAGAGAGCTCGCAATGTGTCTGTGCCCGTCCCCTCCGAGCCGGCCTCCCAAAGACACGGCCGCCTTTGCCCCAGGGTGTCTGCGAGGGCTTTTTGAATGATGCTTGAAATCAGTCCAGCAGCCCTTGGAAGGAAAACAGACTTTTCTGGAAGATACTTTTAAAACTCTTTAAGGGATATGAAGAAATTTGCTTTGGGTTCGCACCTGTTCAGCTCAGTCTCGGCAAAGAGAAACTCTCCTCAGAGGAGATGAATCAAGATTACCCTGAAAACCAGCTCCATCCCATTCTTTTGCCTTAATTTCAAGAGGCCTCAGAGAAAAAAAGATAAATTCTCCCCCCAAAATATCACTTTTTTAATGCAATGGCCCTCTACCCGGGGTGAAAGTATTGGCCTGTGTAATAGAAGTGGACGCCGTCCTACAGGGTCAGGCCACTGTGAGGCTGACTCAAGTCCGTTCGTAATTTCCCAGATATTCTTGGAGCTCCTTATCCTGGCTTTGGTTAGTTCGTGCATCTCTCCTTGAAAATGAAAGTTTCACAGTCAGATTAAAAACTTGGCTAAATTTTGGCCAAATGTCAAACATTTTTAACCACTTTGGAAGCATAATCATCATTAAAAAAAAGAATACTTGGTTTCCTGGTCTGAAAACTCATGTTTGAGGCTTATGGATCAGATCGCCTGTACTTTCTAAAGAGGTCTTCTTCCTGGAGAAATGTTCCCATACTTGAAAACCTTTTAAGGCCAAAGCCCACTAAATTCCTTTACAGACGGATGTAAGGACTGACTGTGCTCTCTGCTCCTGGCACCACTGGGTCTCCTTAGTCCCCTTCCAGCTGCCTCCGGAACCCTGTCTCGGCTGTGTGGTCAAGATCAGGATGTGGAACGCGGCCGGCCTCAACCCCCGTCCCGGTGCTGGGCGCCCCGCTCCTCACTGACTGCACCCTGCACCCCATCCTGCTCTTCACTGACCCCAGCCCATTGCTAACTGGAGCCAGCTCATGGTTTCTTTGAATCGGCTAGAATTGAAATGGCTCACAGGACCTGGAGCTGAGTGTCCATCCAGAGGGAAAGCTGTCCCGAGAGCTGTTGGTGGGTTTGCTTTTGCTGCACCAAATGCCCACTCTGGGGGCCTCTCTGTACAGACCCCAGTGTCCCTGAGGCGAAAGGGCCGAGGTGCTCGGTGCCAGTGCCACACCAGGGAGGTGATGAGTTAATGGGTTCGGTGACGCGCGTGGGGAAGGGTTACCATGGGGACAGGAGGAGTGTGTCCTCTCCCTGTGAAGCACAAGATGGAGCAGGACCCCCGGGGGATGTGGAAAGAGATCCCCACCTTAACCAAGAAAAGCTTCTGAAACAGGAAACCTGGCCGAATCCAGTGGGTTTGGAAGATATGGGGGATCCTAAAGCATTAGACAGCTTCTCCACACTTTGGCTGTTTAAAATGTAAAGTTGCCTGAAAAAAAGGCAATTTAGGGGACCAGTCCGATGGCCTAGTGGTTAAGTTTTGTGCACTCTGCTTCGGCAGCCTGGGTTTGGTTCCCAGGTGCAGACCTACACCACATCAACGGCCACACTGTGACAGCAGCTCACATATGAAATAGAGGAAGATTGTCACAGATGTTAGCTCAGGGCCAATCTTCCTCAGCAAAAAAAAACAAGGCAGTTTTTGGACTTAAAGCTGTCCTCTTCATTCAGACCTGCAACGGAAAGGACCATGCAGACTGCAAGTGTCCCAAAATCAACTCACGTGGTCCAAGAGCTTGATCAGGACCCCGATGCTGCCAGTCTGGAGAGAAGACTCCTCTCCAAGCAGATGCGCATCATGGCTGCGGCCGCCTGTGCCTCAGTTTCCTCTTGCAGTTTTGAGCAACAATGCTTCCATGTCTGCTTCACCTCCGAAGACCGAGCAGCCCTTGGCGATCCTTGAGAGAAAGCCTTTGCTTGCTGTGCGTGGCACATTGCAGTTTAAACACTGGAAAGAAAACCATTTGAAACATATTTGCTATATTGATAAAATCACAGTTTTTCACAAACGTGTGAACCCTAGGGGCCGTGAAGATGGTACAACATGGCCCCATTTCGCACCCTGTTAAAGCCTGAAGGTGCCTCCTGTCCTCACGAGGGGGAAACTGGAGCAGTGGTGAATTCGTGAGGCCGTTTTCTGTGTACACAATACGAAGCAGAAAATTGAAACAGAGGATTACCAGAGGAGACACATTGTCGTGAGCCGTATAGCCACATTATTTCTCCTTTATTAAGTCCAGACATGATAAAGAGCCCTGCTCCTCCTGGGGTGTGCACAAGTGGGTGCCTAGAACCCTCATAGGCAACAATTATCTTTATAAATAGCCCGGCGGATGCCCGGCCTCCCGTATTCTCCGCGACAGCGTGCACAGCACAGGCTCCCATCCCCCACGGCACTTGAGCCTTCACAAACAGCGCACACAAAGCAGCCAGGTATGAGTCACACAACTTGTGTCCAGGGGAGGGAGGCTGAGACACAAAGAGAGGTTAATCAATGGCAACCCCACCTGAAAACATGTTTTCAGAAACATCTTCACTTCCCACACTCCAATTTCCATTAGCAGAGAACAGATGGAGCCCAGACACGGAGGTGTTGAACCTGGCCCTGGAGGCTGTGGGGCGGGGGCGTTTCTGGGAATCAGCAAGGAGCTGGGCCTTCTATTGACATTTGGGATGCACGCCATGCAGGGCGCCAGAGACTAACTTACTCACAGGATGAAAGGGTCCTCCGTGTCTCCTCCTGGTTGGGTTGTAAGCACCTTGTGCCGTGGGAATCATCTGGTTCTTTAAATGGGCTCGCTCTTCTCGTGGGTGAGCCTTGTGAACGGCACGGCTTCTCGGTGGAGAAGGAATCTCGAGGGGTTTGGGGGCTAATGTTCAGAGGAAAGCTATCTGCCTCTAGCCAGGGATGTGATAAATGAGGTGGACAACAGCCCCCCTCCCCAAATAGAAGTGTTGCTTGAAGGAAAGCATGAGGCTGTCAAGAACCCACTACAGGATTGGCGCAGTTATCCCCAAGCTTCAGACTCCCCGTCTGCAACATGGCAACAAAAACACCAGCCAGTCCAGGGTTAGTGGCTCTAGCTATAAACTGCACGTGGCGTTTGGAGATGTCTGTTTGGTAGCTGGTCACCTCTCCCTCGGCCTCTTCAGAGGATGTTGGGCATCCAGCATGGTGGGTGTGGGCGTGGAACAATCTTGGCTAAAATGCAGGAACTCTAAGGGGGGCCGTACAGACCACTGAGGCTGGAGGTTCCCAGCCTGGTGGCCCTGCCCCTATAGGGGCACTTGGGGCTGGAGGTGGTTTAGGGGCACCCCTGGTGCAGTAGGTGGAAGCAAGGATGCTTGAGGACTGAGAGCCAGGGCCAGACTGAGCTTACGAAGAAAGCAGACTCCCAGAGGGCTTCCAGGAGCAGCTTTGGCGTGGCAGAGGAGAGCAAGAGCACGTGGGTGGGGAAGGAGTGGGGACTAGTGTTTCCTGGCTGCCCTGCCGTTTCTCTTTTTTTTTGGCAATGGCATGGATGGCTTTTGTGTTTCCTTCCCAGAGCCCTAGTACCTAGTTGTATATTTTAGTTGTAAGTCCTTCCAGCTCTTCTATGTGGGCCGCCTCCACAGCATGGCTGTTGACAGATGAGTGGTGTGGTTCCTCGCCTGGAACCAAACCTGAGCCACTGAAGCAGAGCCTGCCGAGCTCAACCACGAGGCCATCAGGGCTGCAGGTGAGCCATTGCTACTGTGTGCCAGGTACCGCTGTTATGACCTCACCCCACAGTCTCTTCTCATGGAATTAAACATGTAGAATACAGCACATTATATATATATATGTGTGTGTACACACACACAATTAACATTATGAGTATATTTATATATGACGTAACGTCTTTATCACATGTCACTTATATTTGTAGGGGAATCCTAGGATGCACTAGGAAGCAAACATAATGAGGTGGTACCCTGAGGACTTCATTCATCTCCCCTTGGGGGGGGGCAGTGCTGAACATGTAGAAGTGGGCCTCCCCCCAGGGGCATCACCCATCAGTTTGTTGGTCAGTCTAGAAAAGGGTTCTGGGTCCGCGTCTTTCCTGGGGCTGCCTAAAGGCCACGCATGCAGAGCTGTGCCACGGCAGCGATGTGGTATGGCTGGGAGGAAAGGGGTGGGCCCAGCCCCACCCAGCGCCCTGGAGGGTACAGTTAGGCACTATAAAGTTTCGTCCACGTCTCCATGTGTGGATGACATGGAGGCCAGTCAAGGAGGAGGCTCGGTGGGTATGCATAGGGACCATGCACATCCCGCAGGGGCTGAGGGACTTTGTAAAAATATGGAATAAATATGAGCCCAATTGATCTCAAGAGCTGGCAAGCTCTATTCTAGAGGGAAAAAAATGGACAATCGACATTCCTTGTTTCTGTCCATGAAAACCCAGCTGAAATTACTGAGCATTATTTGAGAAAAATTTGCTAAAAGAAAAATGCATTTGGGGGGCTAATTAAATTAGCATGTTCAGAAAACAAGGTATCCACACTTGTAAAAAAGATTTTAATAGCACACAATAACTCAGAACATCCTGCTGCGTCACAGAAGATCCCAGGGAAGGCTGGGGCGTTTCACTCCCGGGTGAGGACGGGATGCCGCCCCGGGGCGCTGGCCGTGGTCCTGACGCCGGCTTCCGTCTGCGCCGGGTTCTGCCGCTCTCCAGCGCTGCGGTTGCGAACAACGTCGCTTACGTCCCTCAGGCTTCCCTTGTCAAAAAACAACACTGTTGATCGAGATTTGCCTGAAAAAGTCTCCATTTCAGCTCTAACCACCCCAGTGGTAGTTCAGTGTCTTATATGCCTTTTTTCCACGTGCCATGGGGATGATGATAGAGCAAGGGTAGAGAGTACAAAAGCTCGACCCTTTATGGAGCAAACTCCTTCCTGCCTATCAGGACCTCTCGTAGGAGATGCTTTGGTAGCTGGGGTTTGGTGAAGCCCTGAATCTACCGATGGAAGACTCAGCTGCATCCGTCTACTGTCAGCTCGGTGTTCCCTGCCTCCCCCTGCATGCTGCATCTCCAGAACTGGATGATTCGTGTGTGGCTTCAGAGTAACCTTTGACTAATCCAGCATGTGTTTTACCTGAATCCTTCCCTCCCTCGTCTTACTGTAGACAGGATGGTTTACTGTTCATTGGCTTGGAAATTTATATCCTGGTTCAAAGTCTAACGCAGATACCACCTCCTACCCCAGGAAAGGGTTTTCCTAAAGGAAAACCACAAGTCCACCAGGAACTGCGGCTCTGGGGTCTTCACCTGATCTCTGGCTTGAGGTCCCTTTATTCCTTGCCCCTCAGAGGGGCACATGGGAGGCAGCGTGGGCTCCGAGTCATAGCTCACAGACCAGCTGGCGGTGGTCAGACCAGGGTGGAAGGTGAGGGCAGAGGTTGGTCATTTAACAACTCACTATCGAAGGAGACGCTGAGCTTGCCCATCAACTCTTGCATTCTGTGGGCAGAGGCGATGAGAAACCAAACAGAACTTGAATTAGAAGAAATAAGGTTGCAGCTTCCCTGCAGACATGCAGCAAAGACCCTGCGGTTCCCATTATGTGCAGCATTTCTCCCTGAATGCTGAGTTAGCACATATTGACCACTGCTCCCAGGGGAAATACAGGCTTAGGTTCCTGCAAGCGTCTGGTCACAACGTTGTCATCAGCCGATCAGTACATAACCTTACTTTACGTGTGTTTCTGTTTAGTATATATTGTTGACTCATTAATGTGGAACCCACGGCCAACAGCACCATAACTCGTGCCTGAAGGAAGCTCGTCCAAAATGTAGTTTCTCCACGAGGCACAGCCCAGCCTTCTCACCCTGAGGAACCCGAGACAGCACCTTAGCACCACGCTTGGGAGTCATTTAAGACAGAGAGAGCGCCAACAAAAAGCACAAACGTGTGAAAATGTGGCACTAACTAGACCTCAGAAAGGACGTTTGCTCACAGTACGAGAGCCAGAAGAGGAAGGCAGAGAGTCGCCCTGTTAGACCTCAGCCGGGAACATGCACATCAGGCCACTCAAGGTGTCACCCCTCGCGCCTGTCAGTCAGGCTACAAATGCTCTGCGATGAATGACTTTGGGGTTACAAATACATTTTAACAAGCAGACAAACTTATAAATACAGAATCTGTGCATACTGAGGATCCTCTACAATAATTCCCTGGGGATCAGAGAGAGTTCTCTGCACAGGCCAAGAGCCGAGCAAAGTGTTTAAGAGATGAGGCTCTGATTTCAACCCTGGCCCCATCACTGCTGCTGTGTGACCTTGGGAAAGTTGTTTAACCTCTCTGTGCTCAGGTGTTGTCATCTGTAAAGTGAGAGTGGTTTATATAGTTCTGCGGCAGAGTGTCGTGAGGTTGAGTGAGGTCGTGCACCCAAAGCACGTCTGGCTAGCACATGCTCACTTCAGCAAACACTGATTGCTGTTACTGCTGCTGACCCCTTGTTGTTGCCGTCCACTGTAGACATTAAGTCCACCAAGAAGAGTGGGATTATGAACTACCGTGTCCAGGACCCTATGACGCCTAAGCAGACTCTTCCTGAAGACAATACATACAATAATGTTGCTGGGCCTGCATGTAGCACATGGACAAAGTAAACTGCTCTGTTTCTTATTTAATCTACAAATTTTCAGGCTGAAAATTTTCCTATTTGAGATCTGAACTAAATATAGAGAGCCCGTGTCTAAATTTAGTAGGCCGGATCTCTCTATTCAACTCTGGGTCTTTTCACCGTCACCCGCAGCGTGCCCCACTGGGCTGTGGTGACACAGACCTCTTGCTGTGGGCTGAAATAGCCGCCCTCTCAGGGCTCGCGTCTGGGAACAGGCGGGGGCAGGGAAAGGCCCCGGGCGCCGTCTGTGCAGAGGGGCAGGAAGGAGCTCCGAGGGGTCGGGCAGGGCCAGGTACCTGGTAGCTCCTTCTGTCTGTTTTCTCCTGGAGGAAAAAACATGGGAACCACAGTGAGGGGAAAAGTACAAATCAAAGAGACAAAAGCAGCTACATATATTTGGTGAGAAGGCAACACGGGCTGGGGAACCTTTTGATTCATTCTGGTAAGAAATGGAAATTGGGATTAATGTGATAAACAGCCTGGGGTAAACTATTCACCTCAGGGAGGGAACTAATAATACGTTCATTGGGGGAGGAGCTTATCTGTTATGACTGGGTTTAGCGCCAAGTAAAGAGACCTAAAAATAAAATAATAAAAAAGAAAGAGAGGAAAGAACAGAAATGCAGAGCTGGCATGCACCTACACACAGACTGGTATGGTGGGCACATGGCCTATAAGAATCAAACTCTTTTCTGCTTTACCATCCTTGGGGAGTGACCCTTGCTCTCATGGTCCAAAATGGCTGTTGGTGCTCCAACCATCAAATCCACATTCCAAGCAGTGGGATGGAGAGGAGAGAGAAAGAAGCATACTCTTTCCCTTTCAAAGAGACTGCACAGAGGTTTCATGCAACACGTAACTCCTGCTTACATTTCATTGGGAAAAAAACTTGGTCACAAGGCCCCACACAGCTGCCAGGGAGACAAGGAAATATTGTAACACTATGCACAGCCAAAAATCATGGTTCTGTTCATTTTGAAAAGAAAAGAAGTGAGTATTTGAGAGGTAAGTTTCAGCCTCCTCCCCAGCACAATCCCCTAACCAAGGTGACTTGTTTCTCGCAACTCTCTAAGGGGGAATGCGACAATGGCAGGAAAAAAAAAGGGGAGTGTGGCTGTTAGAAAAGTGTCTGCAGGGACGCCATCCAGGTAAGTCAACGACCAAAATGGCACCGTGTGGTGGCCGTCCTAACAAGATACTAAGTTAATATAACACAAGCTAATAAGGAGGCACAGGGAGGAGTCTGGCCAGTTATAAAATTGGTCCCAGGAAAATTCCCCACCAGGAGCAATCAGTGTGCTGCCCAGAGAGGCTGTTTGCCCAGAGAGGGATCCTACGCGCACTCTGAGCCGGGCCTTCCAAGCCCGTGAGTACAGCCTGCCCCACAAAGTGGTGGTGCCCGGGGCTGGAGAGTCACATGGCAGCAGCCTCCGGACAAACCCACGTGCACCTCCATCACCTTTAAAATGGGCCTGGAAGGGAAGATGTGGAGGTCACCAGGAAAAGCACATTCCCAAGGTCAGCAGGGAGGGCCCCGTTCAAACTCGGTGGGAAGGACCGTGAAATGGGGGGGAGGCTGTGGAGGGTGTGCCACTCCTGGGAGGGTAGAGAGCCCCGGAAAAGGCAGGAGGGGGTGTGTGCACACCTCCAGCCCCCTTGCCCCTGGTTTCTCCCATTGTCACCTTCGCTGGCCTCACGTCCTCCTGGTTGGCTTAGACCGGAGCTGTGCTGGGACAAATTCCAGGTCGAGCCAGGCTGGCATCACTGCTGGCCTGTGGGGCAGTTCCTATGCTGTGAATGCCCCCACCCCGAAGGTTTCCTGCTGTCAGTACGATGTCACTGAACGTGGAGTTGGGACGAGATGCGTAGTATGGGGTGCTCTGTCCTCTCCTGACTTCCACGGCCCTTCCCTGAGGTTCTCAGGCCTGCCGGGAGGCAGCTGGTTCTCCGGAGTCACGATCTTCCTCCAGATCTGTTCTCCCCAAGCAGCAAGCTGCTTCATACACCTTCTGCTCCCCAGTTACCGCCAATTTTCACCCCTGGCTCGAGTGGGTCTCCACCCCTCCAGCCTCCAACAGGGGCTTCTTCAGCAATGCCACCAGACCACCTGCGAGGCCACGGGGTTCAGGTCACTCTGACCGCCCTCTCATTTCAAGGTGCTGGTCTGTGTCAGCGTGGGACAGGACCCGCGATTCTGCGGGAACACCCCACGCCTCAGTGGCTTCTGCCAAGAAAAGGTTGTATTTGTTCCTGCCGCATGTCCCTCTGGGGTTGGGGGGCTCTGCCCCTCGTCTTCTCTCAGGGGCCCGGTTAGCAGAGCCTTCCCTGACGTGTCGCCAGTGACCACGGCTCATGTGAGGAGAATGGGGTGATCCCAGCAGCTCCACGGGCCAGACCTGGGGCCACCATGTCGTCACATCAGGCCAGGCCAGTCCTGTGGCCACACCTAACCCAAGAGGGATATGACCAACAGCACTGCTGACCGGTGCACACACCAAAGTGCGGGATCTGGGCCCCGATTCGGCCAGGGCGAGGACCAAGGTCAGAGACGATGGCTTTGTATACAGAAGTCATTCCTGGAGAAGCATCTTCCAGTGCAGCTGCCGACTCTGCCCCGAACCACAGAGTTATTGCAATGCCGAGCTAAAGGTCACGAAAGACCCTGACAGAGGCACAAAGATGACAAAATCCCCAGAGAGGGGCCGCCACGCTCTTGTTGTCCACCCCGTGACTACCTGCTGAGTGAGGACCCAGGGAGGACGGAAAACAGGAAACGGGATTCTCAGCTGTGGCTGGGCCACACTCTCGGGCACATGGAGCATCTTCACCAGATCTTCTTTTGATCTCCATCCGGGCAAAACCATCGCTAAGGTCGTGAAAGGTGAATTCAGGTGGAGAAACATCCAGTGCTCATCTCCCCAGTGCCTGGAGCCTCTCTGCGGGGAGCACGTGAGCTCACGGTAAACCTCAGTGACAAGAAAACAGAAGGAGAGTTACATTCTTCCTCCAATAATATTTCACTGCGTACCAACTATTTGCCTGTCAGCATTCCAGGCACAGTGGAGACAGGGCGACTCCAAGATCAGGACGATTTACTACCATTCCTCAGAATAATATAGTCTCGTGGGGTGAGAAATAAAGACTCTGGAAATACAAGAAAACGTAACACAGAGGAAAGGGGGAGGAGGTCTTGGAGGGTGGGTATGGAGTGTGGAAGTACCTAGTTGAAGGACCTTCACGTCTCGTCTCTGCCCTAGCCGCTCACTTCCTCTCCCTGGGTGTGTCCCATGTCACAGTCGCTCACCTCTCCCGGCAGAGGTGTTTCATGAATGTGCACCTTATACAAGCAAATAATATGTTTTTATTCTTTTCTCCACTTTTATGCACAAATAGTAGTATATTAAAGTACAGTATGTCTGACCTGAGATTATTTCAAAGCCTCGCCGTATCAGGGTCCACAGAGAGACTCTTCATTGTCTTTCATGACTACATAGATTAAGTCCCTTGGATGAATAAACTGTAGTTTGTTGAACCAATTCTCTATTGTTGATCTAGTTTTCCAAAATTGTGAAATAACAAAAAATGGACAACATGCACAAGGATACCTGAGAGACTAATTTCTAAGAGAGAAATTGCTGTTAGGAGTTCACAAGCATTTTTAACTTGAATGTATATCGTCAAACTGTTCCTTATAGAAGCTGTACGGATTTACACTCCCTCCACTTTGTACAAGAGTTCCTGTCCCTCTGCACCCTCCTTGTCCCTTTCCAGTCTGAAGGGTGAAATGATACATTGTTTTGGCTGTAATTAGCATTTCTCTGATGAGGCGTCAAATATTGAAGGTGCATTCATGTTTCCTTTTCTGTGATTTCACCACTTACGGACCCTGAACATTTCCATTGAGTTGGGAATCTTTTTTATTATTGACTTGTAAGAGCTCTTTATTTCTTAAGGAAATTGACCTTTTAATGAAATAAGTTGCAAATATTGTTCCCAATTGGTCCTTTGTCTTTTCATTTTGTCTGCGAGTGGGGAGCTTCATTCACAAATGTTACGCATTTGAGAGTCAGGTTGATCAATCTTTTCTTTTACCAGTTTCTGTCACTTACAAAGACTTTCTTACTTTGATATTATCTTTTTAAAAAATATCCTGTGGTTTATTCTATTAGTTTTGTGATTTCGTTTATTATGTCTAAAATTTCTATCTACCAAAAATTTTAATCTAGTGAAAGGTAGGACCGCTGGCCACTCAGTTGGTTCAACACTAAAACTGTTAAATAATCCATCTTTCCCTGACTTATTTGAAATGCCACCTTTATCACACACTAACTTCCTATCCGTTTTTGGGTCTCTTTCTAGATTTTCCAGACCATCGTGCATCTGTCTCCTCAGGCACTAACGCTACGGTATTTAGTTATTATATCTCTATGATACGGTTGACTATCTGCTACAACCGATCACACTCACTCCTTTTTCCTTATTCTTAGTTAGTCTTGGGTGTTTATATTTCTATATAAATCTGCTTACCTTGTTCTCCACACGCTCCCCGCCCCAAAAAAGGAGCCTCTAGTGTTTTTACTGGAATCACATTAAATTTTAGATTAACTCAGAAAGGGCGTGCATCTCTGGGATCTATGCACCATCCTGTGTAAAACAATGTGCTCCCCTCTTCCTTTGCTCAAGCTTGCTCTGTGCCTTCAGGAGCATTTCCAGTTTTCTTGTAAATTATTCCATGTATTCTATCGTTCTTGCTGCTCTGGGAAGTGGAGCCTCTTCTCCAGTATTTCTCCCCGTAGACCTTTGCACGTTCTTCCAGGGCCCTGCCTGGCTGCAGATAGTGTGGTTGGTGGATAGTCATCCAAAGATCTCCTTAAAAACAATGATAATTTTGCCATCTTTGATTTTCTTGCATTTCCTGAGCTCTTCACAGCTTGAGGGACGTCCTGCATAGTTGCCTAAGCAAAATCCTTCCCTCTCTGGCTGTGGATTTCTGCAGCCCTGCCTGAAATGTTTTATTGTTTGCCGTGGATCTAGCTAGAAGCTGTGGCTGCTCTGAAACTCTGAAGGCTTCCACGAGCTCTGCACATTTATGCATCATTGTCCTGAACAAATGATGCTCTCTCACTCAAGAAGGCCTCTTCTCTGTAACTATTGACTTAACCTTCTTTTAAGGAAGAAACATACATTTGTCTACCAAAAATAACTTCCTCACACTTATCGAATCTTTGATCTTCGCTCTGCAGGCCCTGCCATCACCACAGCGCCGCCCGACCACAGTGTCCAGCATAGTGGACTTGAGCTGGCTGCCGCCCAGCCACCCTCTCAGCCACTCACGGGAAGTCGCAGAGAGTTTGGAGGCATGAGGGGCCCAGAGCCACCTGTCAGGTTGACGTTGTCAAGAAACGAAAGCATCTCCTCCGGCTTGCCCTTTGGTCCTCATGGATGCACACCTGAGGCAGGTGCTGTGTGCCCACATCCCGAGACATTTGTCTCCTCCCTGAGGCTCCCCATCTATTTCAGTATGAAAGCTCATGTTTCCAGTCCTTCGTACCCAACGTGCACTGGTTCCAACCAATTTTGGGAATGGGTTCTACACTCTCAAAGAATCCTGCCTTCTTCTGTTTTCCATGCCAAGTTCACCAAACTGAGTCACGTGCCCCCAGAAGGCCTTGCATTGACCGGGCTCCACACAGACAGCATCCCTGAGACTCGAACCTGCAAGGTGAGGCCACCTTCTGCCTTTTAGTTTGAGGTTTTTTTCTTTTCTCTTTACTTGTTTATTTAAAGGACGCAGAGAGAAAAAAACTGATCAAGTCACCGCCTTGAAAGGCATTAGTGGGTAAGGGCTCACCCAGTCCGTGTTTAAGCCCCGTGCAGGCCGAGGGGGGCAACAGCAGAGAGGACACAGCCACCAGGCGAGGCCCCGGCCCCCACCCCTGCCTGGGGAGCTGGGAGCACTGCAGAGCCACCCGGTCCTAGGTACCCGGGACCCATCTGACCCACCTGAGAACCGTGTCATCGTTTACAGGATGGGGAGTATGTGGGAGAAAAGGGAAGTAGCTCTGAGTGTCTGACTGTTCAGTTGCTCACCGCCTTCAGGACAAAACGCCAGAGCTAAAATCATCTCTGCAAACGCTTATTTTTTTTTAGAACAAAATGATGTGTTTATAAAGAACTAGGTTATTTTTTGTAAAGAAGGTGTTTCCCCCGGTATGATTTCCAGTCTTCTGAAGAGCAGAGCTGTCACGGACACAGGAGCAGAGGTTGAGCAGCCTCCCGCGGGAATACGGGTGGAGAGGAATGCTCTGCGGGCGGGAGGAGCACGGGCGGCGGTGCTCGCTTCACCGGCCCTGGGGCAGAAGCAGAGCTCACCCTGGGACAGAGGACAGAAGTGCCCCACGTACGGCCGTCTCAGGTCAAAGTACCTTCAAGGGAGAGGAAGCTACCAGTGACAGACAGACATGCATGGCTTTGGAAGACAAGACCCTGTGTGGCGTTCTGACATTTCCGGAGCTGGCTGTCCATGGAGGGTGATCAGGAGGAAATCAAAAACACACCAAGTTGGAACTCACTGCATAATACAGATCAAGGGCAGTGTGCACAAAATGAACAGTTCTTCGAAGGACAAAACACGTTGGACATTCCTCAGTGTGAAATTCCTAAGGTGTCTGTACGATGTGAGGAAAAGAAGAAGCTTAGAGGATGTGATGAAGAGATGGATGACCCATGCCAAGCTCCCGCCCACCAAGAACCCATTCTGGAATGGAGATGGGTCAGCCAGACCTGTGTGTTCTTTAAGCAAGGCCAAATCTTTCCTTTCTTCCACCAGCTCTTCACAGATCCCATGTTCCCTTATGGAAGGACTCTTTACCGTATTTTGTGACCCATTTCTTCTCCCGGTATCTAGACCAGTTTCTTCAGGTTTGAGGTTTGGGCCCATGCTGAGGTGCCCTCTCTGAAGAAGGCTGGTCCTGTCATTGGTTCTTAGACAATTTGATCCTTGAGGATGCTAGAATCCAGAAGAAACAGAAAAAAAAGGTCCCTCACAGCCCAGTGACTACACCAGCTGAATCTTGCTGGCTTCCTTATCAATCTCTCAACCCAGGAACAATTAACCCGGACCAACACATCGAGAAAGGTCGATCTGGATTTGGATTACAAATTGCACCCATCTGAGAGGAGATGGAAGCTGTTCCCAAGACTTTTACTCCACAGCTGAGGGTTCCCAGACAGCCACAGCCCCGCCTGAGCCATCCGCCCTCCTCCCGTAAGTACGTGCATGCTTCCTAGCTCTGCTGAGAAGGGGGAGTTCCAGCAGGGCGCCTGCAGTGCTGGAAGGTTCTGGAAGATGCCTGCTTCCATGATGTGTTCATGGCGGATGGGGGCATTTCGTTTCCAGATTTCATGGAATGTTACTGCCGTTTTCTGTTCCTTCAAATCTCATAATTATTCAGACAAGGAAACCTAGATTCAGAAAGAATTTGCTCGGGCTGATGCACACTAATCGACAGAGGAGAATGGCCACCTCACATTTTTGTTTCCTTATAAAAAGGGGAGGGCTGGAAAACAGACAGGTAAAAGAACCATTGGAATTAGGAAAAATTGGGTCATAAAAAAGAGAAAAAAGTTATAAACGGAATCCAGCTAGGTTTAGAAAGTGTCCCAATATAGAGTGAAAGCTTGAATGAATCTGGGTTTCTTGGATCTGGGGAAGAAGAAAGCCATGGGTAAGAGGAACCGTGCGTCAGGGAGGCTGAGATCCCCCGAGTGGCCACGGTGCCCGGGGGAGTGTGGACCACAGATCTCCTGAAACGATGGGGGAAGGGTTGCAGATTTAACAGACTGATGGCTTGTACCTGAAAAAGATGAATGCTGCAGGCGAGGGCCTGTCCCCCAGGTGCCTCATGGCTCCTTGGAGCTGTCTGGTTTGAAGGACTTGAAGACCAAGGCCTGACACACACACCCGGGCTGGGAGCACAGGGGCAGCAGAGGGGGCTTCTCTGGGAGCTCTCTCAGGAGCTCCCACCCCGGCGAATTTTCCAAAGCTAAGGCGAGAGTAGAACCTCCCATGTCTTGAGAAGTGGTATTATTTTTCCATTTCTGTGAATTTCTGTTCAGTTGATGAAATGTTATTTAAAAATACGAAGTGATTATTTCCTGACAAAATTGGTCATTCCTGGGGCACTCAAGGTTGCAGTATAACTGGTACTTTCATACGTTGTTGAGGGCATGGATGTCTTTAGAAGGGAATTTTGCCGTATATTCTGCCATCCAAAGTAAACTCTGACCCACTAATTCCACTCTCAGGAATTTTTCCTAAGGAAAAAAGCTCAAGAACATACATGAAAATTTACATGATAATCCACTTACAGTAGCCGAAAATTGGTAAAAAGGCAGTAGCAGAACTATTTCATAAATTATAATAAATAAACCTGTTGGCATTTTTTGAAACTATTTGACGATACAGAAATTGCTCCTAACAGTGTAAAATGACCAGTGTGAGATATGGATATGGATTATACACTCAGATTACGTGTATAAGAAAAAGTACTTTATGGAAAAAGAGAAGCTGCAAAGGAATAAGCCTTATAATTAGATGTCATGACATTTTATTGTAATTTCTGGTATATTTGAATTCGTATTAGCCTCTTATTTTATACTTTCTATTTACTCCAGCTTGTGTTAGGCAGAATTCAAGGTGTTCCCCAGGATTCCCGCCCTGGTGAACACACCGTGCGTAACTGTGAAGCGATTAGCTTTCCTGGAGAGAGTGGGGCCTCCCTTGCCAGAGAATTTTTCTCAGTGTCACCTCATTCTCAGTCAGGCCTCCCTTTTCACGGTGGCCCCAGCGGCTCTCCCTCCACGTGCTGGCCTCTCCCCCCGGGAGACCGCTGGGCTTGCCACGTGGTACCTGACAGCCTGGTGCTGAGAGTCGCCGACCGGCTCTGTTGCCCTGATGCCGACCCGTCTTGGCAGGCGCGGCCTCCCTGGCTCTTGGGAGGGGAGCTCTCAGTAACCCTTTCTCTCTGGGAAGTGGGAAATCTCTAACGGTTCAGACTCAGATGACTTCCTGCTCCTCACCCAGGGGTAGAGGGTGGTGCTTTTCCCTTCCTCAGCTGCAGTGCCGTCTCATCTGTGCCCTGGGAGTGGCAGGGTTTGTTGCCCTTTTCCCCTCCGGTTGTGGCTCTTGTTCTGTCTTGGAGAAGGGTCCAGGTGAGGCTGTCTGCTCCACCTGCATTGGCAGGCATTCCTCTCCTGCAACCCACCCCATGAGCGGAGCTTTGTCAGTCTTCCTCATGGGATCCTAGTAAAGGAATATACAGGAGAGCCCGCAGGTGGGTGCAAACTCCCCTTGGCTCTGTGACTCCTGTGGGTTTTCTACTCTTGCATTAGCCCACACTCAGCCTTGGGCAATTTAAAACTTTTAGCTGAGTTCTTCTCGGCCATCTTACCCATGGGTAGCCCCGTCTTCTTTCCGTGCTTTGACCCAGGGATGTCGAAGCTCACGTCTTGTCTCTCCTGGCAGGCACGTCTCTATCCTTAGATTTCAGGTTAGTTGGTTGACCTGCATCCTCAGGGCTCTGATGGGTCCAAGAAAAGTCATGTTTATGGATTATTGGCTTTTTCTTGTTGGTAGAGTAATGGCGACGCTATTTCCAGCTTTCTGCATCTGCTGCTCAGCATCCAGCAACTGCTTGCAATTGTATCTTTAGCCAGTTCCCTCTGATGGACATTTTGTTTATTCCCAATCCTTTGCTGTTTCAAACAGCTCTTGAAAAATAATATCATTTTTCACACTCATGGGTATCTCTGAGTAAATTCCTGGAAGTGTATTTGCTGGGTCAGAAGGAAAACGCGTCTGTAATGTGTCTATTTATTGCCATATTGCCCTCTTTAAACTATAGGACTTCACACTCACGCCAGCTCTCATCAACGCATCGTTATCACACTTTGATCTTTGCCTGCCCAGGAGGTAGAAGATGGTTTCTGTGTAGTTTTAACTTGCTTTTCTCTTATAGTGAAGTTGAGCTTCTTTTCATATATTAAAGCTATTTGCACACTGGACTGTATACTTAAAAATGGTGAGGAGAGTAAATTATATGTTACGTGGTTTTTTTTACCACAATAAGAAGCTATTTGCATTTTTTTCTGTGAATGAAAGATTCATATTTTTACCCACTTTACAATCGATGTGTTTGTCTAATATGTTTCCTTTGATTCTTCTGGGTTTCTAAGTAGATAATCGTATTTTCTGAAAAAAAAAAAAATGAGGATAACATTGTATTCCCCCATAAGTAATACTGGGGAGAGTAGACATTCTTATCTTCTCTTTGACTTTACCAGGGATCCTCCCCCTTCTTGCCATTAACTACACGACTGATTATTGGTTTGATGTGGTCAGTCTTTATTAGAAGCAATCTATTTCTATCCCTACTTTCCTAAAAATGTCTTTTAGTCAAGAAACATTTTGTTTTCCTAAACAAATGCAGTTGAAATAGATTCGTATTGCATTTAATCAACAAATTAGTTTCAGAAGAACTACAGTTACCTCGTTGCTGGTGTTTAGTCCTACGTATGGATGGATGCAGTATCTACCACCGTTCCTTGTACATTAGCATGCTCCTATCTTGAGTCATTACTCATTCTTCTTTGAGTTAGCTAATCTATATATTTGAGTGATTTTTCAGGAATAATATATGGCAGTATACTTCCTGAATTCTTACTTAAGTAGGAATATGTTTCTGTTGCCTTCCCCCATGAACAATAACTCAGCTGGACAACAAATTCTTGATTCCCAACTTTTTAAATATCAGAATCCTGTGGTCCCTTTTGCTTTACTGTATCTTCATGGGACCCTCACATTGCAACCAGCCTGATGTGTCTGCATTTGAAATATTTTACTATTATCTACTTGGCTGCATATAAAAATTGATTATGCTTGTAAATCAAGCATTTTACTGGGCTGTCTCTAGCTGTAAGTTTCTTTTTATTTATTTTATTTAGAGTAGGGTATATCACGTAAAACTACAGATTCAGGTCTTCAGCTCAAAAATGTTTTCTTAAATTAGAGCTTTGACTCTTGTGTCTCTTTCATTTATTCTATTTTCTGCTTCAAACATCCCAGTTATTTGTATGTTTAGCCTCTGTTTTGTGTCTTCTGAACCTATCTCCTTTTTTCAGTTTTCACTTCTTTATTCATTTTCTTTACTTTCATCCCCCACATCACTGATCCAATTTTCTGCAACTTCATCTCTGCTTTTTCTATTCCAGCACTGTTGGAAATTTTACTAAGACGTTATTTCTTTTATTGCATTTCTTCCATAAATGTTCCAGGCACTATTTTATCTAACCGGCTATCTTATCATCTCATCTTTTAGCTCAAGTTCATAGACTCCACGTTGTCCTCATGTCTCAGAGCGAGTGCAAAGTGGGTGTATAAAATGTTTTCCTTTTCCTGTACTTAATCTTGTTCAAAAGTATGCTAGTCTCCTCCCTCAAATATTAGGTTTATCCCTTTTGTACAGAAAAAATGTCCCTAAATGTCACATGAAGATTTTGTTCTGTCTTGTTTTCTGGGTCTTTGCCTTTCATCAGGAGAGGTTTTCTCAGCCTGGGATCTGCCCTGAGTGCTGTCCTCAGATGTCTGCACTGCCCACCTGCAGGCTCGTAAATCTTGCTGTCTGATCTTAAGCTGGTGTGCTGTTTGATAAAAAGTTATATTATGTGTTTGGTGGTCCAATAGTTGTGGCAAGGGGGAGGTTCTGGGAGGTGAGGAAAACTGTGTGCCAGTGGTCTTTTTTTTTTAGTGTAGTTTTGGGGTTGTCCAGCCTCTGTTCTTCATACAGAAAGTAGCCAAGTCTGGGTTCTCTCCTAATGTTTCCGTCTCCCGCATCCAGAAGGATTAATGTCTTTTCTAGGAAGATCCTCCTAGAGTCTTTGTGCATCAAAAGAATAGAAACAGAAAAGTGCTCACCAACAATACTTTCTCTTCGATGGGGCCACGCCTGTCCTTGGGCTTCTGACCGGGGTGTTTCCCATGCTCCTTCTCTGTAGCAGAGAACAGTTCCAAGTGGAAGTTCAGTATCTGTCCCCCAAACTATGAGATTTTTAGTGTAATTTAGCCCAAATTGTACCCGCTCACATTCCATGACATTGCGTCTTTTCTTTTCTCAAGAAAACAAACTCGTTGTTCAATCAGGCATCAGCTGTGCTATAACCAGTAAAAGGTTTTCAGGACTTCTGCTTCTTATTACAACAAGTTAGCCTGTGGCAGACCAACCTTCCCATCGAGAGCATCTAGAAAAACATAATAAAATTGCCGTAAAATAGCTTGAAGGCATCAAAGAGCCACTGGGGCAGCCTCGAGGTGGGGTCTAAGCCCGTGGAGATGGGAGTCTTGTTGAGATGAGCTCCGTGTTCCCCACTGCGTCAGCTTCCAGGCCTTTCCTGATTTACAAACATCATAGGCCAAGAAATAGAAAATCTTAGCAGACCTGAGAGGCTGAGGAGGCAGGGAGAGCTTCTGGGAGTCTCACGGGATTAGAGAGGCTATGACTGGAGTTCAGGGTTCCCAGGTAGTTGTGGTTGGAGGAACCCAGAGCCCAGAGGAAGGGGAAGTGTAAGAAGTGTGGGCTATTTTTCATCTTGAGGCATTTGCTGAATCTTAGCCAGTAAAGTCAAGGGATCTAGAAGCTGTGGAGACAGAAGCTTCTAAGGGGCTGGTTGTCTCAGAGTGTTTGGAGACAAGACGGAGTTCAGGGCCCAGTGAGGAGGAGAAGGGGAAACACATAGACTATTCCAGACCAACTTGCTATGGGGGAGCTTGAGGGACACTACAGGATTCCCCTTTGTCATGGGTGCTCCAAGGTAGATGGAACTGAAGAACAAAGCTGAGGAGCTGTTTGGGGCCTTCCCCCTTAATAATCAGTTACACACAGGCTTGAACAGATAAGAAGGTGGTTCTGCCCACTCGTCTTCCCTAGTGGCATGGTCGGTTTCCAGGCTGCCACCCATGCTCCTGGCGCCCATCGAAATAGCCTCACTTTGTAGACTTTGCTGATGTCATTATGGGCTGTTGGTTGAAAGTTAAGCATAGTTCTCAGAATAACTAGAGTCTCCTAAAAGCATCCCAGAGTTATCAATGTGGAGCTAAGCTAGGATACCCAAGAGACTGGCAGTCCCCCCGACATTGCTGAAAGGGGGGCTTCATGAGGTCCTTCTGACAACATGGTTGATGCCGAAGTACAGAAGGAGTTAGGAAACCTATAGAAGTGCACCTAGAAATAAACTCAGCTCAAACTTCCAGAGGCCACCCACGAGGGGCTGAGAAGTCTTGGCGATCATTGGAAAGCCATGTGACAGCTCACTGCTCTTTCCATGGCAGTGTGACCTGAGTGCAAGAAATGGGTGATGGGAAGCTGGAGATGAAATAGGACCTCAAGCAGGACGAAGACAGACATGTCGTTTGGATAAGAGTCTCACCAGTTTCCCAGTGATGACAACAAGTAGCGTCTGTGAGCACACAAACTGGCTCCTACTACGGGGGTAAACCCTGGCTATACATTATCTCCTGTAATTCCTACGGCACCTACAATGTCGGTGCTGGTCGAGTACATGAGGAAACTAAAGCTTATAGAGACTCACACGCTTGCATAAGGTCAAAAAGCTGATAAGGAGCTGAAGAAAGACCCAAAGTCAGCTTGTCCGACGCGGATGCCCCTTCCCATGGCTACTGAGCCACACGCCCCTGTGCTCGGAGGGGTCAGAGACTCAATGAGCATTTGGCTGGTTTGCACAGAAGCAGAGGAAATTGCACGTCTGTCACAGCACTGGGAAGACCACTTGTTTCCATTTCATCATTTTGTTCGTTACAAGATCCTGCACTGAAAGAATGCTTTCCACATCTTATAGGTACACATTTGCACTGCGAGAAAGCCAACTGAAAAATGCAGCTAAGGTGTTTATGTATATGTGTGTGTGTGTGTGTGTGTGTGTGAGGGAGACTGGCCCTGAGCTAACATCTGTTGCCAATCTTCCTCCTTTAGCTTGAGGAAGATTGTTGCTGAGCTAACATCTGTGCCGATTGTCCTCTACTTTATGTGGGATGCCACTACAGTGTGGCTTGACGAGCAGTGCTAGGTCCATGCCTGGGGTCCGAACCTGCAAACCCCAGGCTGCCAAAACAGAGCACACAGAACTTTAACCACTTGGCCACAGGGACAGCCCCTTAAGGTATATTTTTAAGTTAAAAAAAAAAAAGCCTGAGAAAAGTAGGCGTGCTCTAATACAATTTATGTAAAATACTCAACTGTTTACACACGTCTATGTGCCTGGAGATGCGTGGGACTGGAGAGAGAGGCAGCAGCTCATTGCCCACAAGGTGAAAAGTGATGCACTGGAAAATGCCAGCAGACCTCAATGAAGAATAAAAGTTTGTTCAATGTGGGTGAGTTATATACTTTCCTACAGCCAGATGTGGGCAGAGCAATGGACCTAAAGCTCACGCCATTAGAGACCACGTCCCAGTTTTCAAGTCCCCACCTATTGCTTGTAAGGGTCAAGAAACTACCAGGCCCTACATGAGTAATTAGTCAGGGCGCTCCAAAGAAATGGAACCAATAGGACATATAGATACAGATTAGATATATCTATGATTTATAAATATCTATGTATTCAAAGATAGATACAGAATCTCGTATAGATGGATATAGCAGTAAATAGATGATGGATAGATGGATAAAGACAGTTTATTGCGAGGAATTGTCCTTTATGCTTATGGAGGCTGAGAAGTCACATGATCCGAGGCTGGAGGCCCAGGAAAGCTGGTGTAGTTCAGTCTGAGTGTGAAGGCCTGAGAACCAGGAGAATTGATGAGGCGGTTCCAGCCCGAGGGCACGAGAGAACTGGCCTCAGCTCAAGTCGGCAGGAGAGGGGTGAGTTGTCCCTCCTCCACCTTCTGTCCTCCTCAAGCCCTCACAGACTGCAGGGTGCCCACCCACACTGAGAAGAGCAGCCAGCTTTCCTGAGTCAGCCATTCAGATGCTGATCCCACCCGGAAATACACTCACAGACAAACCCAGAAACGATGTCAACCTGAGCAGCCCATGTCCAGTCAAGGTGACACACGAAATTAGCCACCACTGTGGGCATACCTCCACCATGCCCACTTCTCACAGACTCTTGCTCCCTAATGACCTGCAGAGTCAACACCAGGCCAAATTATTAACCCTTGTTGGGTCTGCAGACAGGAATGCCCTTGAGACAGGGGCAAGGATTAAGGGAATTTCAATCCTGCTTGCAGCGTTTCTGTATCTTTTTAATTTTTCACAATGATAATGTCTTCAGGCGTTACAAAGAGAGATAAAAAGATGCCTGTGTTCTGACTGAGCCGAGCAGGTGGGATGCACCCTGCATGGGGCAGTTTATGCTTGGCTGAGTCTGTTCTTTGAGTGGAGACACATGTTGTATCTTTACCTCTCAATCCTCTTCTGCTACAGAGACTACTCGGACTTTCTGGATGCTAAGATGTTTGGAAAACCAAGGAAAATTCCTATAATCTGATAGAAAAAGAATCGTCTAGATCAGCACTTCTCCAACTTTAATATACATATGAAATTCTTGGGTATCTTGTTGGAATGCAGACTCTGGGTCAGTGGATCTGGGATGATTCCCAAGGTTCTGAATTTTTAACAAGATTCCAGGCGATGCTGATGCTGCTGGTCCGTGGCCCTCACTTGAGTGTCAAGGCCGTGGAGAGAAGACCAGCGCACAGTGTTTGAGATCAGCGTTGCTCCAGCCGCAGAGTTCCTCTAAGGGCTGAAGACTCTTGATTGCCAATAATATTGCAATGAGAACTGGAGGAAAGCGGACATGATGGGAAATGTCAAATAAATACTTTGAATGAGCTCGTGGGCAGCCACTGTGGTGTGGAAAGTGCCATGGGTGGAGTTCTGATCACAGATCTGCCACCAAGTGGCTCTGTTTCTGCAGGGCTTCAGCCTCCTTGTCTGAAGTGAGTGGGTTGGATGAGACGAGCTCTAGAGTTTTGTTCGGCTCTGAAATTGAGATTCTTATGACTGAAGCAGAATGATTCCATGGTGGAGCTTCATTGCTATGCATATAGAGTACTCCAGTCATTGAAGTTGACATGAGGGCTGAACACTAAGGAGCTCTACTGGTATAAAAGAGATCAAGATGTTGAGATTGGAATTTGCATGTTTAACTGCCATTTCCCAGGGAATCTGAAATGTCAAATCGTGTTCATGCCGGTTATGAGCCTGCAGTGTGGGGGTCCAGAGTCTGCTGGTCATGCAGACTGAGAAGTCGTATTGGTCTAAACCACGAGGCTGGGGTACTGTTGTTTCCTTGAACCTCCAAATCCCTAAAAAGTTTCACTGGCTAGAAACAAGTTGGGGAAAGGTCTGTATAGCTAGCGAAATTAGCAAAGTTACGATGTTAAAGGGTAATTGTTGTAGCCTGGGCCCTGGTAGCCTTTCTTTTGTGCACTTTAAGTGTGCGTAGGTCACTTTCTATCCAAGAATGTGATTGAAACAGGGCAAGTGTGAGTCTTAAAACAGTTATCTCTGGAGCTGCTTCCCTGGAGTGACATGGGGTGTGAGGCCGAGCTGTGGGTCCAGCTGCCTCCAGCAGCCTGCCCTACTGCCTCCTGAGGCCCAGGCTGCAGAAGGAACCCATGCCAGTTGGCGGTTGTGCAGAAATAAACGGAGGTCACACAAACGAAAGCGAGCAGTCTGCTTATTCTGAGCTCACTACAGGAGGGAGTGGGCCGCCGTCACTCGTGCTGGGCAGACACTCAAGGTGGGCAGAGGAGGGACAGCTTGCCTTGGAAAAGGGACATCTCAGGTGGGCCCTGATGGGACTGTTGGCCCTGGGATGCTGGGGGCAGCTAACTAGAGGTGGGCATCCTAGGTAAGTGGTTAGGGGAGCATATTTGGCTTTCTTTGATTGGTCCTGAGTTGGAAGCATGGACAAAAGTTAGGGAAGCCCTGGCCTACTTTGGGCAAGTGTTACAAGGTTATTGTGTGATTTCCTGGATTGTTGCCAGAGATAGTGGTCAACTTCCTATGTGTCTGACTTACGGAGAGCAGGCTGCTTCCTGGGCTGGCTCCTCCAGACAGGCAGTTGTCTCCTGGGGCACATTGCTGCAGGCTGGGAGTCAGAGTTCCATCTTTATGTATGCTCTGGCCATTGTCCATTGGTATATTCAGTCTCTCAGTTTTCAAATGTAGCCAAAGAGGTGGAGGTCTTCCCAAAGCTTTAAGGGAGTCAAGATGGTTCCCAATTCAGTGAAGGGAGCAAAGTACCCTAATGACATTTTAGGATAAGAGCAGCCCTCTAATCCAGTCAAGGAAAGTGGGGCCATATTCCATTCTAATGGAAAGGAAGCTTCTCTAAAGGATTGTATGTCATCCCCACAGCAAAAAGACAGAAGTCTACAGAGAATCTGGACTGGAGAACAAAAGACTGTGTGCGATGGTTCCAAAAGGGACTTAAGGTAACTGAGCCGAAGAAGAAAAGCAACAGGGAGACGGGGAAGACGAAACAGCGCTGCAGGCCTGCCAGCTCCCACCATGCAGATCCCATCATTTCCAAGCACAGTTGGACTAATGATGTGATCTTTAAACGCAGCTTAGTTCTGGACAGGATGTGCCCTGGAGAGAGTGGACAGGAATATTCTCGTGACAAAGGCTGAAATGGCACTGGGCTTCCTGTCATCTCTGCAAGATTGGGTCGCCTTAGGGAAAATGGATAAAACAGAGTTTCAGGATGTGCAGAGCGGAAGACCAGACAGGTCCCGCCTTAATGGAGACTTCATGCGGCACCGTCCCTGTGAAAGCCCATCCCCAGATAGTTGTCTGAACAGGCCCTCTCTCTGTCATCTTTTAGCCAGACCACAAGCTCCTTTGGGGTGGCCATCCAGTGGGTGCTGTGCCAAGCCATGCTAGAGCTTGAGAGAAAAGGATTACAAAGTGGACCACTCAGTTTCGTCTTAATGCAAAGGAAAATGCATAGTTGAATATCCGTTGTGAGTAAGGACATTATGAAATACAAATTGAGCAAAGCAGAGCAGCTCCAAATTTTGAAAGAAACAGCAACAGAGAAACCAGCTTAACATTGTGTGATCAGAGAGAGAGTGTCTGCCTGATTTTGAGGTTGGGCAACTCATGAGGCTGCCAAGCAGCATTCCGGACAGAGCAGACGCTGCTCACAAGATGAGAGGATGGGTGCTGACCACGTGCAGTAGGAGGTAAAATCCATGGGCACAGGGATGGCCACTTTGTCCATATTGTAAGCTCAGTGCTCAACATCTGGAAGCAGCTCATCAAACTGAATTGAATTTTCTTCTTGCTTTCCCATGGAGACAGTAACATCATCAAAAGGAGCGTCTTAGATGTAGGGTACAATGTGGAAAATTGATGATGCTGATCGTGAATGTGATTGTGAAATCCCTGGAAATGAGAAAACTGTAAGAAGCGGCCAGCATGGTGGGCACTTGTCTGCGAATGGCATCGACCTCTTGGGAGAGCAGCACTCATCACGCAGAGGCTGGGTCAGTGGGTCTCTCGATGCATAGAGGACATTGGTGGGGCTGGGGTGAGGGAGGCTCCCTCTGGCTGCCTCAGGGGAACACTCCAAAGTTCACGGAAAGCACAGCAGAAAGTAGGGTCCGTAGGGCTGTCAGGTAAATTACAGGACTCCCAGTTGAGTTTGAATTTCAGATAAACAATGAATGCGTTTTTAGTGTAAGTATATCCCAAATAGTGGTTGGGTATCCTATATTTTTATTTGCTAACTCTGGCAACCCCAAAGGCCAAGGCTCTAAAGTAGACGGATGCAGACAGAATCCTCATGTTACCACTGAGAGGCTGCTTGGGGTTCTCAAGAGCCCAAGCAAGAGCATCCTTACGAGTGACGTTTCCCTCTCCACCTGGGTCCCCTTGGAAGCCCAGCGAACCTTGCCTTTGGCTCCAGGTCTGTGTGAATCCCCAAGAAAAGCCTCAGAGTCAGAAAGGTGCGGGGGAATGGAGGGGAATGGGAGGAGCTGTCGAGAAAAGTGAAAGGAATGATTAAGGGGGTTGGTGGGACTGTTTGATTTATGGTTTATGAGTAGAGATTTAAAGAGCTAGATAGGATTTACCTTGATTGTGCAATGACTAATTATTCAAAGACTAATGACAGAGATGAATGCCTGTAAATTATCTTTCTGGGCGAACGCATCAAAGGTGATTAAACTCTGCTAGAATTAGGGACAATGGGACAGAGTTAAGAAGAAAAAGTTCTTAAGATGGAAACTATTTTTTCTTAAAAACACCACATTCCCATTCACGATCCATTCTTCATGTTGCATCGATCTCTTTGGCATTTTGTCTACTATTTTATTCTTTCAATGATTTCCTCATTTGTGGAAACTCACGTTCCAGTCCTTTGGAATTCACGATGGACAAGAGTTGGTAGAGGCAAGAAGGCTGTAATCATGTTTCTGTTTCTGAGACATTAGGTAACTCAGTGTGTTAGACCATGTATGAAATGCACGGAGAGAGTGAAAAACACCATCTGAAAGAGGAGCAGGTAGGCTAGAAAAACCCAGAGTCATTAAGATTTGTGCATGGATGCAAGTCTCTAGGAGCCACTGAATCCTAGGGACTCAGGGGAGAACGGAGCAAACAGCAGGGCCAAGCTTGCATTTGGAGGGTCCTTCTCAGAGATAAGCCAAATGGTTCTGAATGATGGAAAAGGGCTGCAGTGGTCCAATTGTGCATTTTATTTAGGCACAGATTTGAATCTCAAGCACTACAAGGCTAGAAGGAAAGAGTGAGGTGAGGCCGCCTACTGGGAAGTGAGCCCGACTGGCTGCCCACGTTCCCGTCTCCTGCTGCTCCATTGACCGTCATGGCTGATTCACACTGTTGCTTCACGAAAATGGTCCTATGAAGAGTGCCACTTGCTAGTATTGGTGATGAAGGTGGAGAGGTCAGGAAAGTGCTGACTCTTGGCCAGAGCTAAGGAAGTTTCATAAGTGACTTTGGTTCCATGCTCCTACACTTGAAGTCTGAATGAGCTGTTTCAGTTTTCGAAGTATATCATTTACTGCGTGCTATTGGAATACAGTGCTGTGTGCAAATTGGGGGAGGGGAAGTCTTGGGATATGCCCATCATAAATGTCCAGATCTACTGTCACGCTTTTCTTTGAGGAAAAAATAGTCAGAAAGATAAAGAATCCCACCACCTGAGTGGTTGCAACATCCTAATCAGTGGGTTTAACATAGTCTGTGGTCAAGCTAGGGCACCTCTCTGCCCACCTCAGCTTGAGGATGAAAGGTTGCTTCTCCAACGTTTGTATTCCCTAACCCACCGTGGCCACTGAGTGGTCCTTCGGACATGAAGAAGCACCTCTGACACTTGTTTCCCACTGTTGGCCGCCTAAGTCGTCATGTCACCCGTTCCCAAATATGACCTTGCTGAGAGGTGCCCCAGGGATAGACACAACACGTGTTACTGGACAACGTATTTTAGATGCAGAATCAGAATCTCTGTTTTATAGAAAATACAGTTAACAATCCTCTGTGTATAAATTAGTTTGTAAGCATATTGTAATATATAATATGTGTGCACTGATAATTCTGCTCACAACAGCTATGAATCTATCAGCCTTTTATTTACTGGGTTGTTTTTATTATTTGGCACCTATTTAGTTCAGCAATTAGAACATAAGCTTCAAGGCAAGACTATATATTAATAATTATAATTAGATTTAGGAAAAATTAAAGCCAAGTGAAAACAAATGGCTACATCTTTGGAAGAGAATTTACTTCTTTGTTGTCAAGTTAGCGCAGAGCCGCTAAGGATTATAAATTGGTTTGTAGCCCTCCGCGCACTCTATTCGTGGAGCAGAAAATACAAGAGAGAAAGAATGAGGGGGAGCTCCCTGTACAGTCTCTAAGGTGACGTGAACATTTGTTTATTTAGTACCTAACAACTGAAAATATTAAGAAATGATATTCTAAAGCCAAGTTGTAAGGAACCAAAGTTGGTGCTTTATAGTTTTGTGCCTTTCCTCAGTGTTGCTGCTCTGATGACACTAGTCTTGCAGATTTCTATGGAAGCCACGGGGCACGGCAAATATGGCATTTTTACACATTATAAAATGGTCTGGAAGTGACTCGTCTGGAAGCCCTGAAGAAGGCAATCCCCTGAACTCTCCTACCTTCTGGGAAGACTGGAAGTCAACCTGGAGGCGACCCCTCCAGTCTAGTGGGCGTGCAGCACAGCCACCTCTGTGGAGCCCCCGCAGAGGCGTGTGGAGCTGACCATCACGTGCCCACGGCGACATGAGCCTTTCTGCCACTTCTGCGCCCACTAAACCATTTCAGTCACTTGCTAGTAAGAAGATGTTTTGTAAAAGTTGAAGCGGCAGTCTGAGAAGTCCCCAGCACAGCAAGCACACGCTATCCAGGGGCCCTCAGACGAGGGGCTTGGCGATCCGTGTTGCCAGTGTTTTCTCTTTCCGACCTGGAAGGTGTCCTCTCTGAAGAAGCTGCTGGCGGTCCCCTGGGCACACTCACACAAATGTCTCTGCTCAAGCAGAGGCCCCGCTCCTGCGAATGGTCACCTGGCAACGGTGCTTCTGGTGGAAGCCCTGGACAGGGACTCAGGACACATGGGTTTTCATTCTGCTTCTGCCATCAATGGTGGCATAATCCTGGGCAAGTTGCTTAACTTCTCTGGGCCTCAATTTCTTTATAAATCAAGAGGATTGGACTTGATCCTAAGTTTTACGATTCTGTGTTTCATTTATATAAAAATTTATTCTAAGCTCAACCCTTTTCTGAGAAGCATCTGGGTTGTTTTGCTCAGCCACTTTCTAGAAGCAGAATCCAAAAATTAGAGAGGGCAAGATGTGGCATTCATAAGCCCCCCTGAGCAGGGTCCCCGGGGGCCCCGTGCGCTGTTCACCAGGACTCTCACCAAGGTGGTGTGGAAGGCACACCCATATGTCACCGGCCTCGGAATTTGCAGATGTGCATGTGGTCCTTTAGAAAACAAGGGACTCATCACCATTAAGTTGATCTCCTTGCAGAGTAATAAGTCGGAAATTGCAATGAAATTAGGTTGATTTCTGACTGACAAATTTTGGTTGCAGTGTGAAGAAGAAATAATCATATTTAGAGCTGCAAAAGCTGTTACACCGTATTATATTTTAAAACCCTTTAGAGGAATTAGTTAATTAATTTTAACATTGTTATACTCTCCTTAATAATGTTCCAAAATACCTAGCAGTGATTAATCATGATCGGAATTTTTATCAGTCACGATCTAATACAGTTTTCCAAAAAGAAGATTTTATTGCACATTAAAATTACTTAGTTTGAATTCTTTAATTGTAGATCTTAATCTTGTTTGAAAATATAATCTTTATCCATTTCGTGTCATGCAAAGTTAGTGCTTCTCAAAAAAATAGTCTCAGACTTTGCCCCGATTCTTTTCTTTCTTTTTTTTAAGCCGTATCATTGAAGTTCATGTGACGCTAATGAGTCATTGTTTTCAACAGTTTCTGAGAGTTTCAGTCAGCAATATTTCATCCCAGAATAAAAGGTAATGATCCATAAATTCTTAATGCCATATTTTTATAGCCAGTAAATTAGTCTTTAATGGGTTCAATAAGTTCGGTGATGTATGTCATTAATTGTTAATGGTGTTTTAACTAGATAATTGTTATGAAGGGCTGTTTGTCATCACCACTGGGGGATGACTGATCCGTGCTATCTGTTCCGCTTCCTGGTGTGGCACTTGTTTCCTCTGGCTTTGTTTGCTGAGAGCAGATCAGGGACCCGAAATGCACAGGCCAAATAGCAAATTCCAGCACTCTAGTATCACGTGGCAGTGACGTTATGGTACGGCCTTCAGTTCCAATTTGTTTTTATCTTCTGTATCAGTTAGCTATTTGTCTTTTAATGCTGAGTAACAAACCACCCCAGACCTCAGTGGTTTACAGCAACCACCCCAGGCCTCAGTGACTTACAGCAACAATCGTTTTCACTCACTGTGATGGTTAGTTTTGTGTGTCACCTCAGCTGACCCTAGTTCCCAGTTATTTAATCAAACATGAACCAGGTGCTGCTGTGAAGGCATTTTATAGATAGAGCTAAGATCTACAATCAGTTGACCTCAAAGAAAGGAGAGCACCCTCAATCATGTGGATGAGCCTCATCCAATCAGTTGAAGGCCGTGAGACCAAACACTGAGGTTGCCAGGAAAGAAGGAATTCTGCCTCCAGCCTGCAACATAGAAGTCCTGCCTGAGTTTCCAGCCAGCTCCTGCCCTGCAATTTTGGACTCAGCAGCCCCCATTCATGGGTGTGCAGGCTGGGTGAGGACTGGCTGACGTAGTCTGGATTCAGCTGGGCTGGGCTTGCTGCTACCGGTTGGGGCGTTGTCTGTCCTGGTGTCTCTTGAGACACCCAGGGAAGGCTCTTCTTGAGCAAAGGCAGAGAAGCAGGAGGGCTAGCCTTGTCACTCAAACACATCTTGAGTACCACTTACCTTACGTCTGCCAACATCCACTGGCCAGAGGGAATCAATGACGAGCCCACAGTGCAGGGTGGGGAAGCTCACTCCACCTCTGGGGGGAGAACAGCAGAGTCACGTGCAGAAGACAAGGAGAGAGGGGAGGATGCAGAGTGGCCAGCAGTAGTCGCAGCAGTAACTGACCTTCTCCTGAGCCAGAGGAGGCTGGAGAGCCACGGCCCCACAGCAGAGTCAGGTTCCAGCTGCCCCTACCACACCCACCCCCACGCCAGAGGGAATCGGGACAGCAGGTCAAAGACCTGCCCAGACTCCCTCAAGGCAGAACCTTCTTTGAGAACCTACAAGGACCCTGGAGAGGAGCACAGAATTATCTTCTTAAAACCTCACTTTTCGTTGCACCCACTTCCTCTTTGATTCAATGTTCTTTTTGGGCAACTTTACCCGGGTTAGGCATTTATTTTCCAGCCTAATCGGTGGGTTTACTTTTGTCTTTTTTGCGACTGTAAAATGCTGCAACTTTCCTCCTCTCTCTGCATTTATAACCTTTCCAGACAGACAGTTTCTAAGGCTCCTGTCCTGAGAAGGCAACAATTACGTCTGCAACAGGACATGGGGGAGGGGCACAGAGGACATGACAAGACCTCCCAGAGGGAAGAGCATGACTTTGCCAGCAAAGATGGTTGAGCACTGGAAAAGGACTTCCAGCCAAGGGAAAAGCATACACAAAATCAGAGAAAATGGTAATTGGTGATAAACGATAATTACATCCTAACTCAACTGATACGTGGTCCAGACGCTGAAGCGTGGTTATGGATCCTTTGGTAATCTGTTTAATCTACTAAAAATGACCCTAAACTATCCTCTCTCCCTCCTACTACGGGTCCTCTCTCCAGAAAAGAATGTCTGTGTGCACCTACAAACACACTCACACACACACAACACACACTTTCACAGCCTTCAATATCATAGCATACAATTAGAGGGCCTTGTGGGCCCATCTCTGGAGTAGAAAGTTATTTATGGGTTGAAATTCATAGGATAATTGATCAGCTGAACATGTGAGATTAAGGAGAGGAAAACTCCAGGGTGCTCAGTTTCTAATTTGGTCGATCGGGTGGAGGATGAGGTCATTACGGTCCTGGGACAGAAGAAGGGCAGGATCGGGGGAAGATGAAGATTTCAGTTTGAACGCGTAGAGTTCATCCACGTCCGGGAGGCAGCTGCCTGCCCGGGCCTGAAGCACAGAAGGGAGTTGGGGTTCGGGAGCAGGGATAGACATGATTGGAAGTGTGAGGGCCGTGTCTCTGTGGCCCTCCACATGCTGGACATGGAGGGGACGGACAGCGATGGCCTGTGGGAGTGAAGCAGAGAGAGCTGGCTCTCAGAATCTAAAGGAGTGAGCTCCCAGGAGAGAGTGGGCCAAGGGCCACAAGCCAGGCTGGTGAGGAGATCACTGACCCAAAGGCCGTGGCTTTAGCAGTAAGGTCATTATTGTACAAATTAAACCACTAACCCCTGCGGGATGCTCGGTCTGCTTGCCTGCCATGTCTGGTCTCTTGGGAGACGTCCGAACTGAAATGAGGAGCGGCAGCTTCCTCTGCCGTGGGTCCAATCAGGGAAGCAAGTCGGCGTCCTGGGCAACAGGTGGAATCCGCCACTTGAAAAGGGCCCCAGGTGCTTCTGCTATGAGCCCCCCACACACTCACCTGCCCCGTTGAGAATCCCTGATCCCACATCTTAAAATTCGGGACACACTAACAGATCCATGAAGTGTTCTTTCCTTGAAACCCATGAGAATTGGACATGATTCCACTTCCTAAAAGATGTTCACTCCTTACCAGGAGGGGGTACTGGGGGCCAGGTGATGCCGCCTGTGGGCAGCCTTGGCCTGGAGTCACGGCCTGAACATCTGCAGGCCTCGAGAGGGGATCCTAAACTGAAAGGACGACAAGGGCTCAGCCAACAATAGACTGTGTCTCATTAATTCCAAGATGCTCATTTTCTTACGTCTGAAAATGTAGGAAAACCAGATGTACTCTGCAATCCATGGTGTGTCATAATCTAATGGGAAGCAATTTTTTGTGTTTCCTACAGTCAAAGGCGTGTGAGACTGAAATACTGTCAGTGTGGAGACCCAGTGCAAGGCAACAGAGAGTGATGGGCTGGTGACATGTTCAAATTCAGAAAAATACGTTTTCCAACAATACAAAGGCCAAACAAGATTCCTCTGGCTCAAGATTTGGCCTGGGCCATTGGTCTATCACCCTGGTACGGGCTGGGTCATTCTGTGACTGATGCATTTTGATGGGGGGGGGACCCCCAAAGCAGGGTGGGACCTGGGGCGCAGGGCTGACCTCCTCACGTCCGAGGACGCTGCCTCTTCTGCAGCAAGACAAAGGAACTGGAGACCGGCCCAGGGGCAGGCATATCGGGGTTTACCTGGGAGGTCGCCACATGACTTTGTCACCAGGAGCCGAGCATCTGGGGTCAGCTCACAGCTGCTGAAGCTGAGGACCCGCCGTTGTTAGGGGCCAGCCAGCCCTCCCTGGGGAAGGCAGCATCAATGTCATGCTCACCACTCAACCCTGCAGCACTGAAGGTGTCTTCACCCGACGGTGACCACATGCTCCCCACTGCCCTCCACCTTCCTGTGTCCACTAAGACACTTCTTAATCCCCATGCAAAAGCCTGGGCCGTGCTTGCCTTGCCTGCTAAAACACGGGTTTCTGGCCAGCAGAGCAAGCACAGTCTAACACCTTCACCCCCACACTCCCTATAAATTCAGTCAGTCTGTCAGGCTGCTGTAACAAAGTACCACAGACTGGCTGCCTTAAACAACACTTATTTCTCATCGCTGTGCAGGCTGGAAAGTCCAAGACCAAGGTGCCAGCACGTTTGGTTCCTGGGAGAGCCTGCTTCCTGGCTGCAGGTGGCCCCTTCTCGCTGGGTCCTCACGCAGCCTTTCCTTGGTGTGGGCGCAGAGAGCTCTCTCTTCCTCATCTTATAAGGATGCTAATCCCATCATGGGGCTGCATGCTCAGGACCTCATGGAAACCCAATCTCCTCCCAAGGGCTCTACCTCCAGACACATCACTGGAGTCAGGGCTTCGACAGTTGAGTTTTAGGGGAGCACAAACATTCAGCAATGACAGCAATGACCCAGAAGCACGTGTTTCCTGCACTGGCTAGCCAAGTGCGTGAGCCGACCATCATGAGACTCCCACTGCCACCCGCACGTAGGCAGAGCCGTCCTGCTCTCACCAGGAGCCCAAGGGCAGCCCCTACAAGAGGAGTTCTTCTCATGCCTGGTACCTTCTATCCAGAGAGACAAGAGATCTTCATGGAATAAAACGCTTCTGCCCATGAGAAACAATAAATGTGTTATGATCCCCCACATCAGTGAAGATACAGAATTTAGATGTAAACCAAGCTTTGCTGTCCATGCTATTATGTATAAAATACTTCCAAGCTCAGCAACTTATAAATGTTGAAGGTGCAGCTTATTGCACCACCAATATGAGAACACTGTTGTTATTATGCAGCATCTAATTTGTGCTGGCAAAACAAAAAACATAACTGCTTTCAGACACCTTATAACTCAGTAACCATCTGGAGAAATAACCTCATGCTGTTATGTGTAATAATAACAACCACATGAATCAATGGAAAGAAAGCTTGGCCATAGTGTAGAATACATATAAACCACATTGACGTTATTATCTCTAGTTTAAAATGCATGCGAACTTTCTTGCACATGTAGATTCATCATAAGATCAAATATAATCACTGCAGTCATCAAGAAACGGTGAGGGTCAAAGCTAATCGAGAAGAGTAAGACTGACTCAGCACACTTGAGTGTCTGCTATGAGTCACCTCATACATTAAATTCTGCCATACAGAGATTACTAGCAGATTACTACCACTGAAGAGGGAGATATCCTAAGAAAATAATTAAATGTTTAAACCATCTGTTGATCAATAGATCACTGTTCATCTATGAATATTTTCTCTCCCTTGGTTTTTTAAAAATTTATTTTTAATTTACATATAGTAAAATTCACCCTTTTTGGTGTACAGGTATGTGAGTTTTGATCAATGTATAGAGCCCCGTAGCCACCACCGCAATCAAGATACAGAACGGTTCCATCACCGTCAAAGTTGCCTGTGCTACAGCTTTGAGGTCAAAACCTCTCCTCACCCTTTGCCCCTGACAACCACTGATCTCTTCTCCATCCCTCTTGCTTTCCCTTTTCCAGATTGCCACATGAATGGAAAAATACAATATGTAACCTTTTGAGACTGACTGTTTTCTCTCGTCATGAAGCACTTGAGACTCCTGCATGTTGTTGTGTGTGTCCACGCTCTTTAGTATTCCATTGCACGGTAAAATCACACTCTGTTTATCCATTCCCCAACTGAAGAAAATTTGGGTAACTTCTAATTTTTGGTAACGATGAGTAGAGCTACTACAAACATTCATGTATAGGTCTTTACAAAAACATATGTTTCATTTCAGCTGGATAAATACCCAGCAGTAGGTTTGCTGGGTCATATGGTGAGTGTGTGTAACTAGATGAGAAATTGCCAAACCATTTTCCAATGGGGCTGTGCCATCTTACATTCCCACCAACAACGTATGGAACTTCTAGTTGTTCTGTATCCCCATTAACACTTGATATTGTCAGTTAATTTCTAACTGACAAACTTTTGTTCTTCAAAGGACAACACCAAGAAAGTGAGAAGATAACCTACAGAATTGGAGAAAAGATTTTCAAATTACGTATCTGATAACGGTCTAGTGACCAAACACATGAAGTACTCTTATAACTCAACAATAAGAAGACAAACACCCAGTTTAAGAATGAGCAAAAGATCTGAACAGACTTTCTCCAAAGAAGGTATACAAATGACCAATAAGCACATGGAGACATGTTCAACATCATCTTTAGTCATCAGAGAAATGCAAATCAAATCCACAATGAGACACCACATCACACCCCTTGGCACCTATAATCAAAAAGACAGGCAATAACAAGTGTGGGTGAGGATGTGGAACAATTGCAATCCTCATACTTTGCTGCTGGGAATGGAAAATATTGCAGCCCCTGTGGGAGACAGTTTGGCACTTCCTCAGAAATATCCCATCAGTGCTGGTATGTTGTGTTTTGTTGTCATTCATCTCAAAGTATTTCCTAATTCCCCTTGTGATTTCTTTTTGGAAGGATTGGTTACTTAGAAGTGTGTGGGTTAATTTCCACGTATTGTGAATCCCCAAATTTCCTTCTGTTATTGATTTCTAATTTCATTCCATTGTGACCAGAGAAGATACTTTGTACAAATTTCAATCCTTTTAAATTTGTTGAGACTTTGTTGGAATGTATGGCCTAATATATCGTATATACTGGAGAATGTTCCCAGTTCACTTGAGAAGAATGTGTATTGTGCTGTTGTTGGGTGGAATGCCCCAAAGATGTTGCGTAAGTCTAGTTGGTTTATATTACTGTTCAGGTCCTCTATTTCTTTATTGATCTGCCCAGTTGTTCTATCCGTTATTGAAAGTGGGGTGTTGAAGTCTCCAACAATTATTATTAACTTAACTGCTTGTCCTGTCAACGTTGCCTCATGTGTCTTAGGCTCTGTTTTTCAGTGCATATTGTTTATAATTGTTATATCTTTCCGATAGATGGACACTTCATCATTATAAAACATCCTACTTGGTGTCTAGCAACAACTTTATCTTCATGTCTATCCTGTCTGATATTACTATAGCCAACAGTGCTATTTTGGTTACTGTTTTCATGGTATATATTTTCTATCCTTTTACTTTCAACTTATTTGTGTCTTTGGATATAAAGTATGTCTCTTGCAGACAAGATACAGTCGGATCATGCTATTTTTATCTATTCTTCCAATCTCTGCCTTTTGGCTAGAGTCTTTAATCCACTCACACTTTATGAAATTACTGATAAATGGTGGGGTTTACAGCTGCCACTTGCTATGTGCTTTCTATACACCCTTCATCCTTTCTGTTCCTCTGTCCTTCCATTATTGCTTTCTTTTGTGTTAAATATGTGTTTTTAGTGTACCATTTTAATTCCTTCATTTATTTTATTATTTTTTTACTTATTTTATTAATAGTTTATCTATTCCCTCCCCCTCCTTTGTGCTATTATTGTCCTACAAATTGCATCTTTATAGATTGTATGGTCATAACTGTAGATTTTTAATTATGCTTTATGCCATTTTCTTTTAAAATAGTTAGGAGAAAAAAATTACAAACAAAAGGTACTTTTATAGTGTTTTACATTTATCTATATAGTTAGCTTTACTGGGTTTTTTAATGTCTTTCTGTGAATTTGAGTTACTGGCTAATATCCTTTCATTTTAGCCTAAAGCACTAATATTTCCTGTAGGGCAAGTCTGCTACCAGCAAATTCAGTTTTTGTTTATCTGGAATGTCTTAATCTCCACTTCACTTTTAAAGGGTAGTGTGGCTGGATATAGAATTCTTGGTTAACAGGTTTTTTTCTACCAGCATTTTGAAAATGTCATCCACTGCCTTCTGGCCTCCATGGTTTCTGATGAGAAACCACCTGTTCCTCTCAAGTCTCCCTTACATGTCATGAGTCACTGCTCTCTTCCTGCTTTCAAAAGTCTCTCTGTCCATCTTTCCACAGTTTATGCATCTAGGTGTGAATTTCTTCAAGTTTATCTTACTTGGAGTTTGATGAGCTCCTTGGATGTATAGATTAATGTTTTGCACTCCATTTAGAAATATTTTTGTCATTATTTCTTCAAATATTCTTTCCGCCCCTTTCTATCTCTCCTCTCATTCTGAGACTCCCATTATGTGTGTGTTAGTATGCTTGATGATGTCTGGTAGGTTTCTGAGACTCTCTTTATTTTTCTTCATTCCTTTTTCTTTCTGTTTCTCAGAATAGATGATCTCAAGTGATGCATCTTTAGTTCACTGATTTTTTTTTCTTTTGCCTGCTCAAATCTTCTGTTGAGCCCTTCTAATGAATTTTTCATTTCCATTATTGTACTTTTCAGAACCAGAAATTCTCTTTGGTTCTTTGTTTATCCTTTCTCTCCCTCTGTGATATGTTCTATTTGGTGAGACATTGTGCTCATACTTCTCGTTAGTTCTTTGAACATATTTTAAATAGCTGATTTAAAGCCTTTGTCTAGAAATTCCAGTATCTGGACTTTCTCAGGGGCAGTTTCTATCAATTGCTCTTTTGTCCCTGTGTATTAGCCATTCTTTCTATTTCTTTTTTTGCATGTCTCATAATTTTTTTTGAAAAGTAGACGTTTTATGCAATACAACACGTCTACTCCAGAAATCAGATTCTCTCCCCTCCTAGGGTTTGCTGTTGTTGCTCTATGTTTAGTAAACTTCCCAAACTAATTCTGTAAAGTCTGTGTCACGTGTGGCCACTGAAGTCTCTGATCTGTTAGCTTAGTGGTCAGCTCACGATTGGACAAAAACATCCTTAAGTGGCTGGAGCTAGTACATCTCCCAGTGTTGGCTGGGTGTTCTTGCTGTTCTAATCAAGATTCAGCCAAACATAGTTGCAGTTCTGAACTATTTCTGGTTTTCGGGTTAATGTTTCCAACTATAGGATTGCTGTTCATCCCTTTAATCAAGAAGCATTTTGGAAACTTTTATTTCTCTTAAAATGTTAGGCCAGAGAACTTTATATAGCTTGGATCCAACAGAAAATGCACATAATGTCATGATCTTAAATAAGAATTATTATGTTTTCAATGTAATTAGGACTTAAAAAATGAAATAAGAAGTCAGGTAGAGTAAGATAGACGTGCAGCCTCTGGAGATCTTCCTCAGTCTGGAACAAGACCCATTCGTGTGTCACTCCTTGAGTCCGGGCTATACATTGGTTACGGCAGGCGCCACAGATGTCCCAATGTTCAAGTCACAGGTGTGTGCACGCGTGACTTCATTGGATGGTGGGCCCGTGGAGGCGGATGCCTTTGTCATTTCTCATCCCACACAGCACTGTGTTGTAGGATGCTCTCAGTGGAGGTTTCAACAGTGACGGTGGGAGAGTGGGTTTCTGTGCCCAGGCCTTTCCACAGTTTGTTCACAGCCTGAAATATTCACTTAGACTCAATCCTCAAGATGGACTAATTTGTTCTTGTCATATGTGCAAGGTTTGAGAGGATTTACTCTGGCGTTTAGTTAAGGCTGCAATTCATTTTGTAGAAATCACTTTGTAAATCAGCCTGATTATTGGGCTCAGTTTACTTTTGAAAATTTTGACATGAAAGAATTTATTGCCAAACCTCACACATACACTTATTCAAATGCACACACAGAAGCTGAACTCACAAAACAAAATGAAATGAGCCGCACTCCGTGCTGAGTTTCTTCGCCTCGTTCGTTCCTGTGATCCTAAGCACTAGTGGAATGAAGAGGTGTCAGTTCTTGTCAGCCACAAACTCAAATCAGTGAGAAAGTGGGGGAAGGCTCCTTGCCGTTCACTTCAATATACCCAGAGCACAAAACGGCGATCGGACACCAGCAGTTTATGACAGAGCGGGACGAAACAAACAAACGTACGTATCACTGTAAAGGTTGGTTGGTTCTTAAGAACCCTTCACATGAGCGAGGAGCAGTCTCAAGCCAGCAGTCAAGCTTCAGGCCCAGCCCTACGCCATGTGACTGCTGGAGGGGGGACGTGGTTGGTTGAGGTTCAAAGACCTGAGCTCTAATTGCCATCATAATTAGAATAAGAACATGTTGCTCACTCCAGAGGGGCCAGCCCCGCGCCCCTGGGAGAAAGTGTGTTTAAGAATTCCCACAGAGTCGCATGGGAGGAAAGCGACCTCGCTGAGCCGCCAACGTGGTCTTCAGCTTGTCCTGTGTAATTTCGTGCCACTCTTTTGAATGTGCTAACGAGGCTTGTTATTTTTAGCCGTGTCAGCGAGGGGATCAGACGCCTGCACGGGTGTGCTGCTTGAGGAAGGGACGTGTTTTCACACGGCCCTGAAAACAGCTTGAGAACGCCCTTTTCGGGGAAGGCAGAACTTTCTTTGTGGGCAGCTCCGTTTCTCCTGCAAATCCACCCCTTCCGGCCCTCGGAACGTGGAAGCATTGGAGGATAATGTTGTTAGTGACCAGTGAACGTGGACGGGGAGCCAAGCCCTCATCTGCTGTGGAACCCCAGTGGGCCTTAACCTGTCAGTGGTTGCACATGGGGGCGGTGGGATGCTGAAACCAGGGCATGAGGACACCCCACCGCCTGTGTCCTAGATGCCTCAGATGATGTCCTGCATAACCTTGTGGGTAAAGTCTGGGCTGTGGGGTCTGACAGCCACTTCCCGGCTCTCAAGGCAGACTCCTTAACTCCTCTTTGCCTGTTTTCTGAACCGGAAAATAGCCGTGACAGTAGTGCCTACCTCACAGGAATGAAGTGTCAGCTGCCTTTCACACGCGCTGGTCAGACAGAAAGCGTGCGGTAACTGCCGGTTGCTGTCACTGTCTGAGCTGCATCTGTGCTCAGGCTTGTGGAGCCTGCATTGACAACCTCCAATGATTCCCACAACCAAGTCTGTGATAAAGGACAGATCGAAGCCCCAGGAGGCAGCTGGAAGCCAAACGGACAGACAGCGATTCCCTGTCTCCTGATGAGGCAAGAGATGCAGATAAGAATCTGCCTTCAAGAGGAATTTAGGATTAAAATGAATTCTAAATCCGAAGTGAGGGTTGTTAGAAGCAGGAGGTTAGCAGGAAGAGGGAGTAAGAAAGGTTGTAGGGCTTTGGCTGGGATGGAGGCCTCTGCTGAGGTTGGCAGAGAGGCCTCCACGCACCTCGTGGGAGGCAGAGAGGGCAGGTGGGCATCCAGCGAGGCTGGAGCCCAGGAAATCGCTGTGGTGTGGCTGCAGAGTTGGGAGCAGGCAGCCTACAGATGGTTTCTTGCTGCCATGAGCGTGGATGGGCAGCCTGGGGGGTTCATGGAGGGAGAGGTCAGCACTCAGCCCTGAGGGTTAGGGGCTGTGGCTGTCAGGGTGTGGAAGGAAAAGTGACCACAGGGGAGACCCAGGAGGCACTGAGGGGGAGCTGGTTAAGTTGGCGTGGTCCACTTCAGTGGCCCCGGGTTAGCAGGTTTGGATCTGCTCATCAAGCCATGCTGTGGTGGCATCCCACATGCAAAATGGAGGCAGATTGGTACAGAGGTTAGCTCAGGGCCTGAAAGAAAAAACCATAAAAGCTCAAGTCCCATTCTACAGGGAAAAAACGAAGAAATAACAGAAAATGGCATATGTGAGGTTCAGTTTGGCGTCAAGGACAATTGCTAAGAGAGCCAACACCACAAACACAATGAAATCCATTAACCTCCCACTCTGGTGAGGGGGCCTCTCCCACCATCTCTCCCGTCCCTGCCGATCATGGAGGGTCTGCATCACGGGCATGGCTCTTCTCTTGTTGATTGATCGTCCAAGTGGCCAGCCCTAATTATTATAGGGTTTTCTTTCTTAATTAGTTAAGTCCAGAGCTGCCATTAGGGCTTGGCTTTTAATTCACCCCTCACTCATGGTTGACTTAAAGACACACCTTTTCTGACCTCTGTGTCAGCCTGGCGCTCAGCTCAGAAATGTTTAGCTTCCCTGAATGGTGACGTGTGGAACAGGCTATGGCAGGCAGATAATCAGAGAACACACATTTTCCTTTGGGCAGGAGGTGACCTCTTCAGAGTCAATGTCGATTTGCAGCCTTGCTCTAGAAGGCATGTGTGTCATTCTGACTCAGCTCCGTGTTGTGCCTCTGAGATGAGTCTAAGCTCAGTTCAAGTCCAAATTGCTGGGTGCTTGCCTGAGGTAGCGATGCATTGCATAGACTCATGAACAAAATTTCCTGTATTTTTGGATAAAGAAGGGGCAGCAGGGGCTGGCCCAGTGGTGTAGTAGTTAAGTTCACACACTCCACTTTGGCTGCCCAGGGTTCACCAGTTCAGATCCCGGGTGTGGACCTACACACTGCCCATCAAGCCATGCTGTGGCAGAGACCCACAGACAAAATAGAGGAAGATTGGCACAGATGTTAGCTCAGGGACGATCTTCCTCAAGCAAAAAGAGAAAGATTGGCGACAGATGTTAGCTCAGGGCCAATCTTCCTCATCAAAACAAGAGAGAAGAAGAAGGGATAGCAAACCTGGCCTCTGCCACATCCACCTGCGTGACATGAAGCCGCGCCTCTTCTCTCCACTTCTCGGGTTTTAGAGTCACATCATAACCTTCACTGGGGCTTTTTCAGTGGGGTTCAAGGTGTCCAGGGCTGCGGGGGGCTGTCCGTTCACCGGGACAACCAGCTCTGTGTGGAAATGGCTCAGAGAGCACAGGGGAAGACCAGCCACCGCCTGGGGTGGGAGGACGGGTGTGACACGGGGCCCCGTTCCAGGTGACCCAGCTGGACTCGATGGTCACCTCGTGAGGAGGATGAGAGGATGAGCTGCCTTCCCCCGGGCGTCCGCCCAGCGAGAGGCCGTCAGAGTGGCTGCTCTCCAAGACCTGCATCGTCGGAGTTCCCCGAGACGCTGACCTCTCTAAACCAACGCCGAGCGTCCTCTCTCCTGGGCTGACGGGCGCCCCGCTCCGTGGAGCGCTCACTAACAGGTTTTCTCTCGCCGTTTACTGCACGCCGAGGGCCAGGTCGGGTCTAATAGTCCCTTTTCAGCGAGCTGCCTGCGGCTGACTGTGGAAAGTGTGGGTTTGTCGTCGTTGATGGCTCCGGGTCATGGCTGTGATTATACCCTGTGCATCTTCTTCCCGTGCCAGCCTTTCAGCAGAGCAGCACATTATGCCTGGATAAGACTCAAAGAGCCGCTTAATATCAGGTTCTCTGGGGCTGTAATGAACGGTTCAAGATCGGGCAGATACAGCCGCAGCAATATTTCCGTACAGTCTGCCGGTTAAAACACGTCAGTCCCGTCTGTGGGCACTTTTTTGAGCTAAAACTCAACTTATCCATCTGCCTCTATCAATGGGAAATGAATGAAAGTTGATGAGTCCCTTGCATTCAGCCCAGGGCGGGAAACCCGTGTGCCACAACCAAGCAGCTCGGGCAAGCACGCTGTGGGAGCTCAGAGGGAGGAAACCAAACCCTGCGTGCGAGGGTGCCAGCCCGCGAAGCTCTCCTGCCCTTCAGCTGGGACGCTTGTGCTGGCTTGTCAGATTTTGTCCTTTTCTTGCACACTCCTGGGTGACGAGGATCTCCTGTTTATATTATTTTGGGATGCGGTGGGGAACCTCACTTCACATGTGCACTAAATGAAAGAGACCCTTGATCACCAAGCAAGTGCCTGTCTTCTGCCCTCTCTGAGGACGTGTCCTCACAGGGAAAGCCCTCTTTCCTCGTCCTTTTCCATGGTGTGCATCCACAGGTGTGATTGCAGGAAGTGCCATTTTCATAGAACACACATGTCTCTGCAGCGTGAGCTCAGGGGCTGAGGGACACGGTTTGACCGGCAGCCATGCCATGAGCTAGACAGGAGTCTTACGCTGGTGGTCTCACCTCCCCTGGCCTCTGCCTTCTCCTCGATTTGAGGTGCTGGCCAGGTGTGCTGCTGCACGGTCTGGCGCTCACCGCCCAGAAGCAGCGTCAGCCTCCACAGGTCAAAGGCAGAGTTGCCCACAACGCGCCCTTGCTCCAGATGCCAGCCGAAAATTTGGGGTCCTCCGCCCACCTGCACAGGCTGTAAGTCTGGGGGTTCTCGTGACCTCCTCAGGTGCAATAATTCACCAGAATGACTCACAGAACTCAGGAAAGTGCTATATCTGCAATTAGCTTCATTATAAAGGACACAAATCAGGACCAGCCAGAGGAAGGAGCCCATGGGCTGAGGTCTAGGGGTCCCGGGTGCTCTCCCACAGAATCAGGATGGGTCACTCTCCCAGAACGTGGATGAGTTGTTGTCCAGAGTTTTTACTGGGCCTTACTACATAGGCATGGTCAGCTGGTTGGGTGATTGAACTCCCTCCTCTCCTGGAGGTCAGGGGTCGGCCTGATATCCTGTGGTTGGTCTTCCAGGCATGGCCGCCCCTATCCTGAGCCATCTCCTTAGCGTAAGCTCTCTGGAGGGGCCCACCGAGAATAACAGAGAGGAGCCTCTATCTCGGGAAATTCCGAGGGCTCGGAGCACACCTCCCAGGAACCCAGGACAAAACCAGGCAAATTCCTTATTACACAGTAATTATAATGAGCTCTGATAGGAGGGCTGTGACAATTAAACGAGAAAATGCACATAAGCATGAATCACCATGTCGGATCCACAGTTTACACAGAAAAGGCAAATCAGCTGGTGTCCTCATGACTGTTAGGATCATCACAGCCCTGGAGAGGCCAGGGCCATCCCTGCAAAACCTTTACTTAAGGTGCCAGCAAACTTCCTAACAGGGTCCACGTGACCAATTCTCTATACGTCTATCTGTAAATAATCATTTCTGCATGAGCTAAGACACCTATCAGGCAACTGAAATTTTGTCAAGGTCTAAATTTCTAAATGCTTTTCAGAAAAACCTCAGTTTTCAGAATCTTAAAAGTGCATTTTGTTTACACTGTCTCTCACCTTTGAATTTTATCTGATATTCTGATGTAGCTTATGGGAAATTGATTGGTTAGCTCTAAAACCCACAGGCAAACCAATAAATGCAGATCATTTTCACACTTATATGTAATTTTCTCTTCCCAACTATAATTTGAAGTTAGTGTTATTATCCACATTCATAAGTAATTATTCTGATGAGGCTCAAAAAGCTTATGTGACTACCCAAGATCTTCGATCTGGTAAGGGATGGAGCGTTCTAGAGAAGCGGAATCATGTGAGAGGACTAAGTCGAGGTGCGGTCTTTGGGTCAAAGTTCCAGTGCTGTGCTTGGGTCGGGGGGAGAGCAGGATCTCCCTTCCACCCACCAGGAAGACCAGCTGCTCCAGAGCTGCTGCTGGATGTGCTGTCATGCCAGCAGGTAAAGGACAAGGTGACGTACAAGACATCCATCAGATACCAGAGCCAGCCGTGCGTCAGGCCATCCTGCAGGAATTCCAAACGAGGTGGCCCAGGACCAGAAACGGCTCCCTTGCACTAAGGGTAGAAAGGTTTCAGTGGGCAGTGTGCTTGGCAGATGACTTACAAGTGGCTCTCCAGGGGAAAAAAGCCCCGGTCCACAGTGTGCCATTTTCCACGGTGTCAATGCCTCCACCGGGGCCAAATTCAAGCCAGCGAAGCGCCGTCACTGTGTCCGAGTGGTGGGGAGACGGCACAGCAGCTTGGGCCGGGTGCTTGGCGCTGGCTCCGCGGGTCCAGGCTAGGCTCCTGCCCACCGTGAGGACTTGAATCTTGATTTTGTCATCAGTCTTGGCTGCATTGATCTGTCTCAGTCACCTTTGGATTCGTCCCAGTGTCGTGTTAGAAGAGGGTGAATTGGAGCAGGCTGGAGGTAGAGTCTTGGGGCACCGGACTGGAGCCCTCCTGGTGGACGCCAACTTCCGTGCTTGCCAACCACACACTCTCGCCTTGATCACATTTCTTTACTCTCAATGACACAATTGCAAAAACGGGTATACTTAGGGCATTTTTCCATCGGCAACCCTCCCTTCTGATGCTGGTCTCACTGTCTCTCCCTGGGCTTGTGTTTTCCGCAGATTTGTTAGCTCTCCAGGACTTTGCGGGAGTCGCTGACTGAGTGTGGAAGTTCAGGAAGGCTGGGTAGCTTTATAGCAACTCACGGAAAACAAGTCACGTTAGCTAAGTTTCAAACTCCAGGTTGATAGGACTGTAGTGAACAAAAAACGTGGTGGGAAACGTTGAGGAGCGTGAGTGCAGCGAAGTGTCCTGAGGACCTGCAGCACGCTCCTGGGGAAAGGGGCAGAACTCGATGGCACCTAAACGAGGGGGGCCGTGGACGGAAGGAGAAGAGTCACAAAGGGCCCTGACATCGGTCCTGGGAGCAGGAGAGCTGAAGAGGTGGAGGCGAAGATGTCCGTAAGTAAGGAGAAAGCAGAGCGCAGAAGGAGCCATGAGTCTGGCACTCAGTGATTTGCAGAGTCATTCTTCATGATCCCTGGGTGGAATTTGAGAAAAAGGGGCCAGTCTGGAACAGTGCAACAGAAAGCACGACGGAGACTCCAAGTGACTCAGCTGCGTGGAAAAATACAGTAAGGGAACAGCACATCGTGGAAAAAGCCTACGAGCGGCTGTCGTTTTAAAACTAGAGAATATCTTCCACGGCAATCACGGGACCACCGCACGTCAAGCCCTCTCTGTGTGCTTCCGTCAACACCCCGCCTTGTTTTCACTGGCTCTGTTTTCTGCCGGATTTGGAAATGATGCCCCAGCAAGCATCTGAGGGACAGCAAAATCCAGGCCACGACCTTCAGTCCTGTTCCTGCCAGAAGCCCGGGAAACCCTCCCCAGATCAGCGCCTCTCGGCAGGCAGGCCGTGCACTGTGGCCGCAGGCAGCCCTTGCCTGTGCCCCACCTCGCCTGTGCCCCCGGGCTAATTGGCCACTGCTGCTCCCAGCAGACAGGAGCCCTGTGGCCATATTTAACTCCCTTCTTCCTCTATGGGTATTTTTGCCGTTTTTTTCCCAGCCAACTCAGCTCACAGTCCTGCCGCATCAGTTTGCTCGTAGGAGCAGTTTGAGCATCCTGCTGTTAAATTTCCTTTGCACTTTGTCCTGCTGAACACAGTGAAAATGTTCCAGAAGCAAAATGTATTACAGGTCAGCATCTCGCAGCTGTTAATATGTTGGAGGTGTCCACTCCTTTGTGGGCATTAGTTCCAGTTGAAACTTGATCCGATCTTGATAACACAGTTCTGCTGGTCTCCAAGAGGCCTCTCTGCCCTCCAAGGCTTATTTCTACTTTAGCGCATCGTTACGTGGCGCCCACCTCTGTGTGATCAGAGAGGGTCGTTGTTTCTGGTGCTCTGGTTGGAACCACAGGTCTGTTCCTGTTGGTCTGTTTTCTGGTCGCTGCAGTGTCTCAGGCACAGATGGGCGGGCCAGTGGAGAGGGAAAGCCGTGTTTCTCAGGTCTTCCCTTCCGCCGCCTCCCTACTCTGCCTCTCTCCTTCCTGATGCACTAGCCGTGGCAGGTTAAGAGCTGTATTATCAACCCCACCCTTTCAGTGGCTGCAAGTAACAACAGTCTTATTTCGTCCTCATTTAATCGTCCAATTTGTGGGCTATCCTGGGGACCAGGGGGATCCTGCTCCATGCAGCTGTTCAGGGCCCACTGGCTGGAACTCCATCCCCCACCGCAACCCCTGGCCCACAGATGAAGGCCGTGGGAGGTCCGGGAAAGTGGAATGCATTTGGTGAGAACCAAGCCCATCTCTGACTCCCCTGGGATTTATGAAGGAAAATGTAAATGCCTCATTGTCCACCCATGTTCTAACTTGGGATGGGAAACACTGATTTACTTTTTTTCTTTTTTGCCGAGGAAAATTTGCCCTGGGCCAACATCCACAGCCAATCTCCCTCTTTTTTGTATGTGAGCTGCCACCACAGCACGACCACTGACAGACAGAGTGGTGTGGTTCTGGAACTGAACCTGGGCCGCGGAAGCAAGCATGATGAGCTTAACTAGGCCACCAGGGCTGGCCCTGAATTACATTTTAAAGATTGCAAAATCTGATCCCTCTTGCTCAGTCAGTGGGAAAACATCTGTTGCCCAACCGGCCTGGATCACCATCCTGGGTGCTCCTCGCTTCCAGAGGCTGACATTTCCTGTATCTTTTATGATCATTTTGGGGGCATTTATGGCTGATTGATATGGAAGAAAAGCCTCAAAAACAGAACTGTGATCTGCAGTGGGACTTCCAGTTTCTGATGCTGGTCCCAGGGTAAGATCCTACTTGACTTTCGAGGCTTTGCTCCCATGTTGCTTCCTCCCTGAAGTGCTTCTCCAACCTTCCCCTCCTTTCCCAGAACCACCCTGTTCTGGCCAAGCAATTCGCTGATTCCGCATTTTCCAAGAGCACCTGCTAATCGCGCATGGAGCCAGGTCCACATGGTGCCGCCCTTGGGCACTGGTTTGCTTCTGCGGCCTGGATGTGAGCCCTCAGGACAGGCAGCCACCATCTTAGCCCTTAGATCTAGCAGGGCGCACACAGATAGTGCCCAGTAAATGCCTCTTAAATGGATCTCAATTACGGCCTCAAATACAGCCACATCCAAGTGGAGCTGGAGGTGTAAAATGGGGTGTTGCTTCGTGGCTTTGAGAAGACAACATTATGAGAAAGACAGTGGACAGGTACTTGGTTCTCCCCCTTCCCACTAGAAATTGCAAGGAAAGTGCCTCTCAAAGCCGATGGGTCTCTTCTGTTGTGCTGTTGGATAGTAGTCGGAGCGTAGGAAATTCCCCGAATGTCCGTCACCGGGGAATCCCTAGGTGGGTCCTGGGACAGAAAGTGCAGAGGGAGGTGGTGGGCCTCGGTTAGCCATGCTCGAGGAGGCTGGAACCCTGAGCAGACAGGGCCCCTGGGTGGTGCAGAGAAAGAGGCTGTGGGAAGGGGGAGCCAGGCGGCGAGGGGGGAGGCCGGCTCCAGGCGTCTGCAGGAGGGTGCGTGATATCTGGGTGCCGGGGCTGAGCGTCTCGTGTCTGCAACGCCCCTGTCCCTGGGCTGCAGTAAGGTCGTCTCCTTGGGTGGGAAATCCGGGTGGGGCCTGAATCTTGCTTGAGCTCAGGCCCACCGGCCTGTCTCAGGGAGATTCTGTCCACAGGGCTTGTCCAGGGGGACTTGGCACTACCTGGTGAAGGGGACCGATGGGGTCCTGAAGGCAGCCCTCTTCCCATGGGTGCTGCCTCTGTCCCCTTCATGAGGCTACGGATGACCCCACATCCCTCCTTAATACCTGGACCCGACCGGCACGGTCATCCTCCTGTCCTGAGCTGCTGGGGGAGCAGCAGGGCCCCTAACAACACATCCGTCAAGCTGCAGTTAATGACTTCACTGTTTTCAGAACTCTTACGAGACACCATCACAGATAATGTCATCAGAGATTACTCCCGCCTGCCTTCCTCACAGGGCCGTGTCTGTGTGGGAGAATTATTGGCCAGCGGTCAGAGGAAATTCCCTTCTCCTTATTGGGGCCCAATTGATGGGTTGGTTCTTTTCAGGAGGCAGTGGGAGGGAATGTAGAACTCCAAGTCAAATATCAGTTTAAAAATAAAAGTTTTCTCCTAAACAAAGTCCTTTTCTTTTCTACCTCAAATTAAATTGAAGAGTAAACAACATTGCACTGATTCTGTGCAAGAGAATGACTATCCCACTGGCTGCAGAGTTTCTCTCATTTCAAAACTTTGAAAAGTGAAGCCCTGCCACCCTGTCCTAGGACTGGTGGACAAACTCTACACCCTCAACCTGGCCACTGCCTGCACGGGGCGAGGGGACTGGCTCCTCACTGATAAAAGTGGGTGTCAAGGCTGGCATCCCTGTCATAGCCCTTTCTCTTCTGTGCACTGAGAGTGGAGATGTCTTTAATCTCAAGAAGAGGATTTATCAAGTACCAAGCAGTCACACCTTCTCACGGCAAGATATAAAATTTTGCTGACCTTTCCCCTATTTTATATTATACATAAAATATTCTCAATATGTACAAAGAGAGAGAATATTCTCAGTACGTATATGAAAAGAATGGTCTCTATATATGTAAATATTGCATATTTTAATAAATAGTATGGGAAGTGTATATATAAAATACAAGATTTATGCATTATATATATTTTCCATATAGGCATATATATGTATATCTGTATATATATGTATATACACATACACACACACCCCTTCTCTTTGAGGAATGAACCAGTCAGGTCTCCTGATTTCTTAGCATGTCATACAGTTTTTTAAATGCTATCTTGATCCAATTTTGAGGCCTGGCTGGAGCTGATTAAACTCACACCTCCAACCACCTCCCTTATCATCTATCACACGCAGCGCCACTGTCCAACTGCCCTGGTCACCCCAGAGCCAGGTCCCAGATAACTGAGGACAGCCCCTCTGACCCAGGGCCCACCAGAATTATTCACACTAGCCAATCTTATGCCTGCTTGCCCTGCCTCATCCGTTCCTTCCGCAGAAACCACAGTAAACGTTCTTGCCCACATTCTCCCCCGGTTCCCTATGCCTTCTGCCCTGCCCTGGTGCTTCCTGTGTGTCCCTGCATGGTGTAACGTACCCCTTCATCTTGGGGTCTGTAAGTAACAAACTGCCTTTTAGTGGCAGTTGTCTCTGATCTGTTGGCCTTACCACACCTAAATAATAATAAAACCTACTAAAACACAGCAGTCGATCAAGCCCAGCTTTTCCTAGATGAAAAAAAAGCTAGGCTCATGGTGCATGACCAAGAAATCCTGTGACCTGCCAGTGAAGACAGTGCCAGCATCTCCTGGCACAGTCCACCCCTCCCTACTTCTTCCTGGGAGTTGGAGAGGCACCCGTAGTGACCCTTGAACTTGGCCGTTGTCCACTCTTAATGGGAGAAGGTTCTCAGTGAGCCCTGGCCCAGCAGCAGCCAGCTGTGATGCAGCGACGCCAGCCTGGAGAGGAGAGCCATGCGTGGGCACTTTCATTTATCTGTTTACCTCGTCATTGGGTCCATTCAATGTCTAACTCTATGACCTCTCCGTTTTGTGTTAACTCTTTATCTAGTGCCCACACACTGTTCCATTTTAATCTGATTCGGAATAAGATGATCTCTAAACTGAGAAAGAACCTCAGTCCACTGGGTCTGAGAATGGCCCTCCCAGGTTTGATCCAACACTCACACGGTCCTTTAGCCAATCAGAGTCTCTATGGCATTGTGGGCCTGGCCACAGAGGGGTCCTGGTGTAACTAGCGATAACAAATCCTACAATGGGATGGGCAGGGCACATTAGTACAGGGAGGTCGTTTTCCAGCCTTGAACGGTTCTAGCAACGTTCAGAAGCCGTGGGATTAGGGGGCCCACAGCAGAGAAGAGAAAATCATCCCGGCCTCCGTGATTATGTGTGGTCATGGGATCCGGGACTGAATCCCCCCCGTCCCCGCTGTGCTCCCAGTTCCGACTTCCTGGGCACTCGGCGCCCTCCTCCTCGTACCTTGACCACCGGGTATTCTCCCACCATCTTGCCTCCCCTCTTCTTTCCTCTGGTCTTTCTGGCGAATCATAAAGTGCTGAATTCCTGGGTTTTCTGCAGACTTCCTCCTCTTGGCCTCTTACATCACGAGAGGCTCTCATACCCCGGGTGTGTAAGCTGGAGTCCTTCCCTCCATGGCACCCTGCTCATGCCCCGTCGCCCGCTCTGAGGTGTCTCACCTGCCTCAGTGGCCCTCACTGAAGGTTTGCTGTGTATCTACATCGCACTTAGCGTTTAAAGTGGGTTGGAAATTTCAGCCACTTGATTCCTCAGGCACTTGCTCTATACACCTCAAGACCCGATTCTTCCTCGTCAGGCCCAGCCACACAAATGCGGGGGTCTGTACACAGAAGGATGGCACCCTGTAAGGTCTTTGAGGGCTGAGGTGATGCCCCATGCTCCCTCGATTCCGCAGGGAGAGTGATTCCCTTCAGCCTCCCCTCACGGTATCTCCGGAGGCCATGTGTGCGGCCGTGGCCACTGGTCCTGCCCTTTGGGAAAAGCTGGCGTGACCCAGGCATCAGCTCTCAGGCCAGCATCTCAGGGAGGGCCCAGTGACTTTCACAGACTGATCTCGATTATCATAGCCACAGTTAAGAACTGGAAATCCCCGTGTGACTTTGTGACTGGTAGGGGTGATGAAGACCCACCCATGACAGACTTGCAGGTCAAAGAAGTCCTTGGTGTCTGTGCCCAGTGAGCAGGAGCGCCTGAGTTCACAGGCAGCGTTACTCAGAAGCCAGGCACCTGTCTTCTCCCTCAGGCAGGTTCCAGAGTCCTAGAACCTGGCTCATCAAGTGTGGTCCAAGGACGCTGGGAGCTTGTTAGGGATGCAGCGCTGCAGACCCCACCAGAATCTGCATTTCAGCATGAGCCCCGGGGGTTTCATGCAGCACTTTCAAGTTTGAAGGACACTGGGCAAGGCCTTGGTAGCGTTACAGGTAACCCTGGGGGAGGGTATCTCGAGCTGGCGAGTGACCAAGAGGAGCCTCTCTGTTCATAGCCATGTGTCTTCCCATATCTCTTTAATGATCTGATGAAGGGGAATGACATTTTGTGGGGAGTATTATCTCTCCATTATCCCAAATGCCGATTCATTGGTGGCCTCCTTTTTAATGACAGCGGGCTTTCAGGAGCAAAACTGTCAGTGGGGGCAACACTTTTCTCGTCCCTCCTGTAACTGTCCTCCAGGAAAGGTCCTTGTCTGGCAGGTCCCTGAATGGTTTTCATGGTGTTGGTCCATCCTCTTTCAATATAAAATGAATAAAGGAAGACAGGGCTTTGGCTGTATCCTAATATGTCATCAATAGGAGGAATTTCAACATAAGAATTAAGGTCTGGCCCACCCACCTGTTTAAATTCTGCCTCGCCAGAGTGAGACACAATACTGGTCAATTTAAACACCCGTAGTAGGACAATAAAGTGAACTGCGGCTCTGCCAAGTGAAAGTAATGAATGTGGGTGGCCAAAATTAGCAGGGGTAGAAAAGAGTGTGTGAGCCAGATCAATGACTGCACACAATCAGGGCTGATTGAGAAACAGCTTCCAGCACGGAAACAATGTGGAGCCAGCCCGGCCAAGTGGGCACAAACTGCTAGTTTGCTGAAATTCACAGTCAATCTCCAGGATCCCTCTATGTTGTTGATGAGCCAAACCAGGGAATTAGGGGGAGTGGGGGTGCATTCCCAGCATTCCCGCTGTCGCATAACAGTTGTCATTTCACACACTCCCTCTGGAACCCAGAACTGTTCATATTTATAATTTCAACAGGAGAAAGCCAGAGGCTCCCATGAAACATACTTGGTTGTCGTTCCTCATGCTCTCCGTGCTCTGCCCCCTGGACCGGGGCTGATCCTGCCTCAGAAGCACTATAAACCATTCTGATCATCCACAAGACTGACTCAGAACATTCAGTTGATTCTGTGCTGAACTGATGAGGTTACTACAGCCCCATCACCTCAGGTCCGTCCTCCTCAGGATCCTCAATGGTTCAGGGTTAAGTTTCTAAGATTTAATATTGCCTGTGACCCTATGTCTTAAAATCTTCAAATTCATGCAGATCTGGTACTGTTGTGCATCCAGAAGTGAGGGGTTTGCTATCATTCTTCTTCTCCTGTGGAGAGCTTGGCCTGATGCCCAGTCTGTAGAACCAGAAATGTCTGAATTCCTTAAATTCGGAAATATCAAGACAAATCAAAAGAATGACTTAAGAAGCACCCTCTTCAGGTGTGTGTTCTCACTCTTACCCCAGGAACCCAGCATCCTGGGACCACTGATGCCCTGGGAACAGAGGCGAAAGTCTTGCATCTAGTGAAAGTTCTCATCCAGCGGGAATCAGAGCTGTTAAGAAGAAACAGCCACAAATAATGCCTGTAGGCATTCATCCTGCCTCCTTGTCTGGAGGAAGGGCTGACGGCCTTGGGATGTTCGCAAAGATACTGACGGAACTCTCGCTTTCCTCTTATCTTGAAGGTGACTTCCTTTATACGCCAATGAAATATGCCTCAGGTCAGCGTATTCTCTAGAGTGTCAAGGAGATGCTATGCAGATGCTTTCTTCAAAGTTATCGTCGGTCCAAGGTCCTAAGTGACCTGCAGGACCAACTACTTGGAAACCAGCAGCTTTCGCACAACTGTGAGGGTGGCCTTCCTGCAGCAAGCTTCTTGGCGCAGCAGCCCGGCAGGTGCTGCCTCGTTTCAGGAGACCCTGCTCCTGTGTACATCAGGGTCCAGTCAGAGTGTTCCCTGGATAATTTCTGGCACTGAGAGAGGAGTTGGAGGTTAAGTGTTCCCTATGGGAAATCTTTATTTCTCCCCAGCGAGTTCCTGCTAAACCTGCCTTTATCTGTTTTTCAGGTACCTAGTCCCATGTGCATCACATCCTACCCGAATTTTGCACAGTCCTAACGGGTCCTAACAGGTCACCCTGCCCACGGTCCCACATGGCCCCAAAGCACCCTCTGCTCAGACAGTGGAGTCCACTTGCTAAAGGCCAGTCTGATCTTGTCAGTCTCTGGTGGAAACTCTTCAACGGCTTTCTGCTGCCAAAGGAAATCACCAGCACGATCTGGGAAGCCCCTCAGGATTTCCCCTAGACGCTTCTCCAGTGCATATCCTCAAATTCCTTTGAAACTTATTCCTCCCATACCTCCATGCTCCTGCGCGTCATTCTCCTAAAACACCTGCCTGCTCCGCCTCCTTCAACCAACTTACTCCTGCTTTTCCTTTGAGCCTGGCAGACACCTTCTTAGAGAGCCCCTCCTACTACCCCAGTTGGGCTGGGTGCCCCCTCTGTGCCCACAGTCCCCACCCTCCTCTTCCCCAAAGCACGTTGCAATTGTTTGTTTCTCCTCCCTGGATGTGGACACCTGTGTCTCAGGTGTGTCAGCCCGAATCCTCTCCAGGCTCACCTCTCCAGCGACAGGCAGATCACGCCATCACTTGTGACCACCGAGGAGCTTTTCTCGAGGTTTCAGGAACAAGTAGCCAGCATGCAGGGCAAGCAGGACGCACTTTTGCGGGCAGCTCTAAGCAGTAATGGGTGGGGATTTGGGGGATAAATACCCCAGCCCCCTTGTCCCTCCGTGGGGTGAGTCTGGGTGGGGCCTGCACTGTCTACTGCTTTCTTTCGTGGTGGTGAGGCCCCAGTTGCCCACGAGTGACACTTGCTTGTTGTACACCATTTCCTGCCTCATTTCTGCATCCTCTGTTTTCCCCTAGAACCACTTCCAGTTAGGTCTCCTGCACTCAGGTCCTCGTCCCGGCTCTCCTTCTGGAGGAACACCAGCTGGAAGCAGGCACTGAGCCTGTCCTCTCTGTATCTCAGCCCCTGGCTTCATGTCTGAGACTGGGAAAACTTCCACAGACACTTGTCAAATTAACGATTGGCAGAAAAATAAAATGAACTTCAAATAAGTCTATCTTGTCAATGTCTCTAAAGAAGGGTGTGGTATGTGAGGAAGAAGTTGAAAAAAAATGACCAAAATGAGATCACTGACAGAGTGGTAAGATACGTAATTTTCCCGGAGAAGCAGACGCTTCGCTCAGATTGTTGAGATTCTGTCTGCTACGATGGGACTTCCGCATCCCAGAGCCGACCCCTCAGGCCAAGGGCCCAGGCACCCTTCATCCAGCTCTGCACACTTACCAGTACCTTCATCCTCTCTCCCTGCCACTCCATCCCCCTGCGTTCTGAAGCCTCGCGTCCTAAAACCAAAGGTCTCAGCCTCCAGGCACCGTGAGAACAACACCTCCTGGATCCCGGGCCTGAGCAATGACAGAGTGTTCAGGACGCGGGAGAGGAACCCTCGGAGGGGTACAGGACCAGGAGGTGGGAGCCCTTGTCTGCTGCCTTAGGGATGGACTCGGCGGGGCCCACATTACCGGGGCTCATCAGGGTCTGCCTTGGCCAGTTGTCCAGCTTAGAAGGTGGCGTTTTCAGCCCTTCCTCTGTCGCTGCCTCCCGCGCTGCCTTGCTTCCACTCCCCGCCCTCCTCCATCTCTTCTCCTGGTCGCTTGCTAAGCCAGGTGCCTGGAGCTGCTCCTGCCCCAGCCCAGCAGGGCCTCCTGCCACTCTCGGGGCCCGCAGAGGGCAGGTGGGTTACACGGTGTGCCCTGCCCTTGCAGCACCGTGGTCATGGTGAACCCCCAGCAAGGTGGTGGGAATACCGCCTGGGAAACTGAACTGTAATTCACGCGAACACTGCTCGCTGCCAACAGGAGTAATCTGAGAACAGAAGGCTCTTTTCTCAGTAAAAGGTTTTTGGGCACTTCCCTCCCCGCTGTGCGGTCCTCTCCTGGAAGCTCCCTGACATGACAACTGTTGCCACCACAGTACCATTATCTGAGTGTTAGGGCACATCCCGGTGACTCAACACAGACATTCATACAGAGCATCTCGAGGGGGCCTAGAGTGACCTGTGAAGTGACTCGGCAAGTTTTGTGTCAGCTTCACAGACGAAGGCAGCATTTCAACCTCTCCGAGCCTTCTCCAAGTTGGCCAACAGCAGGGCATCACCTCATCGGACTTCCCACACGAGCGCCTTCATTTAATCTGGCCAAAAGTCAACAGCTGCTTGGCACAAAAATTTACCAGTTCTTCAGTAATTTGAGCCACAAATGTTGGAATGTGGAATCTGTAAGACTGGAAAACTAGAGGAAATGCATTCAGAAAAGTTAGAAAGTAAGTCATGTATATTTGCTCTATCTGATCAAGCAGAAGGTGGGGTGGGGAGGTCTGTCTGGGGCCCTCCTCCAGAACGGCCTAGGGTCTGCTCGTGGGCGCCTCCCCCCATCACCACCATGATTGAGATCTGAGCGAGGGCTGATGGACTTGCTGGCCACCTTCACAACACGTCCTGACAAAGACCGGAGGGGGCCCCTCCAGGCAGGAAGGGGAGAGGAGTAAAGCGTCCACACATCCTTCTGCCTTCTCGGCTCTCATCCCCAAAAGGCATCTCTGGTGGGGTGCATGTGCCCCCAGGCGCTGCTGAACCCCCAGATCTGTAAAACTCTCAGCCCCCATTCTGTCCTCTCATTCCATGCGTACCTAGTTTTCTCTCCGCTCTTATCTTCAAATTAATGGCTTTCTTTTCTTTTAAAAATGTTTTCTCCTAAATAGTTTATAAATTTGACCTACACGCCTTTCACGCCTTTTTCCTCTTCCTCTTCCTCCGGGTCCTTCAGCCCACACGTGTTCATGCTGCCCACCCTCGTCTCTGCTTGTCGCTTCTCTGACCTTCAGCTTCTTGCTATTCGGGCTCTACTCTTCCACTAATTGGCTTCTATCCTTTTATCATTGATTTTAATTAAAATTTACCTATTCTACCTTCTAACTTTATTGAGGTTTTGTATCTAATTTTATATGTTTGCTTTATTCCTCTTAATGTTTTTCTCTTAATACCATCTCCTTTTCCTAACTCACAATGCCTTTATAAGCTTCAGCTCTTTTCATGATTAAAAAATGCATCTTTTACCTCCCTCTCCCCACTGCTTTTATTTCCCTCTTTTCTCTTTGTTTTATTATGGCCAGCAAGGAGCCCAGCAATGTGCCCCAGGGGCGTGATCCAGGGGCGGGAAGGCCCACCAGAATAGGGGGTTTAGGGGCCCAGTTCCCCGGGACCCCTGAAGCTGGCCCTGGGGTCATTGAAAGTGGATTTCTCAGCCCATTTTCAAAAGCCACTTTCCAACGCTCACTCTCACTTGGGAGCTGGCAGGAGACGAGGGTTGGCTGCTCCCCCGGCAGAAGTGCGTGCCTTCTGCTCTTGCCTCTCAGAACCAGGCCTGCTGCAAAGAGCTGTCTGAGCATCAGGCCGGGGCCAGGGGCTTAGGAAGGGCTCACAGCCTGCCTCCAGGGAGGCCCCCTTCTGAGCAGGGTCTGGAGGGTCTCCATGCGCTCTGCATGCCCTCCACAGCCAGCCCCCTTGGCACGCATGAGCAGGAAAGAGAATGTGGCTAGACCAGGTTTATCCTAAGTAGGGCTTTGAACAAACAAACAAGTAGAAGCAGCTGTGTCCAGCTGGGACACCCTCTTGATATTTTAGGGCTAGTTTGGGGCCACCCAAGCCCCCCAGCACATAGAATGAAGGAAATGGATTACCTCCAGCTGTGGGCTGAGGTCCTGTCTCTGTGGACAGGGGAGCACTCCCCCCGTGGCCTCTCATGGACCTCAGTGCTGCCCCCTCCTCACCCCAGGCCTCTACTGGTTACCCTGTGATGTGAGCCTGTCTGAGTGACCCCAGAACAGGAGAGACAGGGCCTGGGGAGGCCTCCGAGTTCACTCCCCCAGGAACTCACCCCCAACCTCCACCTCAGGCCAGGCGAGTGTGGCTTGCACGATTCCGTGAGCCACACAGCTAGGCTTCTAAGATACATAATAAAGACAATGCCTTGCTTCCTTGGGTCCATCAGACCCCCTGGAATATGGATGTCAGGCCTCAGTTTCCCTGTGTGGGAGTTCAGGTGGCTTCATTACGAATCTTAAGAGCATCTTTCTCCTGACTCACCAGTTGCCTGGCCTCTGCTGTCTGAATTTCATCCACATGTTGGGTATAAAGAGGCATTTGCCCCTCACTGGGGTGTAGGCAGAAAGCTGGACATGGACCCTGGTGCCTAACGAGCAATTCACATTAATCGTTGTTGTGGTTACGTTACGAGCAGTAAGAGCGTTGCTGTTCTGAATGTGACCTGAATGTGACCAGGGTAGAGTCGGGGTTCCTGCTGTGTGGGGAAATCTTCCCAAGGGGTCATTTGGGGATTTGTGGAGGGAGCAGGGCAAGTTCAGCCAAGAAACTTTCTAGATCTATTCAAGACCTCTTGCTCTCTGAGACCTTGCTTTTTTTAACACTACTGCAAGGTCTTCCAAAAGAGCCGGGTTGGTCCACTGCTTGCTATTAACAGGTCGTTTGTGGTCTGTAACCTCCTGCATCGGCACAGGGGATGCTCCATCTGGAGTGCCCGGTCTGCATCGGCACAGGGGTGCTCCATCTGGAGTGCCTGGGCTGCATCGGCACGGGGGGTGCTCCATCAAAGTGCCTGGGCTGCATCGGCATGGGGGGTGCTCCATCTGGAGTGCCTGGGCTGCATCGGCACGGGGGGTGCTCCATCAAAGTGCCTGGGCTGCATCGGCACGGGGGTGCTCCATCTGGAGTGCCTGGGCTGCATCGGCACAGGGGGTGCTCCATCTGGAGTGCCTGGGCTGCATCGGCACGGGGGTGCTCCATCTGGAGTGCCTGGGCTGCATCGGCACAGGGGGTGCTCCATCTGGAGTGCCTGGGCTGCATCGGCACGGGGGATGCTCCATCAAAGTACCTGGGCTGCATCGGCACGGGGATGCCCCATCTGGAGTGCCTGGGCTGCATCGGCACGGGGGTGCTCCATCTGGAGTGCCTGGGCTGCATCGGCACAGGGGTTGCTCCGTCAAAGTGCCTGGGCTGCATCGGCACGGGGGTGCTCCATCTGGAGTGCCTGGGCTGCATCGGCACGGGGGGTGCTCCATCAAAGTGCCTGGGCTGCATCGGCATGGGGGGTGCTCCATCAAAGTGCCCGGTCTGAGAGGCCCAGTCATCAGACAGCAAACCAGCCCGGCCAGGGCAGCCCGAGAGCATGAGAAGTGACCCCAGGAGCAGGCAGCCTGCTTTATCACATCTAAACCTTATTAATCCACTTCTGGGCTCTGGAGAATGCAGCTCTCGGCGGTCAGCACAGAAAGGCTGAGTTTAACTGCAGAGCTGGCCGAAGCTCCGTGACCGGACGTGGACACTGAGGTGGGGCTTGGTGAATACTGCCGTGGGAGTCAGGCCCTGGGGACGCTGGGAGGCTGGCCTCTCCCAGGCCCAAAAACCAAGCTTTGCCATCTCAGACCCGCAGATCCCAGGCACCAAATCATGGGCGCCAGAAATGTCCCCTCGCAGGGTACAATTGACTTTTGTAGAATAAGAAATGTGTGAAGAATAATGTAGGACTGGCTGTGGCTCTTGCTGACCTTTCTGTATTTTGGACTTGTCAGCAGAAAGCGCTGGACAGGCCAACCTGGGTTAGTGCAGACCTCCCCTCACCATTACTGATGCCCACAGGAAACCTGACCTTTACTGTGACCCTAGGAGCTGAGGTCAGAGGACCACCTTTCAACAAATAACAATTTCCAGTGGAAATTTTAAAAAGAGCAAAGTTTTTGACCCCTCTATCCCCACTCTCTGCCTATTTAATTTATGTCCTAATGACTGAGAACCGGTGTTCAGTGGGTTTGATACGGGTGCCCTGTGAGAAAAAGATGGGCATGCTGGCGAGTGCCCGTGGCATTGTTCCGCTGTTAAGAGCTGGGGTTGGCTGCTGGACCCCTGGCCCTGCAATCTTAGAAGAGCCGAAAGGCACCACCGCCCCGCTCTCCTCCAGCACCAGGGCCGCACTAGGCTGCTGTGCCCACACGCCTGCTGGCTTTCAGGGTCCCGGGACTGCTGTTTGGCAATCCGCCTGACTCCAGGACACAGCTGTTCCCCTCCCCCACCGTGCCTGACTGAGTTCTTACGGCCAAGGTCAATGTCGACGTGCACTTGCTTTGAGGTTTTCCTGGGCCAAGCCTGTCTTCAGAGGTTTAGTGGCTCTCCGCTGAGGTCTGGGGCAGAATGGACTCAGCCCTACCCTGAGGCCAGCCGACCGACAACAACGGTGTCCAAATGCAGCCCAGGTCCTCGTGATCCGCCATCTGCCCGGCCAGGACTGAGAGCGGCCCTGTTTATGGAGAAGACGAGGTCTTGGATTGACTTCTCACCCGCACTGGGTCATTTCAGCGCTTCCCCTCGGTTGGTTTTCCTGAATTCCTCTGTGTTTACCCTGTTCTCACTCCAGGGGTGGTCAGTGGCACGGCCGTGAGACTCGTTCCCATAGTCACAGTAAAGCTGTTGTTGAGGGGGCCGCCCAGCACAGAGCGTCACCTTCAGGAAGCATATTTCCGGATTTGGTACTGAAATAATCGTGCTTTCTCCAAGGAAAATGGTCTGCTTGTATTTTATGGATGCTTTAACCATGTCACAGATCCCGCCTCCTTTTTGCAGAAATTTCTAGAAAGCTTGGAACTAAGTGTGTGGCCTGCTTCTAGCAAGGGCATTGGTCCTTACCATGCAACTTGGCACATTTATTTGAGTCCTGGCCTCGTAAGGTTTTTAAATTTTTTCTCATCTCCCTTTTGACCCTCTTTCCTCATACTGGTTTGTATCTATGCGAGCCATCGTAAATTCGTGTTGTAATGGAATAAGACAGAGGTATAAATGTACACTCAGTACAGGGAATCAATTCAGCCTGGTTTCAGGAGTCCCAGCCCTGCCACCAGCAAAGCTGGCCTGGATGGCCTCTCAGTGTCCTCCCGCGGGAAACCAGGGGCAGAGCACTGCTGCCCGCGGCGGTCATGCCCGAGGTAGCAGTAAGGAAGGAGAAGCAGGTGCTGGCAGAGGCTGCCCAGACCCGGCGTGCGACTGCTGCCTCCCAGGGCCTGGACACTCCCGCCCATCAGCATCACCGAGCCAGGAGGTCCTCTCGGGCTCTGTACCCACCCAGTGTGGTTCTGGGAGGGGCTGGGCCGGAGGACCCCTCACCAGTGGACCTGACCTTGCGTGGTACCCTCCTCCCTTGATGCGACTGGGCTCCTTCGACACCCAGCCTGCACATCTGAAGACCCCACACCCATCTGACTGCCTTATGTAGCAACATGGCTGAGTTGTAGAATTACGTTCAATTGTTTCCAGTTTGTGATTTTATACAACATGGGGGACGTCAACGGTCCAGTTTGATAAAAGACTAGGCCTTAAAATCAAATTAGTACATTGAAAGAAGACAAAATACAAATGGTAGGTATAAAAACAAACAGAGAACTTAATAGGAAACCAGCACAGCCATTCAGACTCAGAAGGGATCTGGTAGCAGATCATTTAAATCCCATTCGTGCTGAGTCTACACTCCACAGTTACTTGATGTTCGGGACGATCTGTGCTTAGGGCCAACTCCAGGTGCGTTTGCTATGGAGAGATGCTTAGTGATGGTGGAAAATGCGCAAATAGATTAAATAGGATCGTTGTACATTTTGAGGGCCAAGTGGAATTTCTGTAGGCCTAATGGCTTTTGAAAGCCCCCTGCCAAGTTAGACGCCGGCCGTCTTACTCCTTGACATGACCATGGCACCAGGGCTGTTTGCAGGAACAGGTGAGACACGATTTTCCTGGAAGGAATCGTGAATAATATTTAGTACACAAACAGCATCGTCAAGTTTCCACCCAACCCTCTGTCCATATAAGTGATAATAACCCCGTTAGTAATAGCGTTATTGATGGAGCAACTACGAATGCCAGAGATGGCATCTAGGGTCTTTACCATCACAACCGCGCGTGGGGTGAGGGTTATTATTCCCCTTGTGCAAATGAGGCAGCTGAGGGAGAGGCGAGCCCCCTGGTCACAAAGCCCTGTCCCTTCCTCTGTGTCAGGAGCGTCTTTCCTCTGCCCTGGAGTCTGTGGGACACTCCTGTTCTGGAACAGAACTTTCTCTGGCCAAGTGAAGCTGGCCATGCTGTGCGACCTCCTGGGCCTCCTGTGTTGTTCACGTTGTTTACCCAGAGGGCCCATCGGCTCAGAAAACTGCATTGGAATTTGAGAGTTTTTTAAAAAAACAAATGCCTTTATCATATCCTATTTATTAACAATTTAAAAAGCTCAAGTTACAATTTCCTGGTCTTTCTGCATCCCTGAGAGAGACGTGACCACTATGACCTGGAGTGTTTTAACACAGGCCTTATTCTCACCAAAGCCTCGCACTTTCAATCCAGAGCTGCCTCTCCTTTCATCCCGGGTCATCAGCCGCTCGCAGAGCCTGCCCTGGGGCGGGAGACGGGCACGGCAGAGTAAGACCCTGGGCATCTCCTCCTCTCCTCGCTTTGCACTGTCAGCACCCCGTCAGCAAGGAGCTGAGGCCTGGCAGGACGAAGAGCAGGCTCTGGCCGGCCCCGTCCTTACACCGAGGGGACCATCAGCTTCCAGAAGCCCCCTGAGGATTCCATCTGCGGCTGGAGCTCTATAACAGGAAAACCGGACCGCTGGCTCTCCCTGAGGTCGGCTCCTTCCTGTAGAGCCAGGCCTGAGGCTGCCTGACGTGTCTGAGCTGCCAAGTTGAGTTTGTCCGGGGCCAGGGTTCCCACGAAGCCTCCGGTGTTAGGTGTCCCGTTCCCAGGGCCCGGAGCCTGCAATAGGTCCCACGCGGGCAGTGCGATCATTCAGACGAGCTGAAATCCATCATATAATGAGTCCCATGTGATACCCATCTCTGAGGGGACATGAATAAATCATTGTGCCCGACAGGGACTTGTGCCCAAGTGGACTGGCCGTGAGGAGGCCCGGCCGCACTTTGATGAGCGGGGCTGTGGGACAGCAGTGAGTTAAGGATGAATGCGCCTCTCTGTTTCAGCCCACCTAAGTCCCTGGCACCTGCTGAAACTAGACCTGGGCAAAGGGCACAGTGCCCCGCTAAAGAAAGACGACGGGAACAAAGCTGTCACTCACACTCCGCAGCCAGGCTGGCGGACGTGCACAGGATGCCCCTGCGGGGCCAGCGCCTGAGCAGTCCCCTGCCTGGGAGATGAGCTCGCTCCTTTTTCTCCTCCCACGCGACCTCCATCCATCGAGGCAGGGGCATTCTGTCCATCTGCCATTCCACAGTAGGTTCTCCTTTTTAAACCATGCTCTCCACTGCTTCCGAGGGGAGACAGCATGGCATGGCGTTCAAATGGGGGCTTGGGACATAAGCGTGAGTCCTGCCCCCACCCCCCTCACCGGGATGTGAAGTTAGGAACAGACTTCACCTGCCAGGGTCTGGGGTGCTGGGCATAAAACCCTCGGCAGGGTTCCGTCAGGCAAAGAATGATATAGCATGAAATGTGTGATGGCAACCCTACCCCCTGCCACTAGCCTCTGCCCAGGTCCTTGCTGTGCCCAGATATCACAGAGGCCAGGATTTCAGAGCACCAAAAAGTTCTGCTTACGGCGAACTGAGCCTGCTCATTCGTAATGGCCTTAATCCAATGTGAAGTCCGATCAGACAGAAAGACCTGGCTTTCTAGGCCCCAGCGGCTCGGTGGAGCAAGACATGCCTCATAAATACTTGTGGCCAGCAAGGGATAAATTATACCACATGGACCCCAAGTATGTTTTGGCAGATGGTTCCTTCCTCGACTGAGAGCTCCTTAATCAATATGGTCAGCTCTTTTTTCTTTTTATGGAAATGTCAGTCACACAGAAGTAGTTGTCAGGTCCCACGTCACACGTGGGCCAGCTGCCCCAGGACACAGAACGGGCCTCTCCGAGCAGCAAGCGCCAGGGCTTCAGAACCAGACACTGGGCCACACGTCGCCACAGCACACACCCTGTGGCTTCCTGAATCCCCCGTGGACAGCCAGGGACAGACAGACAGCTTCTCCAAGGATGAGCAGAGCCCAGGTCCCCAGTTCCTGCTCTCTCTAGGGCCACCACGGTGTCCCCCTCTAAGCAGTCTCCTGACCCTGGAAGAACAGATGCAGAGGCCCTCCAGCCTGCTCCCCTCGCATGCCAAGAGCCTGGTCAAACCTGCCCCGGTGGTTTACTTCTCCCTGCGTCCCTCACCCGTCCCACCCTGGGCCTCTGCAGTGGGTCCCCAGAGCTGCCCGACATGGCACCACACGCCAGGGGCATGGACAGCAGCAACCTAGTCTCTCTCAGTTCTGGAGCCCAGAGGTCCAAGATGGCAGCATCTGCAGGCTGGGGCCTCCTGAGGTCAAGGGGGAGCGTCTGCTCCAGACTCGCCCCCAGCTTCTGGTCGTCTCTGGCGGCCCTCGATCCCTGGCCTGGAGAAGCATCCTTGATCTCTGCCTTCATCTTCCCACGGCCTCCTCCCTGGCATGGTCTCTCTCTCCACGTGGGTTCTTTCTGTAAGGACACCACCCCACTCCAGGACGACCTCCCCTTACGGTGCCTAATTACATCTGCAACAACCCTATTTCCAAACAAGGTCACGTTCTGAGGTACTGGGAGTGAGGACTTCAACATATGGATTTGGGGCACAATTCAACCCCTAAGAGCTTTCAGCTGAGTTGCTAGATCTTGGTTCTCTGGACCAGGCACCTCCAGGGTCTTTAAATGTCTTCGTTCCTGTGCTCCTGACACTTTTGAAAAACTATGCCCCCCTCAATCATCTTCAAGGTGACATTGAAATTTCTGTGGCGTAATTTTGGATAGTTGCATTGTATGCTTGCTCTAATATATTGCCTGCTGGAGCTACAGAATTTGGCTGATTCAATTTATAGCAAAGGTTCCCCACGTACATTAATGAGAAACCCAGTTCTCCTCATTGTCGGCCCACCCGGACGCACCTTCTGCATGGTCAGGATGGCTGGGCAATGCTGCTGTAACAAACAATGCCGGGTCACGGCACCTCGCACAAGAGGACTCGGTGTTTGGGGCGGATCGCAGGGCCCAGGTGGGGGTCTGCTCCTCACAGGTGCTCAGAGGCCTTGGCTGAGGGGGGCTCCTCAATGTGGGGTCACCATCCCTGCATCTGGGAAGGTCAAGCCCAGGAATCAAACACTTGGAAGCAACCAGATTGCAACTGTGTAGACAGGCTCTCCACAAGCACTGCTGTCTGCGTCATTTCTGCCCGAGTAGTCACGTCGGATATTGTCATTTGGTCACATTCAGGAATCTGGTGGTGCTTCAGGCCCCCATTTGGCATAAAGGATTGTGTCAGCATTTCTGTTCTGAATTCCTATTTTCAATGATTTATAATGAAGCATCTTTTTAAAATGGTTTCAGCTGTTTGAGCTATATGCAGCCAAGAGAATAGATCCTAGGGCTTTTTTAGCACTCCACTAACTATGAAATTGTTTGATTTTTACAAAACATATTTAGCAAATTGTTAAAAGTATTGGCTAAACATAGCATTTCATAAATGAAATGTTGAAGTGATCAAGATGTTGAACTTTAAAATCATCTGCTTTCGCTGAACAGTGCCTTTTTTTACAAAGTTCAATAAGAATTTTTAACATAATTTTACACAACATTATAAGTGCATTGCTACATGTTGTAAATATCACGCCACCACACATTCTAATTACCTGATTACATTCATTTACATTAAATTTGTGATTAAATGTAATTTCATGCTTATTGAGTGACAATCCTTTGGAAACACTGCGGTCGTATTCTCTGTTGCAGTGTGTGAATCAAGTGCAGCCCGGACCTGGGATGTTGCAACAGCAATTAGTACATCCCATCCATTCAATAGCAGTTTCTCAAACGCAACTGCAAGCAGCGAAGTCGTGTGTCATGGACCTAACTTGTCATGAGGGAGGTGTTAGGGCAAAGATCCTTGTCTCTGAGGCTTTGGTCTTTTGGAGTCCTGGGTTATGTAGCAGGATTAAGATACTGCTTTGTCTTAAAAATTCGGAAATTTTGCCGTGTGTTATGATGACAGCTACGTTATAGAAATAGGCAATGGAAGTCACCTGCTTATATTCAGACCAAGCATTTCTAAGTCACAAGAATCCTTTCTTTGCTTGCAACATTTATAGTCTTTTTCCAAATTCTGTCTCATCTCCTACCATCACCATAGCAACCCACATCCTATGGCATGCCTGGGGACATCATCAGATCAGCTAGGAGGGGGAGTCTTAGCCCTGAATTTGGCCTTGAATGACTAATTTTATCTTCTTCTTGTGAACATTTAGCCTCGTGTGACATTTCAGCAGCCAAGTGCAGGCCATGAAAGGTTCTTTGGTGGATCTTGGCTTCCCTTGACATCTTGATTCTAAAGCTTTGTTTGAGTCCTCCACGATGGGTAGCACGGAAAGATCAGGAAAAACCAAAACTACTTGTGTCTTGCATGTGGACCACAGAGAGACACAGGTAGAGGCAGGTGCTCTAAGACAAGACAGGTAGGCTCCTCCGTAGCCCCAAGCATCATTCTCGGGGCCCCTTGCCTGCGGGAGGGTCTCTGGTAAGCCCCAGGTCCAAATGCAGCCCTCCAACAGCATAATTCCTTAAATGAAGCAAAATAGAGCCTTCCTCACCAAAAGGGGAGAAATGAGGGCACACTGTGACGCAGACACCTGGGTGTGCGTGAGATTTACCTGCATGGCTTGTGAAAACACAGATGGCCAGGCTGTGCTCCCAGAGTTTCTGATTCTGTGGGTTGGGGTTGGGGCCCAGGAACGTGCATTTCTAACAGCTCCCAGGTGAAGCTGCTGCTGGCCCGGGTGGCGTCCCCTCTCAAGAACATCGTGGAGACATTGTGGTGGCCCCCACCCTACAGAGCCACACTGGCCTCAAGAATAGCACTGGGATCCAGGCCTGAACTCACCACCTGGGCCGTGCCTACAAAGCTGGGGTGGGGAGCACTCGCTTTCTATTTTCACCCCCCACCCCACTGTCAGCTCCTCATTTAGAAAGAGCAGCATGACGGTCCTTCAGCCGGAAGACAAATAGCGTCTCTGCTTCCTCCGCGAAACCGATGTGTAAACAGTTCTCAGAGATCACCGGGCTTAGGGACCTACTGAGCCTTCCAACTCACAGAGTGTTTATTTGGGGCCTTTTCCACAGGAAAGATTTGTCAAGTTGAATAAGACTTCTCCTCAAGGAAAGCTCACATTGAAGATTCCCGTGACCCACTCCCGGTCCAGACTTTCCGCCGTGACAAGGATTTATACTGGGGGATGATATTTTAAAATCTAACTCTTCATGTAACTTTATCACAATTACAGTAAGAAAGTGAATAATTATACTTTCCTCACATTTCCTTCCAAAAATGGAAGTCATTGCTCTGCTCTTCAGCTCAGACGGGCGAGCTTCTCTTGAAATCAAAGTCGTCCTGCCAGTGTTCAAAATAAGCTGAAAGGTGCAACCATAAAAATAAGCAAAATTTCTGGAAGTAGAAGGGGAGGCAGGAGGCAGGAGGCAGATGCGATCCTGTTTTGGGGTCCTAAGTGCTACGGTATATTTTCTGCGTTATTGGGAAGAGGTGCAGAGGAAAGGCGAAAAAATATTGTTTTGGAAGCAAGTAATTTCTGGTAATACTAATATAGTCACAAATAATGGCTAGTTTACTATCATCGGGACACGTGCCCACGTCGGCACGTGTCGCTCCTGCAGGAGGCAGCGAGGGGAGCGCCGCTCCATCCGGAGTCTGCGCCCGGCGCCTGGCCTGCATGGCTGTGGCTCTTTCTGCTGTGGTTTGCTCGGCATGGCTGTCCTCCACCACAGAGAGGGACGGGGCGCCCCAGTGAGTTATTATTTCCCGCCGAAACAGCTGCTGCCTAAACCTCCTGGGGTCACCAAATTGCACAAACTTGCCCGGCGAGTATCTAACGCTTTATTTTTATTGTGTTTTCAGGCAAGCACATTCATTTATTCATTCATTCAGCATTTAACAAATATTTATTGAGCACCTGCCAAGTACTGGACACTGTGGATTAAACTACTTAGGAAACAGACTTTCCTGAAGACAGGGGACAAAGAGGGGTTTGGCTAAGGTGGAGATGGGCTCCCACGGGAGGCCTTGCCCTCTGGACCTGTAAACTGGATCCCATGGCTCAGCCATCACCTCCATCCAGGCTTCTCCCCTAAACTTGAGTTGCATGTTCCCATCTCTTCTAGAATATTCCCCTGGATGTATATTCTCCATCTCAGCATGCCTAAATTCATTTTGATTCCCAATCTATTTCTTCCTCTGGTCCTTAGTTAACCCACCAGTCAAGGAGAGTGTTGCACCGCTAGTCAGGGAAGCTGGGGGAGGCTCCGAGGGTGTACACCGAGGTCTCTGTGGAAGGGAGGAGATCGCACGCACATAAGTCATATAAAATAACCAACAATATGGGGCAGGATCCGACGATGCCTAGCAAGCATCCCACGTGGTGCAGGCCGCGGGGGAGGGAAGAGCTCAGCGTGAGCACGGACAGTGGGGAGGGGTCCCCAGGAAAGCAGAGGCTGCCTGGGTCTCCATCCAGAGGCAGGTGTGCCCAGGGCAGAGAGAGCCGGGGTGGAGGGGAAAGTTGACTGACACCTTGGAGCGTCCCCGGGAAGGATTGTAACCAGATAACAGAGCAAAATCTGCCAAGTTTCATAAGAAAACAAAAGAATCTGTATTTCCAGAATAAGTTTACAGCCTACAGATGAAATCAGACAGGCGTAAAGGGCAACTGCGGAACGGCTGGGGACGAGTTGGTGTCTGGGATTGTCGAGGTCAGGGGAAGGCTGGTCTGAAGCCCAAGACTCCACAGAAGGCAGAACGGCGGGCTGAGGCCCTGAGGACACTGGTGGAAGGCCGCAGGTCCCCACCCTTCCAGAGGGCTCCCAGACTCCAGCCTCGGCCCCTCTCACTGTGCGCATCCCTGGGCTCCATGTCCGGCCCTCCTCACACCCCACCCCTGCTCATCCTCCTCCACGGTCCCCACGTCGCCCACCCCCCAATTTCCAGGTTAAACTTGCACCATAAAACCAATGTTCAGTGGATATAGCTTTCTTTCTTATCAATAATTTAAAAAGCAAGTGGTTGGATCCTTTTATACTCCTATTTATGAAAAAGAAAAGGTAAAGCCCCAGTAGTTTTATTTGCTATTCTTGCCTGTAAGCAGCTCCGGGCCCTTTAGAGAAAGTTTCCTGGTTTCTCCTTAGATGCTATTTATTAGTTTTGGGGCAGTGGTCATGGCAGCAGCTGCTGACGTTTATGTCGGGCACCGTTCTGAGCACTTGACACGTATTTCATCTTTTAATCCTCCCCACAACCCCAGGAGGGAGGTACCGTGAACAATACTTTACAGATGGGGAAATTGAGGGTCAGAGAACTTAAGCAACTTTCCCAAGGTCACACAGACTGAAGATCTGACTGCTACTTCCACGATACTGTCCAATTCTGTGTGAGCAATGTATCCTCCCCTCTGTGAGGCTGACTAAGTGTGAGTTCATCCTGGGGAGCAACTGCATAAATAGGAGGAATTCTAAGTCCTGCATGGGATCCAGGCCCTCTCACCAACCCGGCTGTGCCTGGCTCTTCTCCTCTCAGAGGACTGTCCTAGCCCTGTCAGCCCAGGTGAGTTAGGAGAACGGTGGACAAGGAGCCCATCCCTTGGCGAAGGGACGGAGGCCCTAGGGCTGTCGGTTCCCATCATCATCCTGCCCCAGCCCCCGATGTCGCCCCCCCCCGACCTTGCTGTCGTTGGTGCTGTCAGGTGATGGAAGCACTAGCATCTCACAGAACTGTCTGAGCCGAGCTGCTGACATTTTTGAAGCTAAGCAGGTGCAGGAGGAAGAAAGCCACCGTGCTTTTTAGGAAGTCAGATGGCATTGTACGCCAGACAGAAGGCAGGCGGCTGATTTCAAAGGCCAAAATCAGATCCTTTTATTTGTGTAGAATGTATCAATTTGGAATGCACAATCTGAAATCGCTGGGTATAGAATGTGATACATTTGATTGTAGTGTAATTTTTCAAGGCTGCACTCTCTACATCCTGGCCCGGGGTGACGGGCTCACGTTCAGGTTTACTTCCTCTGGAATCGTCACCTGGCGTCCCGAGAAGCACACGTTGTGGGAAACGCTATTTCTGCTCCTGTTTCCAGCATGCGAGTCACGCTCTTGGGGCACCTTTGTCTTAGTGAAGCGTCCACCTACTTGCCATATGCTGCTTCTTAGGACTTTCAGATGGGTTTTTATTTGTGTTTTCACTTTCTTTCTTCTTGATTTCTGCATAATTAAACTTCCATGTAAACAAAATAATGGAAATAATCCTAGATTACAGCATTTGCTCTCGTCTCTTTCCAATTTTAAACCAGTTGTTTAGACTATGGTTTTTCCCCTGCAAAGCAGCGTCAAGTGCAGAGGAGAGAAAGCCTTGGGCATCAAAGCCCCCACAGAAGTGCCACCGTCATCGAGCAGCTGCCCTGGCCGTGCCCTCTCCCCAGCCTCCAAGTTCATTCACAAAGGGTAGACCTCCTTTCCTCGGGCCAAGGACACTCTCACCAAGAGATTGCTCCTTAGGGGGACGTGTGGAAGAGGACCCCTTCCCCTTGGAATTACAGTGAAAATGCTTGGCTGTCATTCCTAGAAACAGAACCAGGAATCATCTCAGAAAGGGCTTGGGTGGTCTCAGCCATGCTTTCCGGGTGGAGGGGGAGGTCTATCCCTTCCAATGACCTAGGTCAGCATGTCATCCCTCGGAGCTGTGAGGGGTCTCTGCCCTCTGTCTCTCTGCCCTCTGTCTCTCTGCCATGGCAGCGTCTGCACTCGCCCCACGGTGGAGCAGAGATCTGAGCTTGGTGCGTCTACTCCAGCTGCAGTCGGAGCTCACTCTGGTTACTCTCAAATGCAGTGGGCGACACGGCCCCGTGGGCCACAACTTATTCCCAGGCTCAGTCACAGGAAGTGGCCCCGGCAGCGTGGAGCTCATTTCCATTTCCCGCCTCACTGCTATTGTTGAGTTGACAGGGGCACCGTGCAGAGAAGGCTGTATCTTAGAAAGAAACAGGGAGGGAGGAGGGGAAAAGGGAGGAGAGAGGAAGGAAAGAAGGAAGGGAGGAAGGAAGGAAGGAAGAAAATAATTCTTCACCAATTATTTTAGTCATTAAAATAAATTGAGAAGACTAAAGAAAGGTTGCATTAAATAAGGCGCGCTTCCAACTTCCCCCTGAGTTTTCATTTTGTTATGAATTTCAGTCCTAAGTGGGCAAGTTAGCTCTAAAGACAAGTCTTTTCCTCTGTCATTTCTCTGGTTTTTTCCTGGCACACGTGTCTCTTGTACACATTGGTTTCTCTCTCTGAGGCAAAGACCATCAGATTTTTTACAAATACAGAAAACGTGGATGATGAAATCCCTCAGATAAGTAACAGAATTGACGATTCGGGAAGCATGCAAATGTTCCCACTGGCCCAGATTCTAGGATGATCACTGTTGACAGACTGATGCATGTGCCTTCGGCCCTTTTTTTTTTCTATTTATGTATTATTTTATCTTATCGTTTTTAATCAAAAATGGAATCACATTTTTCGTACTGTTTCACAACTTGATTTTGTGCTTAATGATAAATTGTGGCTATCTTTCTACGTCAGTACAACTGGATCCACTTTATTCTTTTTCTTTTCACTTGATGCATCATATTTCCTTGTACAAATGGTTTATTTTTTAACCAACCTGTTCCTGAGGGACATTTGAAATGCTCAGTTGCAATAAGTCATTTCCGGTTGTTACAAACAGCACTGTGGTGAACGATCTTTGTGGAGAGGACACACTTAGGGAGTGTTTCTGTAGCACAGACGCCCTGGGGTGGAAATATGAGCAAGCGTGAACACTGAAATGGTAACGTTATTGCCACGTTGCACTGGGCGTGTGTACAGGGGCCCGTTTTCCACCCCTCTCTGTCTTGGTACCCACCGTGTAGAGAGGCACTTCCATTTCTGCTGCGTGGAAAGCATGGCCAGAGCTCATCACGCCCACCAAAGTTTCTCTTGGCTTCCCAATCTGAAAGCAGTGCGCCTGGCGTTCATGGAGTCCCTGGATCTGGAAGAGATGGTACGCGAGTTCCGTAGGTCCTAATCCGCGCACTTTATGAAGAAGGACACGTTTTCCTAATATGTCGTCTCCTAGGCACTGCTTCTCTCTAGACGTGCAGGGCGGCGTGGGTTCCCCATTCTCTGACTCTGTAGCTCATCTGCACTTCTTTTTTGTGTGGAGGGCGAGGGAGGAGAAGGAGTGATAACTAAATTCTACGCTTTCTTTAATTCCATCAGTTGCATCTCAATTTCCCTAAGCTGTGTATTTAGAGGATTTAACTGGGAGAGCCAAGTCAGCTGGTGACAAGGGCTTGCCCATTTCAGTCTGATGAGCAATCTCGCCTGCAATCACCATCATTAGCTCCCAACCGGCCCTGGGGGGGCCGGCCTGCATGGCACGTAGAGGGCTGCTGGGCTCCAGGCTCCTGGCCCTGTGCAGGGTCAGACAGAGCGTCTCCGGAGAAGCCCAGGAATGCTAGGGCCTCCCAGCATCCGTCATTTGTAAGGTGTCCTGCCTGAAGGGGTCATTGTGAGGACCAAATGAATTAAGCGGATTACTATCTGTGAATTCCTTAGGAAGTACCTTGCATGTAGTAAGCACAATTGAAGTGTTTGCTAAACAAAGAAACAAGAGGAAAGTCCTTTTCCGTTTTTTTTTTTGCAATTCACAAATGCCAGACTTTATTGGTATTCATTTTTTAAGTAGGTTGTATTCTGGGTTTTTTTTTACTCCCAGTCAGTTCAAAGAGTATTTAACGAGTGTATTAAGTTTAATGTACAATAACATTTGGATTAACCAGAATTATGTCATACCTGAATAATCTGTGATTTTAACTGGGGGACAGTATTGATCTTCCTGTGGGGGAACTGACTTTTAGCAGTAATAGATCAGTAAGAACCACAGGAGATGATATTAGGGACTTATTTTTAATTCCTTGTTCATCACACAATCTGTAGAAGGAGCAGTGCAATAAACCCACCGACCTTTCACCCAGCTCCTGCCGTCATCACTATCTTGCCGTTGTGTTTCATCACTCTCCTCTGCATCCAATTTTTTTTTTCTCGAGTATTTCAGGGGACTGCTTCTCAAGCTTCAGTGGCACAGGCAACACCAGAATGTCGCTCAGATGCAGATACTCTGCGGTCAGTTTGGGGCCCTGAGACTCTGCATTTCTCACCAGCTCCCAGGGGACGCCCAGTTGCTGGGCTGGGCCGGCTTGGAGTAGCAAGATTTTAAAGCAAAACCTGGCCATCCTATCAACTACAGACACTAGGCATTCATTTGTTCCAAGTATAAGGAAAACAAAGTCCTGAATCCAAGCCAGCGTCTCCTACCTCCTACGTACTTACACAACTTCTGCATTTGTAATGAGAATTGACATTCAGGATGCTGACTCACAGAGCTGCAAATCCAGAATCAGCAGAGAAAGACCGAATTGTGCTTCCTTTTCTATACTCGCAAAGCAGGAAAATATTCTCACACATTTTACAAAGACTTCTAATAGTATTTCTCAAAAACAAAAATCATATCTGGCTTAACTATAGTAATCTTAAAAAAAAATAAAATCTACCCAAAATGCCTCATTTCTTTTTGTTTTAATTTATTAATTTTTTTTGAGGAAGATTAGCCCTGAGTTAACATCCGCCACTAATCCTCCTCATTTTTGCTGAGGAAGACTGGCCCTGAGCTAACATCTGTGCCCATCTTCCTCTACTTTATATGTGGGACACCCGCCACAGCATGGCTTGACGAGCAGTGCATAGATCCACACCTGAGATCCGAACCAGCGAACTCCAGGCCGCAGAAGCAGAACATGAGAACTTAACCTCTGCGCCACCAGGCTGGCCCCCAAAACACCCCATTTTCTGAGCATTTCTGGTCATTAGAGCTTTCTGCCTGGTGGGGTCTCAGGGCCGTGGCCATGGAGGGCCCTGGCAGTGGGTGCTGGGACCCCCTACATGCCCCCTGCCGCCTCCTCAGCCTGGCCACAGCCCCCAGAAGCACACACCACTGGCTGCATGGCCCTCACTTCTCCCACAGATGCGTCTCCACTGCTTCAGCATGAACTCCCGCCATGGCGGGCTGCTACCTGGTACTGAAAAGAACGGTTTTATTTTAATGATTATACATTTATTCTAATCCGTAATGGGAAAAAAAAACCCTAAATCTACCGCAAGAAACCTTTGATTTCAGGAGTCTCGTTGCTTACTAAGTACAAAAAAGTCAGCCAATTTGAAGTCAATTTAAAGAAAAATATTAAGTAAATGGTGATACAGGTGGTCCAGGGCTGTGGTAAGGACTGAGGGTGACAATCGGGTGAGGGGTCACAGGACTCCCCTCGTGTTCTCTTCTACTTAGGACCCTTCAGTCTCTCGACTCTTGCTCTCTGCACACAGAGGTGCACAGTCATGCACACACACACGCATCTTCTCTCTCTCTCTTCAAATAGGTGCAGAATGGCAAATGGGGTGTCTGCTTACTTAGATGTTCTGGTTAACTGAGAGCTAACCCCGATCTCTGCTTTCTTTCAGGAACTGATGAAAACCTTTAGAAAAAATTTTATCATATATATATATATATATTTTTTTTTAGTTATAGGATTTTTCTCTGATTGTAGAACAAAGATATACTTGCTGCCAAGAGAAAACAAAAAACAGATAGACATGTATATGGTAAAAAAAAAAAAAAAAAAATTGCCACCCCGTGACAAGCCAGAGCACTTCCTCCCAGTCTGGTCACGGTGCGTCTGTTGTTCGGTTCACACACAGACGGCAGAGTGCCTAGTGGTATTGCCTCCTTGTCTCCAGTGATAAACCACGTGACATTTTACAAAAGTGGATAATCCAAAGAGGGAACTGACCAGCAAAGATGGGAGTGCAGCAAAGAAATCTAAAGTGGAGACGATGGAAGTGAAATTCATGCTGAGCATAAACGAGGCTGTAGGAGAAAGAGCAAGCCATGGGAACGTGGACGCCACACCTGTTCCCAAGATTGGAGACACACAGCCAGAGGAACGTAGTGAGGCCACTTACTGACATGAGTGAGGAAAGCAGCCGTGACACAAGCAGGAAGATGTGCCAGAGGAAGTGACACCAGCAAAACACTTCATGGTAAGGAAACTCTCAGAGATATTTCATGGCATCAAGAATGCAAAGAATAAAGTGCTGGAAGCTGACCCAAACTTCGAAAGGAGAATTAACATTCTCCAAGGCGTAGAAAACATGCTCACGCCGCATCCGAAGACAGACAGCAAGAAGAAAGCAGGCACTGCTCAAGCTACTCTTGATAAATTTTTTTTACCAAGAAATAAAGCACTTCGAATTCTCAATGTTTCTATTGTTTTAAATTACAGTGTGCTAAATAAAGATTAGAAAACTATCACTATTTTTCATTCCCTGTACATTGATAACTGACAATAGGAGAGTTTTTAATGTTTTAACAAAAGTTGTTGAAGGTCACTTCGCAGTTGCAGTGTCCCGGTTGATCGTGGAGACGGCTCCTCCTGGCTGCAGCCCGTGCACTCATTTTCGTGCCCCTGCACCGTGTGCAGAGTGAGGGCGGCCCGTGCATTAAAAATGGAGGTATCCTGCGTTAGCTTTTCCTCTAACAAAACGTCACACCTTTCTTCTAAGTCAGGGCACACAGACCACCTCTTTCCTTTTAACTGCTGCATGGGAGCTGACTGGATTCCATGAGATTATCATAATTTACTCAACAAACCCATCTGGAGAGGTTTTAGGTGGGCCCCATTTTTAAATTCTTCTACCGTTACAGGCGGTCCTACAGAACAGCGTGCACACTTGCGTGCTCTCAGCTCCAGCTCCTGTCGCTGCCCTGCTGAGACCCCTCCCTCCCATCAGGTGTTGCCAGCTGATGCCGCTCTTGGCGTCCTCTGGTTGTCTTCGTCATCCTCTGCCTCGCCCCACCCCCATGGGCACTGTGAACGTGGTCCAGAGCGCCTCCACAGCCAGCACTGTCATTCCTTGTCGTGAGTTTGGTGACCCTGGACAAGTGGCTTAACTTCTGTGCCTCAGTTTTCCCAACTATAAAATGGGGTCCTGAATGTGTACCTCTCAGGGGTGTTCCACTGTTATGTGAGGTGTTGTACAGGACGCCTCGCTTTATTGTGTTTCACAAGTACTGCAATTTTCACAAGACCCTCCACCAAGAAAAAGATTACCACTCACTGAAGGCTCAGATGATGGCTAGCAATTTTTAGCAATAAAGTATTTTTCATTAAGGCACGTACTTTGTTTTTTAAGAAATCGTGCTATTGCACACTTACAAGAGTACAGTATAGTGTGAACATAACTTTTTACGCAGTGGGAAACCAAAAATCCGTGTGACTGGCTTTATTGCCGTACTCGCTGGATTGGCGTGTTCTGGGACGGGACTGCAGTGTCTCCGAGGTGGGCCTGTGTCGGGAGGGTTTAGACGTTGACTGGCAGGCAGCGAGCACTTAGGAGATGACAGACACAGCAGCAGTGGAGAGAGGCTCCCCGTTCATGTGCGCCGCTGCCCGTTCCCTACAAGGCCTCTAGGGCAGAGTTCCTCAACCTCAGCACAACCGACGTCTGGGGAGGACAATCCCTTGCTTGGAGGGTCTGTCTTGTGCCTTGCAGGGGGTTTGGCAGCATCCTCGCCCTCTCCCCACTCGATGCCAGGAGCACCCTCCAGCCATGACAGTGAGAGACGTCTCCAGACTTTGCCAAATGTCCCCAGGAGACAAGAGCGTCCTCAGTTGAGAAGCACTGCTCTGGGGGACATCGCTTTTCTTTACTGGTTGTGTTACTTCCTTCTCCCAGTTTCCCAGGATAAATTCAGGGCAAGGCCATCTGGGGTCATGGACTCAAACAGCCATGGGGGCATGAAAAGCCATCCAGGAAGACAGAGCAACAGGGACAGAAAAGAAGGTATTTTGAGACAATTGAAGAAATTGGAATCAAACAGAGTATTATATGACATTAGGGAATTATCATCATTATTGAAAGGTGTGACGACGACATTCTGAAATGATACGATGCCTCTGATTTACTTCAAAACACTTCAGCCAAAAAACACAAAACAGATGACAGGAGTCACTGAGATGGGAAATACAAGAGGAAGAATTGATTTTTAAAGACAAATAAAAAGTTAGTAGAAGGACCCACAACTGAAAAAAATATACAACTATGTACCGGGGGGGCTTTGGGAAGAAAAAGGAAAAATAAAATCTTAAAAAATAATAATAGTAAATTTAAAAAAATAAAAATAAAAAGTTAGTTTTTGACTTGCAAACTTGATGCCGGTAAGAAACTCAGGTGCCCACGTCCGTCAGGCAAGTGGACACGTGGATGGGACTCAGCAGGGGTCTCAGGCTGCACTTCCAGGAAGACAAATGAGTGACAGGAGCACAAACATGAGTCCCACTGACGTGGGTTCCAATCCCGCTTCTCCTTCTTACTGCTTCTGTCACTTTAGGCAAGTTACTCATTCTCTCAGAGCCTCAGTTTCCACCTGCGTACAGTGGGGCCAGTTAACACCTCCCCACGGTGCCTGAGGGTTAAACCAATGATGAGTGTGCCTTTAGTGCAGTCCCTGGGACACAGCAAGCACAGCAAACACTGAACGGGAGCGATTAAGACTGGAGGAAGATGACCACCGTGCAAACGAGTGAAAGCCCCCGAGGACACAGGCTGAGCAAGGAGAGAAGAAAGTCCAGGACAGAACCATAAGAAACACCATTTAGGGGCTGGCCCTGTGGCCGAGTGGTTAAATTCGCACGCTCCGCTGCAGGTGGCCCAGTGTTTCGTTGGTTCGAATCCTGGGCACGGACATGGCACTGCTCATCAAACCACACTGAGGCGGCGTCCCACATGCCACAACTAGAAGGACCCACAACGAAGAATATACAACTATGTACCGGAGGGCTTTGGGGAGAAAAAGGAAAAAATAAAAAATAAAATAAAATAAAATAAAATAAAATACAGTTAAAAAAAAAAAAAAAAGAAACACCATTTAGGGGAAAGACGAAAGAGGGGTCAGCAGAAGAGACTGATATGAGAAGATCTGAGAGGAGGAGGCGGACAGGAGAGACCAGCGTCCCAGAGCCCTGGAGGAAAGCGCTTCACAAAAGGAGCGATGCTCCCTGCTTCACTGGAATAGCAAACCTATTGCCAGACTTTAGTATAAACTCACCCCATGGCGTGATTTGCTTGTTCTCAAATGATCCCTTTGTTTCTGACATCACCATTCAGGGACTACGTTCAGATGTGTGTGTTCATCTCCTCTCGCTCTGTCGATAATAAGGATTTGTGCGTTAGGGTTACAGGGCTGGCCAGACACTGGCGCCCAAAACTGGGCAGCTTCCATGGACAGCAGGTTATTAGTCACACACACTCACAGCCCAGGGCACAGGACACCACGTGCCACGCAGGGCCACACGGGGTGTGCTGGAACAGAGTGAACCAGCAGGCCCCATGGAGGGGCTCTGTCGTAACAAGAGGGAGGGGTGCCCCTGGTTCCCGCAGGAGGATGTGGTTTTGTTTGCGTAATTCCATGGCTGGCAGGGAGCTGAAGCCCCCTACTCAGGGATGAGCAGGCACTGCGCCTGGTCCCCGTGACAGGAGGGCTGTTGTCTGGGGGACCTTATCCACGGTGGCAGAGCTGGAGGAGGCTTTCTGTTAGGCTGTTCGAGCACCTCCCAGTTTCCCCAGATGTCAAGGCAGCACATGATATTGGGTCTTAATTTTAGGCCTTACACAAAACATTGTTTATATTCAAAAGGACAGATATTTAGTTGACTCTGCCCATCATCTAGCCTCCAGTGGGTGGACGGTCAAGCATGGCCATCTACCTGCACCTCCGGAAGGAGCCTTTAACCAAATGGTGACATCGGTGTCTCCTAGAAAGGACACGCCAAGAATGAGTGCTCCCTAGTCCGAGCTCCGTAGGCTCATACCCATTGCCACAGTCAGTAATAATTTGTGTGATTCAACTTGCGGGGCAAATTCAAGGGGCACCAAAGAGTAGGCGATAAGAAGTCCCCTCCTGGTCTGCCCTCAGCCACCAGCCCCTGCCTGGGCAGCTAGTGTTCACACTATACCATCATAACAGTACGCAGAAGTCGATTTGCTTCTGTAAAATAAGTCCCATGATGTCCTAACACCACAGTTTTTGTTACAACTCAACCTACCAACCTACAAGTCACTCAGATGCGTATGGAGTTGGTTGACATGCATCACGTGCATGGCCAGCCTGCGGAGTAAACACGGCCCACAGACAGCCATCCTGCCTTCCCCTCGGCAGTCTCCTGTCTCCTGGACTGATAGGGACTCTCTTCCCATTTACTCCGCCTCCTACTTTCTAAGGTTATCTGTGACCCACGCCAAGGGAGCGGCTGTTTGCTTGTCTGATAGGAGCACATTCACAGGATCTGCTCTCAGTTCCATTTGTTTTTATTGGTTGCACAGAGCGTTTTATGGAATAGAAATTATCGCATGCCCCCGCTGTACGTGGACAATGCAGATACCATGGTGTGTATTTGTCTTTGCTTTTTTATAAACAGTTAAAGCTATTTGTTGCTTAGAGAGCCATGGCTGCAAGCTGAGAAAGCTGTGTGACATGAAAACGCTCTGGCCGGAACCCAGAGAAAACAACCAGCACTGGCATCAATGTTAGCTTCTACTCACCAACCCAGCAGCGTCCCCGGCTGAGGAGGGGTGCAGTTATGGCCAGGGACCCCACGAAAATCAGAACATTTTTACCTTTTTAAAAGTGTTTCCCCAGGGCCAGCCCCATGGCCAAGTGGTTAAGTTCACGTGCTCCGCTTCAGCGGTTCGGATCCTGGGCGTAGACATGGCACTGCTCATCAGGCCACGCTGAGGTGGCATCCCACATGCCACAACTAGAAGGACCCACAACTAAAATATACAACTATGTACTGGGGGGATTTGAGGAGAAAAAGCAGAGGAAAAAAACGTGTTTCCCTATTCTCTTCTTCATCTTCTTTTGGGTGTTCCCTCTTCTGACACTGTTGTCTTCTTCCCTCACGAGCACCCCACACCTCAGAGTAACGACTGTGGGGCTGCTTCTAGCCCAGCTCACTTCAGATAAGATGTCACCTTCTTTTTTGATGGTCTGATGTGAGGAAAAATGTGATAAAATTGCTGGGACTTCAAAAGGCAGAGCGAAGGGAAGAAGATCACTTGAATGCATCAGATCACCAGACAACTTCATTCACGCTCAAATTCAACAAGTACCGAATACAGCATGAATGTTTCGTATTATCATTACTCTGTTTAGATAAGTGTCAGAAAGGCCAGGCGATTTTCAGAACAATCTGTGAGTCTCAGCTTTTCTGAGAGAGAGGACGAAAGGAGAGAGAGGAGGAAAATGTTCTTCTGACTATCGATCTAATTACAGCAAATGTGTCATTGTCCGCCCGTGATTATCGTCAGTGTGGAGTGGCGAAGGCTGTTTCCACCACTCGGCGCCCGTGACTGTGACGTGGAGGCGAACTCTAAGATCTTTCCTCCTCCGTCCAGTCGACACCTTCTAGGCACAGCTTGACACTGAACTCTGCAGCTGCTGTCTGCCATGTTTCCAATCCGTCCACCCACACATCACCTAGAAGTTTCCTCCGAGGGTTTCCTCCAAGTATGGGTTCACGGTGCTTCTCTGGATGATGAGACAGAAGGGAGTGAACACCACCGTTCTGCGGCCTCCTTTGACCATAGTGTTGCCCACAATCTACCCGCCTCTCCATCAACCCAGGAAGCTGCAAGGGCCTGGATATCACAGCACGTTGAGAGTGGAGAATCTGGAGAAACCTCATAGTATCCAAAATGAAACTGCCATCATTGCAAGTTCGTATTCTGAAAAACTGTTAGTCTCTTGGAAGCATTCGTCTGCAGCCCTCTGGGAAATGGAAACAGACCCACAGGCAGGCAGGAGACCTGTGTTTTAGCCTGCTGCCATAGGCTGGATTGTGTCCCCCGTGGAGACGTTGCGCTCCTGACTCCCGTACTTGGGAAGGTGACTTTATTTGAAAAAGAGTCCTAGCAGATGATCGAGTTAAGGTGAAGTCACCCATTATGACGTGGTGTCCTTATCAATCCTAATCCTAATCCATTATAAGTGGCATCCTTATAAAAAGAGAAAGTTTGGGCATGGATGTACACACAGGGAGAGCGCAATGGGAAGATGGAGGCAGAGACGGGGTGATGCGTCTACAAGCCAAGGAACGCGAAGGATCGCCAGCCGCACCGGGAGCTGGGGGAGGGCCTGGAACACATCCTCCTCGGCGCCTCTGAAGAAACCACCCTGCCGACGCCTTGTCATTGGACTTCTGGCCTCCAGAACTGGGAGACGATAAATTTCTCTCATTTTAACGCACCCCATTTGCAGCGCTTTGTTGCAGCAGCTCCAGTAAATTAATACCCCTGTGTGCTGTCCATCCTCTGGAAGAGACAGATAACCTTCATCAGCCACTCAACGTCTTCGATCTTGTTTTCATTATCTGTAAAAATAAGAGGAGTTGGATGGGTCAGGATTTCAAGGGAAATAGCGCTTTGAACCCCATCATGTAAAACAGGCTACAGTGGGGTTGCTCTGGCCGAAGCATCAGCGGATGGGAGGAGGAACGCAGATGTCCACCTGCTGCATCCTCTCTTTAGAGCATCTGCAGAGAAGCCAGGCTGAAATCCACCTGGCCGTCTTCCCTGAGGTCACTCAGCTCTAGATCATCTAAGAAGGAATCTATCATCCGAGTGCATTACAGCACAAAATACTGTGAGCTATACACATGTTTGAGGAATAACTGGCCTTTAAAAGGTTTTCTTGATTGCAGGTTGTTGTTTTGTGTTTGATCTGTGTGTGTGTGTGTCTGCAAGAGGGATGAAATTGTTCACATGTTTTTGGTTTACTTTAGTGAATTTGCAAACCTTCCAAACCCTGGCAGATTTGACTGTCTGTAGCCACTTTCTCCATCCAATCCCAAATACAGTGGAAGGGCTAGCTAGGGGCGGGGAGCCCTGACCAAGCCATGGCTAGTTGGCCACCAACAGCCTCAGCAAGAGGACCCTTTATTAGAAACGCTCTCCTGGAAATCATTTTATAGCTGGCTTCTGCGCCTCCAGTCTCTTCCACTCAGTCCATCCTCCAGCGTTCCTGCTGAACAGAGGTAAGGAAGGAGGCAGTCAACAGAGCCATAGTCGAAGTCGCACCCTGTGAGCCGTTCCTTCTTCACTGTTGACACTCACAGCGATCCTGCGGCCTCCACTGACACGAGCTGAAACACCTAAGTGAGCTAAACACTTCACCTGAAATCAGTTAAAAGCAATTACAGTGTCAAATATGCTTTTTCAAACTCGGTATGGCCAAGTCTGTCCGATATCCCGGGGTGAAGTGCTGGGCTTCATGCCCCTATTTACATCACGAACCCCCGTTATTACGGATCTTTCTGACACTGCAAAAGGAATACTGGCCCCTCAAGCCTGAATAATTCCAATTTTGCTTCATGATAGTCATAATAATTGCATTTTATTGGAAAATATTGCACCCACGTCCCACTGGCCAGTGCTTCTCAAGCGATATGCAGATGTACGCGCTTCAAATGAACCTAGAATCAGAAATCCAAATTCACAGAAAGTTAAGTGAAGGAGGAAGTTATGTTTTTCAGTATATAAATGCTTCTCACCACTTTTCCTTAAAGAGTAAGTTTCTCCTTGTAAATTTATAATAGGATTTAAAAGAATCTGATAGGAGCACGTGTTACATACATTTTCATGTGATTTGCCATCTGCCTGTACGAGTTCGGTAGACTCCGCAGTGGGAGCTGTTAGTGGTTCCCGTTCCGTGGGATGTCGCGCTCAGGCGCTGAGAGCCTTGTTCGGCGAGCAGGTGTGTTCATAACCTAGAGCAGTTCATATGCTGGGGGCCCCGGGCACGACGTGAACCTGCGAGCAGAGAGAACAGGGAGAGACTCACAGTGCGTGTGTGTCGTGGGCCCACAAAGGAGGGCTGACGAGTCAGCCTAAGGGATTACATGAAGTTTTGCAGAGAAAGTCACCTCAGAGTCACGCCTTTCAGGCTGACAGCTCACCAGGTAGGGAAGAAGCTTTCTGGGAAAGGGGGGCATCCTGAGCCAAGGTTGGCAGTCTTTAGAGTGTCAGGGAGACTCAGCATGGGGCTTTTCCTGGGGTGGGAGGCACAGAGGCACCTTGGGAGGACAGAGAGACACGTGGTGCTCGGAGCCTGTCCTCGTCCCCACCGCTCTGCTTACCGGCTGGAAGCATTGCTCTGAAAGCCCTGAACCTCTGCAAGGGCTTTCTCTGGGGGCAAGAAGGTGTCCACCCCTCAGAGCAGGCCACTTGTGCCAGAACAACACTCCTTGCAGCCCCCCACCCATGGTGGATGGAGACCACCGCCTCCTCAGCCTGCAGGTGGGACAGCTCTAAGGCGTGCTCTGCCATGTCCCTGAGCACCCCCACGAACCCGAGACCCCATAACCACAGCAGCAACCAGCTCACTGAGGCAGAGCTGTTACTCTCCTGCTGTCTTCCCAGGCCACCTGGGACACCCGCAAACAACGCCCAGCTCTCAATCTGTCTTTGGATCGGTGTCAGGAGGAATCCAGCCTGAAATGGCGTAGACTTGATCCTGGAGGCAGGAGAAGCCATGGAAGATTACAGAGCAAGGGGGTGACAGACCAAGATGGATGCTTCAGGGAGGTGACTTTTCCGGCCTCGATGTGGAGGAAGGACGAGCCAGGAGACGAGGAGACCTGACAGCAGCTGCCGCCCAGGGAGAGGGCGTAGACACAGAGGGAAAGATGAGGCCAGGAGGGAACCCGGGAAGCCTCAGGGTCATGGAAGATGGAGCTGAGAAAGAGCGGCAAGAGGGGAGAGGGCAACCAGAAGACTCTTCACCAACTTCTCCAGAAACCCGGGGGCTCTGTACTCTGGGAGTCCTTGGGTTCTTGAGGCAAGGAAGTACTTTTGATTTCTGAGGCCATGAGATGGCGTGGACCGGTGCACAGGCTGAAATCCAAGCGATGGTGATGGGAGCTCCTGGCTGCCCTTCTTTCTCAGTTGGGATCCAGTGAACCGTGCAGAGGGAGGCGGGTGGAGAGGACAGTGGAGTCAGGGCAGCTAGCTCAGCTAGTGGCCTGGAGGGGCTTCAGGAGGTGCCAAGGGATCCCACGGACTGGTCTGACTCCCTCGGCAGAGGTGAACCGGGCAAGTAAACTGTCTTTGTAGACAGAACACAATTCCTTCCATGTAGTATATTTTTCATCCATTTATGTCAAATTTAATTAATTATCTGGTTAATCTGAAATTGATTATCTCTAGCTATTTATCTTCAACTTTGAAGAACAAATTTGTTTTTTCAACTTTGAACAAAACTGCAAGCAAACGTATTTCTCAAAATACAAATGCCTAGAGTAGTTTTTTTGAGGTTAGTTCCTGATTGCTGTATGCCAGCTTTCAAGTATTTTCCAGAACACATGTAGCAGTTTCTAAATTTTCCTTTTTTGGAACTATTGAAAGATACAAGATATCTCCTGCTCATTCAGTGACCATTTATTTTATGCACAAAACAGGATAGACAATCTTAGATCCAACTGCCTCTGGGAAGGGCCCCGTTCTCCCTGGAAAACATGTTGATACATCACCTGGGAAGAGCGTGAGCTGCCAAGGAGAGCTCAAGGACTGAAACGACGTTGGGAAGTCGCTCCACTTGATAAAGAGGCAAGGTGGTCAACGTTTCTAAGGGTAGGAGAGAAGACGCAGCACACACGAACACACACACACGCATAGGGACACATGGCAAGGAGAGGCCAGGGCAGCAGAAATGTTAAATGGGGGAGAGGGTTCTGGTGAAATTTTGTGCCTTGTGCCCTTGGATTCCTCCTCATGACCCCACTGGACTATCAGCAGAAACAGTAAAGATGACGAAATGCTTCACGCGATTGAATTTGCCATGGCTACATTCTAATGTGTGCGTGCTTCGGGCAGAAGAAAATAATACCGGCAGGAAGATCAGAGACACAAGAAGGAATGCTAGCAGCTGTTGACTGTATACAACAAAAACAGTACAACGCTGAATAGGACAAGCGAGAATTAAAGTCTAATGGCAAGGTGAGGGATTGTCCACGCACGTCTGAAGAATTCCCACAAAGCCGCGCAGTGGGGCATGGTACAGGGACAGACAAATAGGCCATGGCTGGCAGATAACGTGGATTGGGGGCGAAGTGGGAAGCATGCCAGAAAGACAGCCGGCCAAGGAACGGGGTCTCTACCCCTGAGGATGAAGTGTGACCTGGAGCATGGAAACAGCTGAAAATAAACTAGGATTCAGTCTGAGCATCCTTGAGAGTCAAGGTAATGTCACCAAGGGGTGGCAGTGGGAATGAAGAGAGAAGAGTAGACATTTATAGAAATTAGCAAACCGGGCGTTTTGCGATAGGAGAGAAAGAGAAGAGGCAACGTTGTCTCCAGGATTTGGGGCTTGGGAAGGTAGAATCAGTGCCTCCCAGAAAAGCTGGGAGTCTGAAGGAGAGCATTTATTTGTGGCGGAAAGAGGGAGATTATGAGCTAAATTAGGGGTTGTCTGGATTTGAGGCAACAGTGAGGTGGGTATTCATGTGGAGATGTCCCCTAAGCAACTAGAAATGTGGATTTGGAAATCAGATAGGAAGTAAAGATTGGAGATAATGTGAGGCTACAAATGCTAGTGACTGATGAAGAACACGGAAAGGAGTAGGGAGGCGGGCCAGCACCAGGAGCCGCGTCTGGGGCTGTCTCTGGACTTCTCTGTGGCTGGCGCAGATTCCCCAGACCTAGGTCGCACATGGTATGATGACACAAAGTCTCCAGTCATTATCATCAAGCACATTTTTGGCTTGAAGATGGCGGTCCTTCTGTTTGAATCTGCCAGTCCTTTTGCCCCTGTAGCTTTGATTCAGGTAAAAATGAAAGGAGGGAGGACGAAGGAACAAGGCCTGCGTGTGTGCAGTGTGCATTTCCGCGCATGTGTAAGAGAGAAGTGCTGAGTGGGTGGTGGGAGGAGATGGCCCCGGGAAGGGCTGGGGTGGGTTAGGGCTGGGAGTGCATGCAAGGTACACTGAGTCCTCGCTGGGCGCCAGAGGTAGCGGGAGTTGAGATATCTCGTGTCCTAGAGACAGAAGCCAAGCTGGTTGCTGGAACGAGATACGCTTGACAAACATGCACATGGCTGATGCCTTTTAACTGCAAACACACGCAATGTGGCAGCAGACAGCCACATTTCTCTGCATGGTCCTCCCATGTCTCTTCCTCTTTCAATGCTGACTGGTGAGGTGTCCAGCATTTCGCCCAGCAGGAGACAGGACAGGGCCTGGGGCCCCCAACCCCCAGCTCATGAGAAAGGGGTGGTAGGAAGGAGTGGAGGCACCTACAAAGAATGGGTGCCTGCCCCTCCCACGTCCCACGAGGTTCCACCCTGGCAACAGGCCTGCAGGAAGCTCTCTTGTCACTGTCACTCCAGCGTCCATTGGTTTCACTGCGGCAATGGCACACGACAGGGAAAAGGTGTGTGTTTCTCTTGGGAGCTACTCCAAATTCAGTCAGCAGTAATGTCCAGCCCATCCTCGGATCCAGAAGTCCCCTTTCATTTGTCCCAGCCCAGGAGAGACGCTGGACCAGCTGCTGGGCTCCTCACTGTTCTGCGTCCTCGTTCCACAGACGAGCAGCAGCATCCGTCCACAGTGGCCTCTGCCTCTCTCCATATCTTAAGAAGGAGCGCTTGCCACTGCCTGAGATCACCGAACAGCCAAGAGAGTGATGGACCACACCCTGCGTCCTTCCCTGTTCTGCTTTCCCTCATTTTTGGGGGTGTGTGCACTGGCCTTAAGTGACAAAGCAGGAAAGTATGGAAGATCTCAACTCTCTTCCTTTTGCACGTGTGTATTACCAGAAACGGCTGGAACGCCAGCAGCAGAAAGCAGGATCAGGAGACAAGAAGGAAGCACTTTTTCTCCTATTTTGCCCAAGTTCATTTTCACTAGTGCGAATCCAGCGATTATGTTTTCAGTCATTTTCTCCTTTGTGCACACCCAGTGCCAGGCGGCACTGCTCATCTTCGTCTTCCTCAAGAAGCACAGAATGTTCTTTGTGTAACGCTTCAACATTCTCAGCCATTTCACCTCTCTGTGAGGCCATTTGCCTGTTTCTTTCAACACTGTTGAGTTGATTCATCAGTTAAATTACTTTATTTCCAGTACTCAGGGTCCTGCCTCTGAACACCGGTTCCCACTGGAAAATACAACAGACGAGGAATGTACGGACTGACTGAATTAATACGGGACTCGGAGCATGCTCAGGATTTCCTATTTTTGATTTGTTCATTTTCTCAAATCCCTGATGTCGCTGTGGGGAGTTATTCATTCTTTATTCATTAATAGCTATTGATCGAGCGTCCGGTGGACAATGTCAGGAACTGCAGAGAAACAGTAAGCCAAGCAGACGTCTGACCCTCCGGGGGAGAGGCAGGCAAGAGCCAAATGCGAAATAAGCTCGTGGCAGGTGAGGCGGGGACAAACAGGGGGAGGAGAACCAGAGTGGGGCAGGGCGTGACGCGGGACGGCGCCCCAGAAGCGGGAGGAGGAGAGGGGCTGGCTCTGGAACATCCTGGCCGGAGGGAGAGCAAGGCACCGGCAGGAAGGGGCTGCCGCCCCGCGTGGGGGTTCTGTGCTTTGTTCTGTTTTTCGGTGTTTTGACTCTTTCTCAAGTCCGGAGGCGTCCACGTGGTTATCATTGCAAGTGTGTGAGCTCCAGTGTTTGAGGTTTGACTGCGTGTGGCTGGGGTGGCAGCTGTGGAGTGAGACCCGCAGCCCCGTGGCTGCCCCGAGCCACCCAGTTCCTGGGGCCTGGAGGAAGTTGGAAAGGAGAAGGCAGGCTCCGCCTCCCAGACGAACGTGTTGACCGGCTTCCACTTGAAGTGGCACCTGGTGCCCACTTCACACGGCGGGCGTTGTTACTGCATCCGAGTCACCCGCAGCCCTGAAGGAGCTCATGATTTAACTGTTTCCACTTATAGGTCAATTTTTAAAAAGACAACAGTTAATGCTACTGCAGAAACAACTTAAAAATAACTTGATAATGGAAACACACATGATTGAAGCTCAGACAATTCAAGGATATTCCATCTCCCTCTCTGAGGATCAATCATGTGCTGTTACTTTTGTTGTCCTGCGTCTTTCTCACTAATGTGAAAATAACTGATGAGATCATATGCATTCTCAGGCGGTTCTGCACATTATTAAGGATCAAAATCTGGCGGTGAAGAAGGAAGCCCTGGTGATAGAATACTCTCCAGTCATCCATGGATACGGAGAATTGGAGGGGGAAGGAATGGATATTTACAGTTACCCCTGAAATTGTGTTATGTCTGTGGCTTGCTAACCTGGGGGATGAGGGCCCTCGTGTCATGGTATTAAGAGCAGAGGTATCTGCTAGAGAGTAGACTTCCGAGTCCATGACTTAATAGCTTGGAGCAAATCATTCGACCTCAGGGTCTTTGCACCTGTCACTCCCTCTGACTGTAAGACTCTTTCACACACACCCACTTGGGGCCCACGCTGTCCACTCAGGGGGTCCTCCCCTGATGACCTTCTGTTAGATTGGAACCCACACTTAGGCTTCCTGCCTGGTTTTTCAGCATAGCCCTTCTCACCATCTGGCATACTACACCTTGATTTGTTCACTGACGCTCTCCCTCCAATAGAATGTGATGTTCACTAGAGCATCCCAGGGCTGTATTAAAGAGATTCTCCACCTGGTGCAGCCAGGACACCAGCCAGTGAGCACAGCCCTGCCCGTGTGCGCCTGCTGAGGACCAAGGCTCAGTGCCATGGGTGTGCAGAACGAAGGCTGCTGCCTCCTTCTCCAAGGCCCGTTGCAAATTCTAGATTAGCTGGCATGCATGTCCCATGTTATGGGGCCAAAGGCCCAGACACACTCCCAAGGTTTCAAAACAAGCCCCACACCCCATAATTTTCTCTAACAATGAGCGTATCAAGTATTGAATGGTAGGATTTCAGATTCGAGCACTTCCACCATCCAGGTGGTAAGGTCTGGCCTTGGTCTGTGGGACACCAGAGGATCTTCTAGAGAAAGTAACAGAGAACAACCCACAGGCTCCTGGGCACACATGGCAAAAAATTAAGAACCAATTCCCTTTTGTATTGTGGTAAAATATATATAACATAAAATTTGTAAGTTTAATCATTTTTAAGTGTACAATTCAGTGGCTTCTAGTACATTCACATTATTGTGCAACCATCACCATCATCCATTTCCAGAACTTTCCATCTTCCCAAAGTGAAACTTTGTATCCACTCAATGCTCACTCCCCTTTCCCCCTCCCCCAGCTCCTGGCACCTGCCGTCTACTTTCTGTCCTATGAATTTGTCTGCTCTAGAGACCTCCCATGAGTGGAATCCTATGATACTTGTCCCTTTGTGTGTGGCTTATTTCACTCAGCATAATGTCCTCGGGGTTCATCCGTGCTGTAGCGGGTGCCAGGATTTCCTTCCTTTGAAAGCCGAGTATCCATTGTGTGGGTAGACCACATTTTGCTCCTCCATCATCAGTCAATGGACACTTGGGTTGCTTCCACCTTTGGGCCATTGGGAATCATGCTGCTATGCACATACGTGTGCGAATCTGAAACAATTCCCTTTTAAAGCACATGTACTGTGGCCGGCCCAGTGGTACAGCGGTTAAGTTCACACACTCCACTTCAGTGGCCCGGGGTTCACTGGTTCAGATCCTGGCCTTGGACCTACACACCACTTATCAAGCCACGCTGTGACAGGCGTCCCACATATAAAATAGAGGAGGATGGGCACAGATGTTAGCTCAGGGCCAGTCTTCCTCAGCAGAAAGGGGAGGATTGGCTGCAGATTTTAGCTCAAGGCTAATTGTCCTCAAAAGGAAAAAAAAAAACACACGTATTTTCAAAGCTGGGCATGAGTAAGTAACCTTTCATCATAATTACAGGGGAGGCACGTTTCATCCCACGTCCGCTGTCTCTCCAGCCCCCAGGGATTCGTAGTCGCGTCATAGTAGGAAGTGCTATTATTTTAATGGAGGTGTCCCGAGGACTAAAGAGCAGACCCCATGGCCATGTGTTTGGAAATGCAGCCCTCGGAAAAAAGAGTGGAGCTTCCTGGGGTTGCCAGTGACCTGGGCAATGCTCCCCAGTTCTTTGTGTCATTACGACAAGCAGGCCTTGGGCTAGAACCTCTGTCAGCACCAGCGTCCGTTTGGGATGAGAAGATGGAAACCCCAGCACAGACTGTTTGACATGGGGGAGATGGCTTCTCCCGTGGGTGGGCCCCCAGGGCAATGGACTGAGAGGGTGGGTTGTCTTATTTCTGGGAAGCACCCCCTTCTTTCTTCTTTGCCCTCCCACTCCCAGCAGGCGGCCTTGAGTCTGCTTGTGGGCTCCTGGCCTCTGTGACACCTGGGGACCCGGCACCGTGACCCGACAGTCGTTATTCCCTCTGTTCTCTTCATCGCTGGGCGGTGTTCTCCGACTCGGCAGCACTGCCATTCGGCTTCGCGGCGATGCTATCCATTACACTGTCAGCCAGGCAGGACGCCTCGGTGCAGGCCAAGTGTCAACAGAAGGTGAGGAAGGAAATCAGGCACAATCTGAAGCTAATTACCCTGCCTAGAAGTTAATTAAACGCTTGTTAGGAGCAGCAGGGTAGATCCTAATTAAACTTGTCTAATAACAGTCCCCTGACATTCCCGGACACTGGGACTCCTACCGGGCTTAAATCATTCCACACGGCAATAATACCTGTCACATCCCGGAGCCGGCGGACCCCACAGATGCATGGGCCCCGGGATGCTCTGCGCTAATTTGCCGCATAGCGAGCACTTCACGTGTGTTTAATTCACATGCGCTTTAACTCTGGGACCCAGGATTGCTCCAAATGGTTTTGTCATTTTCCCCATTTTTCCAAGAGGAAAAGAAAAGGAACAAAAAATAACCAACAGGCTGTGGGAGCGGTCAGCAGCATTATTTTGTGTGATTTGGGGTAATGATCATGATTAATGCTTGTTGATTGTTATATCTCTGTGTTATGTAAATAAAGCTGCGGCCTTCTCCTTCCAATTTCAGGGTGGCTCAGCTGCTTTCATTGGGAGCAACAGAGGGAGGGCAGGGAGAGCCTTGCCAGCCTGCTGTGCTCCCCCAGCCCACATGTGCTCCCCCAGCCCACCATGCTCCCCCAGCCTGCCGTGCTCCCCCAGCCTGCCGTGCTCCCACAGCCTGCCATGCTCCCACAGCCGGCCAGGCTTCCCCAGCCTGTGGTTCTCCCCGAGCCTGCCCTGCTCCCCCAGCCCACCATGCTCCCCCAGCCTGCCGTGCTCCCCCAGCCCACCACCGCTCCCCCAGCCTGCCATGTTCCCCTAGCCTGCCGTGCTCCCCCAGCCTGCAGTACTCCCCCAGCCTCTGCTTGGCAGTGCCACCCAGGCGTCCCCACTGCAGGGTGACAGGGGTGCTGCAGGTCCCCTTCTGGCATTCAGGCTGGGCCAATGTGTGCAGGGAAGTAGGGACCACAGCCCCAAAGGGAAGTCCTGGATGCTAAAGGCACCAGTGTGACGGAAAAGGAAGAGGAGGGGTCAGCAGGGGAGGCCGCAGGCCCCAAGTGGAGGCAGAAGGGGTTCCTTCAGGTGCTTGCTCAGCCTGAGAGAGAAGTGGGGAATTTGGAAAGAGAAGTGAGTGGCCACGTGTGTGTGTGGGCGGTTCCGCAAAGAGCAGGGCAGGGGAGGGAGTCCCTTACCTCTGGTCCTCCCGGGGTCGGGATTGGAAATGGTTGTGCTCAGAACAGAATTGTCGGAGATAAACGCATGTTCTTTCTCATGCTAGGAGGGTTTGGGGTTGTTTTCTGTCTTTGTAAGAAACACATTAATGCCTCTAGGAAAAAAAACCTGACTTCCGGCCAGGTTCTGCTGCTCAGTCGGCCAGTGGGGGCACCGTTCGCGTGAGGGGTCATCCTCCCGTGTCCCAGCAGCACCTCTGAAGAGAAGGATGTCAGTGAAAACATGTGATTGCTGACAGAACTCCTCCTTTCCGGAAAGCCCCGACAGGCTTTGTCCCGTGGGAATGGTCTGGCACTGCAGAGAAGCACCGAGTGTCAGACTTGGGGGAAGAGTAGAAATGGAATCAGCTGTTTCTATTACAAAATGAGTGCACACATTCATCCCCCAGAACCAGGCTTGGGTGCGTGAGGATGCTGAGTTCACTCGTTTTGCTTCTGCAAATGGAGCTGTGGCCTGACGAGCGAAGTTGCCCCCGCCTGTTCCTCCTGGTCCCTTTGGAGATGGGTCGTGAAAGAGTTAAACCCGGCAGCCCGTCTTATTTTTCACCTTCTCACCAAACAGCATGAATTAATGAAAAGATGTAAGCACTCAGATCTTTTCTGGCAAGAATGCTTGTTGAAATAATCAATTAACCTTGGAAGATCAAATTGACAGGGCTCAAGTGCAAAGTTATTTAAGATGCCAGACTATCCAGCCAGATGATTGCATTTGTCGCAATGCAAGAAAGCAGCAAGAATGCTTTTGAGAAATTTCAAGGCTTCGTAAAGATTTAATGTTATTTCCCCACAGAATTAATCTGCCCATTAGAACGTACTTTAACCTCTTACGAGTAATATCACGGGATAACTTTAATTTACCTCTTTCCTTTATTCATACAGTGAAAATGATCTGAAGACAGCAAACATATAAATTAGCTTCAAGATTTTGCTTTCATTTATTTTAAAATGTTT